>NC_044904.1:50424603-51024603 GCF_001633185.2 Quercus lobata
TGGTTCTATCCAAAGTTTATGAGATTTGTTTTTTGCGTGTTTCTTGGAGTCCGTTGGACCATGCAAGGGCCTGGTTACTGTCCAAAAACTTTTGATTATTGAATCCTCTTTGTACTTGGTTTCCCCATAGGTTTGAGTCGAGAGGACCCATGCAAAGACCTTGGTTTCTGTCCAAAGTTTATACGATTTGTTTTCGTGTTTGGTTTTCCCCACAGGCTTGAGTCCGTGGACCCATGCAAGCGGCCTTGGTTTCTGTCCAAAAACTTTTTGCATATTGATCTTTCTTTACTTGGTTTCCCATAGGTTTGAGTCCGAGGACCAATGCAAGACTTGGTTCTGTCCAAAGTTTATGAAGATTTGTTTTTTTCGTTGTTTTGGTTTCCCCACAGGCTTGAGTCCGTGGACCATGCAAGGCCCATGCAAGGCCTTGGTTCTGTCCAAAACTTTTGATATTGATCTCTTGTACTTGGTTTCCCCATAGGTTTGAGTCCGAGGACCATGCAAGACCTTGGTTCTGTCCAAAGTTTGAGATTTGTTTTTTGTATTTGTTTGTTTTTCGGATGTAAGCCCCTAGATCAGGGCGGGGAGAGCCGGCTTGAGGCCAAGAGCCCCTAGGGCGGCCTACGCCATGGGCGCTGCAAGGAGTAGCCCCTAGCAGAAGTTTATGTCGGAACAACAGCTGCACGTCAAAAGAGACGGCGGAAGCTCCGTGAATTTTTGCTTAGTAGAGAGTTGACTCCACCGCCACCTGCGCCAAGCGCGCATGCTTTCCCACAGACGGCGCCAATTGTAAGGACACGATTCCTGCGCGGCCCAGTGACATTTTTGGGTTCACGCGGGAGAGATCCCTCACAATACAATTTGTAGAGAGTGGGCTTGAAAAGCTTGGGCTTGGTCACGGGACGATGGTCCGGTCTGGATTTCAGAGAGGTCCCTGTGGAAAGTGGACTGGGCCTAAACGTTTAAAGCCCCGCCGTGCTGCCACTTCTGAGAATGGGCTCCTCGGACTTGATCCGAGGACCCTTGTGGTCCTTTCCGGCTGTCCAACGGAGGACCTTCTCTATTCTCTGCATGGATCGTTCCGGCGATCTTATTCATGAAGTCTTTCTCTTTTCCTCCCCCCCCCACTAGATTCACTTACTTCTCCTTTTATACTAGCGTGCGTTCGATGTCCTTCGTCCACGTGTAGGGTCAGTCTTTACAAATACTGACATTGGTCCCATCAGTCTAATCCCGGAATTGTTGGGGATGACTTGATAAAGCTGCAGAGTACGGTTCTGTCAGGCATTGGGCCTTATCCAGAAGGGTATTTAGGGTAATCGCCCCAAGGTATTTTGGATTTCCTCCCGAATTTGTCCCTTTATTCTGGGGGGATTATGGGCCTGCCGAGGACTAGACTGTCCTCGGCTACCTCCCAAAATTGGTCTGTGCTCTGCGTCATGGAGCTTGGGCTACAATTCTCCTCGGATTGGGCCCTCGGACTCTCTAAGGGTGAATGGGCCTGGTCCACGAATTGTTGGGCCCCACACCTACGTTTAAGTAGGGGTAAAACTTGAGGATTCAAAGTAAAAATATATATTTATCTCCCACTTAAAACATTTCCTACAAAATAGGATTACTCTCCCACTAACCTATTTCTTCAAAGCAACTATACGTTTGTTATTTTATTTTTTTTCTTTTTAAAAAAAGTTATCTTCAAATCATTCTTTTTTTTAAACATCCTCAAGGTTATCCAAAAAAAAAAAAAAAAAAGATATATATTACAATTTATTTAAACTATTTTCTTAACTTCTTTTTAAAAATTAAAAATAGAAAACCTAATGAAAAAAAAAAAACCCACGTTTCTATCAAAAAAAGTTATCTACCATGTTATTAAGGTTTATCCTTTTATTTTTTTTTTTTCCGTTTATCTATTTCATTTTTTTTAAACCCATGTCTAACTTCCCCTAAGTTGGTCATTTTATTATTATTATTTTTTCTCTTTTTTTTGTTCTCTCTCTCTCTCTCTCTCTCTCTCTCTCTCTCTCTCTCTCTCTCTCTCTCTCTCTCTCTCTCTCTCTCTCTCTCTCTCTCTCTCTCTCTCTCTCTTTGAATTCACGTTTCCTTACTCATACTCCCTTAACGTTTTTACTCCCTTAACGTTTTTTATTATTATTATTTTTTTTCAAATCAATTCTTCTTTATTTATTATTTTTTTATTAAAAATTAAAAATAGAAAACCTAATGAAAAAAAACCTATGTTTCTATAAAAAAAAGTTATCTACCATGTTATTAAGGTTTATCCTTTAATTTTTTTTTTCCCGTTATCTATTTCATTTTTTTAAATCCATGTCTAACTTCCCCTAAGTTGGTTATTTTATTATTATTTTTTTTTTCTCCTCTCTTTTGAATTCACGTTTTCCTTACTCATACTCCCTTCATGTTTTTTTTTCAAATCAATTCTTCTTTATTTATTATCTATATTTATACTACTATTTAAGGGGATGCACCTGTTTGGACATGATTTTTTTGAGTTCTAAAATACCCCTATAGCCTACGTTTAAGTAAGGGTAAAACTTAAGGATAACAAAGTAAAAATATATCTTTAACTCTCACCTAAAATATTTCTTACAAAATAGGATTACTCTCCCACTAACCCACTTCTTCAAATCAACTATATGTTTGTTATTATTTTTTTCTTTTTAAAAAAAGTTATCTTTAAATCAATTTTTGTTTTTTTTCAACATCCTCAAGGTTATCCCAAAAAAAAAAATGATATATATTACAATTTATTTAAACTATTTTCTTAACTTCTTTTTAAAAATTAAAAATAGAAAACCTCATGAAAAAAAACCCACATTTCTATCAAAAATAGTTTTCTACCATGTTATTAAGGTTTATCCTTTAATTTTTTTTTCCGTTATCTATTTCATTTTTTTAAACCCATGTCTAACTTCCCCTAAATTAGTTATTTTATTATTATTATTTTTTCTCTTTTTTTCGTTCTCTCTTTTCTTTTCTTTTTTTTTCTTTTTTTTTTTCTCTTCTCTTTTGAATTCACGTTTCCCTTACTCATACTCCCTTCATGTTTTTTTTTTTTTTTTTCAAATCAATTCTTCTTTATTTATTATTATTTTTATTAAAAATTAAAAATAGAAAACCTAATGAATAAAAAACCCACGTTTCTATCAAAAAAAGTTATCTACCATGTTATTAAGGTTTATCCTTTAATTTTTTTTTTCCGTTATCTATTTCATTTTTTTTTAAACCCATGTCTAACTTCCCCTAAGTTGGTTATTTTATTATTATTATTTTTTCTCTCTCTTCTCTTTTGAATTCACGTTTCCCTTACTCATACTCCCTTCACGTTTTTTTTTTTTTTTTTTTTTTTTTTCAAATCAATTCTTCTTTATTTATCTTTATTTATTATTTTTTATAACAATTATCACTATAACTTTTCATCCATATCCCTTAAATTTAGACACTACTACTCTCCTGTTAGTTTTCAAATTGCTAACCGGATTTTTTTTGGTTCCAAAATACCCCTACAGTCTATGTTTAAGTAGGGGCAAAACTTGGTAAAAATACTTCTTTAACTTCCACGTAAAACACAATCTACAAAATAGGAACACACTCCCAGAACACTCACGTTGGTTTTCAAACTCAAATTATTACTTCTTCTTTAGTTCTCCAATTCTCTCAATTCTGTGTTATTCTTCTTTTCACCATTATCATCATTGTTAAGAAACTCCTCTCACTCACCTCTTTGCTTTAGATTTCACTACAAATAACAATAACAACAGCAGATAGATTTGAGGTAAGCTATTTTTGACTTCAATTTCTCTCTCTATTTGGCCATGTTTTGCTTATTGTTTTCCTTAATCTCATCTCACGAGGGATCTTTTTTTTTTTTTTTTTTTTGGTTCCTTAATCTCATTCACTCACCTCTTTGCTTCAGATTTCACTACAAACAACAACAACAACAGCAGCAGATAGATTTGAGGTAAGCTCTTTCTGACTTCAATTTCTCTCTATATTTGGCCATATTTTGCTTTTGCCTTTTGTTTTTCCTTAATCTCATCTCACGAGGGATCTAAATAGTAGTGCTGTACGTTTGTGTTTTTCCTCTTGAGAAGAACACGTAATAGTTGATTTTACAGTTTTTTTTTTTCTTTAGTCTTATATCTTTTCTTTTTGTAGTCTTTTACTTTTTTGAGGGATTTTTTTTTTTTTTTTTTTTTTTTTTTTTTTTTTTGATGGAAAAGTTATGTGAATGTTTTGTTGAGCACAATAAAGTGAGTGGACGTGTGATGAATTGATGAAAAATTAATTGGTGATTTAGCACACTTTTTCTCCGGAAAGGTTATGAAAACTTAAAGAATTATGAGGTTATTTTTCTCTTCGCAACAAGTAATATATTGTCTCTTAATACAAGTTGTAGCAAGTAATATATTGTGTCTTGGATTATCGTTTAGCAAAAAAAAATTTGGGTTATCCGATTATGTGTTAATTTTCTTCTCCATGTGTTGGTTTACCAATGAGAAATTAAATTTATGTGGTAGATTTTGGGAATAGGATAATTATTGCTTAATTTGTAAAAAATGATTGTTATATCTCCAACAAAAACTTATTATTTTAACATGATTTAGATTCTAAAAGGAAAAAAAAAAAAAAGATTCTCAAAAAAAAAAAAAAAAAATTAACTCCCACGTAAAATAGTGCCTACAAAATAGGACTACACTTTGTTATCGTTATCCTTTCCATATCATTATCTTATCTTATCTTATCTTTTTTTTATTTTTCTTTTCTTTTATTTGGTCAGTTTGATGGTTGTTTAAGTATTTTCTCTAATTAATGACTATTTTTTAAAGAATAGGAATGATATATATTGATTTGTCTTTTTTTTTTTTTTTTTTGGTGGTTATCGGGTTTCACTCATTATTTTAGTGTATGTGTTCTAAGTGGTGCCCTCTCTTCCTCTTATTATTATTTTTTGTTGTTTTTCTTACATTTAAGCCTTACTCTCAATTTTTTTGTATTTTTTTTAGGGTGACATGTCAACAATTTGGTTAGATTGCATAGCAGACACAATGGATGAATTCGGGTTAGCAAAGTGGTAGTCATTCTATCAAGTAGTTGTTAAGAAACATTTTTTGTAAATATCCTATGTTATGAATTAATATTGTCCTTTTTTGTGCCTTTTATTGCACATTTGATGATTTTTAATATTCTCCTTTTCTATGCCTTTCATTGCACATTTGATGATTTCGTAAGCAATTGTTATAAACACAAATTTGCTAAAGCAAGAATGATACTAGAGAACTTATCTTTAAAGATAAAATTTTAAAATTGTGGTGAAAATTGCTTCTAAATAATAGACTAACTTTTAGGGGTAAAAACCTACACCCTTAAATATATCTTATATTTGATAGTTTAAAATGTCACTTCATTTTAAATTTTAAAAATTGGTAAAATTTAATTTGATCCAAAATAACTTACCAAAAGACAAAAAGACTCCAAACAAACCATGCCTTTTGAATTTGCATCAAGTGTTATGTGTCCTCAATTAATAAATTTGCATCAATTTTTTTTTTTTTTTTTGGGTGGTGAGTCCTTTAACGTTGGTTTCCTATTTTTTTTGCAACTTCAAGCAACAAAAAAAAAAAAAAAAAAAAAAATCCCTATGTTTTAGGTATTTTAATAATATACCACCATTGTTTTACGTTTATTTTTTTTTTTTTAAATTGTCTTAAGTATTTTTATTCCTAAAATTTTGCCTATTATTTAGACACTAAAACAAGAATGATATTGGAGAACTTATCTTTAAAGATAAAATTTTAAAATTGTGCTGAAAATTGCTTCTAAATAAATAATAGACTAACTTTTAGGGGTAACAACTTATTGGAAAGGTATGTTACGCTATTTTTTAAAATAGGAAAATAACTAATTGATAGTCTTAATATACAAACAATTTTTTTTTTTTTTTCATTTTGAAGTTCCAAAAACAAAGACAAACAACAAATCAATGTCAAGAGCAATCAGGTTTCTAACATCCATAAGAATAATGAAAAAGGAAAAATGAAGGACGAAGTGATCTCTAACACTCATGCCAATAGAGACAAACAGAGAATTAAAATCAAGGACAATGTGGTTTCCAACATCCATGAGAAAAAAAAGAAACGAACAAAAAAAAACTAAGGACGATGCAATTTTCAACATCCAAAACAGTAAAGACAAACAGAAAATGAGAGTAAAGGACGATACAATAATAAAGCAGGTACAAATCATTACAACATCTACTTTTTTAAATAAAAAAAAGTACTTAATTACATAGTTTGGATATAATTTTTTTTTTTTAAAAAAAAAAATTGGTAATTAAATGATAGTTCTTCAAGTCCCAAGCTGAAGTAGACCATTTCTCATACATGGAGCTATGCAATATCATTACAAGGTTAGTTTAAATATTTCATTTCACATGTTTATGCTTGATGTTTATTGTACTTATCATTATTGTGTACGTTTTAAAGTCTCTATTAATAACACAGACACACATTTTGTATCATAGGTTCATGGCAAATGCTGCTGGAAAGCAATTAGAATGTGGAACAAATAACATTGCTCCACCAACTTCTCCACCATAGCCGGCATAATATTAATAAGTTCACATATTCCATGTTTTAGATGTAGTGAATTATTTTACAGTTTTACATGATGTAAATAGTTTTCATAATACCTTTTGTAAAAGTTAGCACATGTATTTTGTAAGTAGTTTTATTGTTACGATTTCATTATGCATTTTCATTATATGCACTATTTATAATATTTATTCAATGGATCTTTTTTTCCTCCCCCTATACTAATACTAAATTATAGCATCATCTTTTAATTAATAACACATTGATTACTACATAAATAAAATTGGCAAAAAATGATAATAATTACAGAATACTAGCCTCACGCGCGTGCTCAGAGGCTCTTTTATTTTTTGGGTAATGGTTAATTCAAAACATTTATTATAATTTGGGATTACTTTATTTTCCAATTACAAAAAAAAAATCTAGGAGTGAGATGAAAAAATTATTTCACCTGCTAGATTTTGTAATATCTTTAATTTTTTCATCATATTCTTAGGTTTTTTTTGTGATTGAAAAATAAAGTAATCCTAAATTATAATAAATGTTTTAAATTAATCCTTATCTAAAAAATAGAAGAGGCTCTGATCACACGCTTGTGAGCGTGTGCTCAAAGGCCTAGTAAGTATAAATGCTTTTATCTTGGCTAAAATGATGATAGTTTTCACTGATCATCATCACAACTCCACAGCCACTTAGGCAGTTACGTCAGAAGCTGATCAGGTGTGCAGTACAGGTGGTGTTTTGGTGTACATCCACGTTGAAAGTAATGCATGTAAAACCTATAGGTTTATCCATGATATCTACACATGCCTCCACTGCATCCTATACGTATATGCCCAAAGTTTCCTTCTCCTTTAGCCTGCAATTGTCACTGCCCTCTTTTCAACGCGTGTCATTCAGAGTCTTTCTCTCCCCGCCCCTCTACTTTTGTTATGGTTAAGTTTCACTTTACTCTCCACAACCAAACCTTTAGAACCAAACCTTTAGCTTCAAACCCATAATGAAAGTTCTAGGTGTCTCTCTACTGCTCACAGATTGTCCATGAGATTGATCATGCTACGATTATAAGTATCACTGGACATAGAGCCCTGAATCAGGTGAACATTTTGACTCTAAAAAAAAAAAAAGGGTGTTCTTTTCACTTCTCAGCCTATCTAATTATCAAGATAACAAAGGGCTTCAAGTTTTTTTTCTTTTTTCTAAATGGGTTTTCAAATTTCTCTTTCTTCTTTTTTTCCTTGTATCAAACGTATTAAAATTAGATCAAGTGATTAAATTCACAATTTTTTATAATTAGTAATTTATCATAATTAACGTAGGAGGTCAGGTAACAGTTGAAACCATATTTTCACAGGTTAGGCTCCAATTAGTAAATGGAAATTTAGGCCTATATGTGAGAGAAGTGTCAGATTAAATGACTAAATTTACCGGTGCGTAAGGTTTTGGAACAATTGATAATTTATCACATCAAGAAGTTGTAAACATTTTGTGATTATTACCTAATTTAGGTAATTAGGTACCAATTTTTTTCTTTGATCCTCATTTCCTAGTCTATTAATTAAGTACTTTTACATGTTAATTTACAGTTGAGTTGGAGGATGGAAGACCCAAGTGAGGAGTGGGAGACTGAAGAATATTCATGTGAAGGTAATGGAGGCAAGATGAGTTGGTTGTTGAACAATGGTCTGGGACTGGGAAAGAAGGTTTTGATAACTGGTATTGTAGTTTCATCCACACCATTGGTTATTCCTCCACTTTTGGCTATTTCAGCAATTGGGTTTGTTTTTTCAATCCCTTCTGGCCTCCTCTTGGCAAGCTATGCTTGCTCTGAGAGACTCATGACAAAGTTGCTCCCAGGACCTGCACTACCTTCTCATCTGCTAGATTTTGGACTAGCATCTGATGATGAAGAAGTAGAAGAGGAAGGTGAGGGCTGTGAAGGAGATATTGGTATGGAAAAAGAGGAAGAAGAACAAATGAAGGAAACAAAGAGAGGGGTTGAGATGAGAATTGAATTAGTACTGAGAGAAGGAAAAGTCACCAAAGGGAATAATTTTGGTGTAAAGAAGGATGAGCAAGGACTTATAGAAGATGTAGATGATATTTTAGAGGAAAATAGTTATGAGGAAGATGGTGGTGAATGTTTGGATGAAGAGGAGGAAACCCCATTGGAAAAGATGATTAAGGCCAAACATTTAGGACCGAGAGAAGATGAAAAGGAAGAACCTGTGATAGAAGAGAATGATGAACAGCCAGTTGATGGGGCTGAAAAAGGGCTTGTGGTTGTAATTGAAGATGTTGGTGACTGTTTGGGAGAAAAGGAGGAAACCCCATTGGAAGAGATGATTGAGGTCAAACCTTTAGGACTGAGAGAAGATGAAAAGGAAGAGCCTGTAATAGAAGAGAAGAGGAACGAACAGCCAGTGGATGAGGGTACCAAAGGAGTTTTGGTTGTAATTGAGGAATATGAGGAAAGTGGAAACAGTATTAAAGGATTGGAGACACCATTTGAGGTGGCAACTGTTGTAGTTTTAGAAGAAATTGGTAGTAATGAAAGAGTAAATGATATTGAAGCTGTGGAAGAGGACAAACAGTATGAAGAGGAAAGGCAAGGAGGTACAGAGGAGGGAGAACAGAAAATTGTTAAAAATGCTGAAGTGATGCAAATACCAAATGAAGATAAGAATGTTCATAGCATGGTGGAGATGGATGGCAGCTTGGAAGAATTGAGAGAGGAGGAAGTTCAAAAAGTTGGAGAGAAGATGCTTGAAACAAGATACATGGAAATTATAGATGCTGTCCCCAAAGAGGCGCAAGCAATTGAAAAGAAGGGAGAAGGAAAAACTGTAGTTAATAATGAACAAGCAGAAAAGCCAATAGTGGAAATTAGTGAAACAATAAATGTGCTTATTGGCCCAAAGGGGATGACTCTAGTGGAAGAAATGAGAGAAGAGGAGGATGTTAATTACATTAAAGAAGCAGATGTATCAATGGGAGATGGAAATGTGGAGCATAAATTTGTGTTAGACAAGGGAGCTACATTGCAAGGAGGAGGAGTAGAGGATAATTATCTTGCTGGTGATGCGAATCAGGATTTGCAATTGAACAATGAAAAGGAAATTGTGATTTCCTCAAATGCAGATGTAAGAGAGATTGCTGATGAAAGTGGACTTGATTTGTTAGATGAAAAAAATGAAGCTGGTAAGCAGTATGCTTATGTAGTTCATGGGACGCCCAAAGGTACTTATCACTGTTTTTGGTCAAATTTCTGTCATACTACCAATTAAAAGTCATCAATAAAATTTACACATTGCACACTAGATAACTTCATAATGTAGTTTATCTGAATGTGTATTATAAGTTCAACTCTGAATCCCCTAATATAAAATTGACCAATGCAACTGCAGAATCTTTAAGTTACACTGGCAGTGAAGATATAAAATCTTTGGAGCATCAAGATCCAGCTGCAGTGGATGAGTCTAGTCATAAAGGAATTTCGTTGGAGAAAGACATCACTGTTCCTTCTAATGAGGTCAGGGCCTAATTTATATTTCTTTCAAATAAACCTTCTCACAGGGTTATCACCTGAATGACGAAAAAATGAAAATAGGTCCGTGCTTCTCGTGGACAGCTGGGGCCTAATGCTCATGTTATTGTTTGTGGTTTAATTCTATTTGGAGAGATGTGCATGGAGATTTTTATTTATCAAATATTTGTCTGTATCATTCACTCAATTCAACTTACTTTTTCTGTTTGATTGCATGCTTCTTCTTCTTCTTCTTCTTCTTGTTTTATTTTTTATTTTTTATTTTGTTTTTATAATAAGGCATTCATTTTAGGTTTAGTGGAAAAGAATAAGGTCTGTTAGACTGACTACTAAAATATCTTTTCAGTTTCAATAATTTATTTTTTATATTGGCTAAAAAACATATATGTTTCTCAGTTTCTGTGTTTGTTTTTGGAGTTCACTAGCTTTGTTGGTTTTACCCAAGTTTGACCTCTAGCGCATCCAAGTTCAGCCAAACCACGTTTGAAAAGCCTAATACTTTATTTGATTTCATCCTTCTTAGCAATTTGAAAGTGAGATTTCCAGGAAATTTTTAACCTGTTTGATTATATTAACAAATAATTTGAGAAAGAACCGAATGAGTTAAAATGCACTCACATGAAACTATGATTTGTTTTTCCACTTTTAGGGATCTTGGATAACACTAGTTACAGCTCTACTTTATCATGTTATCTATCGGTGTACCTTTGTAGTATGAGATCCACTTCATCACAATGTCTAACCACATGTAATCTTCTTAAATATAAGGGAAATAGATTTTATTAAATCAATAAATCTTCCCACGGTTTTATTAAGATTATTAAGAGGCTTGGATATTATTAAGATTATTGCCTTGTCTCAAAATACTGACATGTTAATCACTAGCATTTTGCCTAGAGAAAACATGAGGTGTGGGGGTGGGGGGGGAATCCAATTTTTCTCCTCATGAGCACTAGATTGATCTCTTCTTTTTGTTGAGAATGATAGGCCAAAAACAAATTGACACCTTATGATAAATTAATTGATTAATTAGCCGAGCTTATTAATTAATCAAATTAACATGCAAACGCGTGATAACACAAACAAATCACCAATAAACTAAGTATGCAGCAGAAAATAAATTGACACAGCGATTTGTTTACGAATGAGGAAAACCAACATAGCAAAAACTCCACCGGGTGATTTTAAGGTCACTACTCCCGAGAATTTACTATTATCAAAACAAGCAGCTATAAGTAAAGAAATCCCAATACCTTATACCAAATTACAATTGAACCCTTATCCCAATACCCAATTGGGCTTTTTCTATAGTAACAATCTCTCCTTGTAATGCACGGCTCCCAGTACATGACTAACCAATTGCACGGATCTCAGTACACAACTTCAATCATCAACTAGAGAAGGTTGTTGGTTGCAAAGTTCTTCAGTTTATCACACGATGAAGATCGAGAAGCTCCTTGATTACAAAACCCTATGGTGCACAAACACAGCAGCTTCTACACAAGAAAGATGAATTAGGGCAAATTCTGTCTTCGGTCACAATTTGCTTGAACAAACTTTGTTCAACACTTGTGCAACTTGTTCCATCTTTGACGGCCCTTAAAATAATCATTTTATATGTTTAGGGTTGTAAGAAAAGAAAGTCTAAATATACAATCACGGATTGAAGTCAAAATAGTCCTGAAAAACAGAATTTTATAAACCTCGACAAATGCCTATCTGTTAAGTTGTTGTCGAGCCACGGGCTTGAACAGTTCTACAGATATCAATAGATGCTAACTGTCGAGTTTTTTCAAAAATAGGTCAAGACAGTTTAGTGAGCATACATTAACACATGTAAACCTTGTGATGGCCAAATCATATTATATCTGCATATGTATCAAGAGTAGTAAAGAATATCGCGTGTTATGTGTGAAAAATATCGCAAGATTGCATAAGTGTATACATGTTATGAAGATTTGAAATATGAGAAAATCACTTTAACTCACACACAATCATAACTGTTTGATGGAGACTATCACTTTTGAGGTATATCCTATAACTCCCACATCTTCTAAAATACACGCTTGCAATCATATATAAAGCATTTTGATCTTTTTGCTTTTATTTTTCTTTGCATATATATATATATATATATTTTTTAAGCAAACCATGCATGGGCATATAAGAGAGAGAAAATGAATACTCAATTATGTTAAGCATTTGACATTCTACTTTTACTATGTCGAAGCATACAAATATCATTTCATGATTGGCGGGTAACAGTGGTGAGATGGTTATTTATGCATTTCTCTTAGGATTTTTTAGTCCTTCTCATAAAAAAGAGTGATACGAATGTTAAGTACAAGAGATAACTTAATCTTACTCATCACAAACACGAGCCACAAAGCTCACTTGCTTAGTTGTGCATAGAGATGCCCATCTAAATTACAAAAGATACAAAATTTAGAAAATTTTGTTTCAATGGCCATCTAAGGTACAAAAGTACCAATGTACATAAAACACACACTATTTTTATATTTTTCTAATTTTTCAATTTTTTTTATATAAAAACAAAATAAACAAAACTGAAAACAAATAAAAACATGTTAACCAAAGCAAAACATAAAAACTAAACTGACTCAAAACAATAAAGCATAACATATAAGTACTGCAAACAAAAATAAGAAGAGGAGAGAGAAAAAAATGATGGAATCACTTAGAGCCCTTTTCCTTCCACAATTTGGAAGAACCTTTCCGTTTGACAAATCCATGAATCAGCGGTGAGAGGGAAGAATTGAAACTGTTCAAGTTCGAAAGGAATATAAGGGTTTTGAAAAGATCTCCAAGAGGAGCAAAAGAGGATGGAAACTGATTCTGGTTTCCTGATGCTATCATGCTGTTGCTCTGTTGAGTGGCTAACTACTTATAGCAATTAAGTCGAGTATGACCGGTTGCTCCACAGTGATGACAGAGATGCTGCTTCTTCTGTTTAGACTTTTAAGAGTTAGTCTTCTTAGCCCTAGGGTTTTTAATTTTTTTCTTATCAAGCTTAGGGGGTGCTCCTAAGATAGATTTATCCTTGTCTAAGTTCTTACTAATTAATTTAGTCTTAACATCATTGTTCTCAATTTTTAACATTATTAGCGGGAGGAACAAACACAGTAGTACTAGCAGAAGCAATACTAGAAGAAGAGAAATCATACTCTAAACTGGTTCGATCAGAAGTAGATTTTTGAATGCTGAGCATCTCATCAAGTTTTGCACTTGAAGTCCTCTCCAATTGAGTTCTAACTTGAAACAGCTCCGCTTCAAGCTTCTTGGTCTTCTCAGCCAAGAAATTATTTTCAAATCTTAGTGCTTCAATAGTCTGATTGGCTTCATCAAATTTTGTGGAAAGCTTTTCTCGTTCCAACTCTACATCACTAAGCTTCTTGGTGGTCAACCTATACATCTTCTCATGCTTTGCTGAGACCTTATATAATTATGCATAGGCTGTGTGGATGTCATCTTATTCATCCATCTTCTCAAACTTGGACTCCACCAATTCCTCTTCTTCGTCCACGTCTTCAACAATTCCCTTAGTAGGATTGACAGTGGCAGTGAAGGCATTCAGGATTCCGTTATCCTCATTGTTGGAATCATCCTCAGGCTCGGTGTCGCTTAAAGTAGCAACAAGTGTCTTGCTTTTCCCAATGGTTTTGAGATATGTAGGGCACTCTTGTTTCATATGACCGAAGCCTTGACACCCAAAGCACTTTGGTCCTGAGGGAATAGTGTATTGACTGCCATCCCTAGCATCTTTCTTCCCTTTGTCCTGGCTCTTGAACTGAGAAGAAGTGGATTGCTTATGGTCCACGTCTTCAATAATCCCCTCATTAGGATTAACAGTGGCAGTGAAGGCATTTAGGATTCCGTTATCCTCATTGTTGGAATCATCCTCAGGCTCGGTGTCGCTTAAAGTAGCAACAAGTGCCTTACTCTTCCCAATGGTTTTGACATATGTAGGGCACTCTTGGTTCATATGACCGAAACCTTGACACCTAAAGCACTTTGGTCTTGAGGGAATAGTGTATTGACCACCATCCCTAGCATCCTTCTTCCCTTTGTCTTGGCTCTTGAATTGAGAAGAACTGGATTGCCTACGGTCCTTGTCGAAGCCCTTCCTATTGGCATTCTTTATAAACTTCTTGAATTTCCTAGTAATATAGAACTTCATCTTAGAATCTTCATCGTTTGAAGACTCATCAGTATCATTGCTCTTGGCCTTCAATGCCATGCTCTTGCTCTTACCCGACTTACCAATTCTTATTAAACCTAACTCATAGGTCTGAAGATTACCGACCAACTCTGTCAAAAGAATTTTGTCGATGTCATTTGATTCCTCAATAGCGGTGATCTTGGCATGGAATCTCTCGGGTAGAGATCTGAGCACTTTTCTCACAATCTTGGGTCCAAGAATGGTTTCCCCAAGATTGAAAGTTGAGTTCACTATGTCTTTGAGCTTGGAATAGAACTTATCGAACGACTCATTCTCCTCAATTTTGATCTCTTCAAAGCTTGTAGTGAGCCTCTAAAGTTTTGAATCCTTGACAGCCTTGGTTTCCTCATAGGTTGTCTAGAGAATGGTCCATGTTTCCTTAGCAGTTTCAGTGGAGGATATTTTTTTGAACTCCTCATTAGTGATCGCACTGAATAAGGCATTCAATGCCCTACTGTTGAAGTTTGTCGCCTTGATCTTGGCATCATCCCAATCAGCCGGCGTTTCTTTCGGCTTGGTCTAGCTTATCTCAACAGCTTGTCACACCTTTTCATTTAGAGACTGCAAGAAAGCTCTCGTGCGTACTTTCCAGTATGCATAGTTAGTGCCATCAAATAAAGGAGGTATAATAAGAGACTGTCCTCTATCCATGACAAACAGGGGTCAACAGATCATACAGCAAAGATAAAACCTAATCAGAGTTTACTTGTTCTGATACCACTTGATAAGCCAAAAACGAATTGACCCCTTGTGATAAATTAATTGATTAATTAGCCAAGCTTATTAATTAATCAAATTAACATGCAAATGTATGATAGCACAAAAAAATCACCAATAAACTAAGTATGCAGCGGAAAATAAATTGACACAGTGATTTGTTTACGAATGGGTAAAACCAACACGGCAAAAACTCTACCGGGTGATTTTAGGTCACCACTCCTGAGAATCCACTATTATAAAAACAAGTAGTTACAAGTAAAGGAATCCCAATACCTTATACTAACCTACAGTTGAACCCTTACCCCAATACCCAATTGGACTTATTCTGTAGTGACAATCTCTCCTTGTAATGCATGACTCCTAGTACGTGACTAACCAATTGTGCAGATCCCAGTACATAACTTCAATCACCAACTAAAGAAAGTTGTTGGCTGTAAAGTTCTTCAGTTCATCACACGATGAAGATCGAGAAGCTTCTTAGTTACAAAACCCTACGGTACACAAACACAGCAGTTTCTACGCAAGAAAGATGAACTAGGGCAAATTCTGTTTCCGGTCATAATTTGCTTGAACAAACTTTGCTCAACACTTGTGCAACTTGTTCCACCTTTGATGGCCCTTGAAATAATCCTTTTATATGTTTAGGGTTGTGAGAAAAAAAAATTCAAACATACAATCACGGATTGGAGTCAAAACAATCTTGAAAAACAGAACTTCATAAACCTTGACAGATGCCTATCTGTCGAGCTGCTATCAAGCTATGAGCTTGAACAGTTCTACAGGTCTCGATAGATGCTAGCTGTCGAGCTAGCTGTTGAACTTTAATGAATAGCACTTTTCACACTTGAATCTTGGACAGATTTGCATGGCTTTAACACTTGAACTTGAAACAAAGTTTCTTGAAATATTAAACACATTCTAGATCTACCCAAATACAAGTAAAGTGTGTTAGTTCAAAGGATTAGTCAATTACATAAAATAGTGACATATGTTCCTAACAAGTGAATCACATATGTCGTAACAGAGACAATTATTCCATTTGGACATTTTTAATTTTCTTAGTTCTATTTAAGTCTATTTCCTCACACTTCCATAAATACTTCAGTTGTGGATTACTTTCACAACAGCCTTATATGGCTAGGTTTATAAGATTTAAGATTTAAGAGAATTATTGATGTAGACAACCTAGGCTTCCCACCTAGATTAGTCCCACTGTAGACCTTAGGCTTCACCACCAAACAAATGAAATGCAAACTTTGCAAATAATCTAAATAGTATTAATCATAGTCTAAATATAAAAGAAATCATCTGGAGCTTTATATACAGCTTCTAGGAATCACAATGATAAAGATAAACTCTCCTAATACAAATCCTAAACAATCTCAAATACTAATCCGATAATCCTAAACAATCTTAAATACTAATCAAATGCTAAAGATAGATCCAAGTAAAGATAATACAAATGATAAAGATAATCTCAACAGATGTGCTATAGTGTGGTGTTCGCACCAATTCCCCTAGGTGGGAGAAACTCGAGCCCTCGAGCTCGTTGAGTAAAGCTCACAAGGATCAAGTGACATCAAAGGAGCCTCCATCATTAATCCACAAACTCACTGGGTCAGCATGGTGCCTCCATCAACGCTCATAAGTGCGAATGATAGGAGGTAGAGATGAGGTGGTAGCAAGTGTATCCAAGTAAGCATCCAAAAGAGTGGGATCAAGCTATTGCAACTCCTTTTTGGTGATCCATGTACAATCAGACTCAGGTCGTCCTCGCCAATGAACCAAGAAGCGCTGAACTATTCCATCCCTAATGAAAAGAGATTGCTCATCCAAAATAACATCAATAATATCTTTATGTTCCTTTTGAAAAAAAAGATGATGTAGGGCTAGGGATATGGTTAGCCAATGAAGAAGAGTGAGGATCATCAAAAGGGTCATGGGGATTAACTACTAGACCTTTAAAAGCAAGTAAATTAGCAATATTAAAAGTAGAACTAATGCCATAATTTGAAGGTATATCAATGACATAAGCATTAGATCCAAGTTTCTTTAATACCTTGAATGGGCTAGCACTGTGGGCCTACAATTTCTTAGCGGTTTCAAAAGGATACCATTCAGGCCTAATATGGATCATAACATAATCACCTACATGAAAATCTAAATGACATTGATGTAAATCAACTTGAGTTTTATAATTAAGATTACTAGCATGAATTTGTTTGTTGATCTCTTTATGTAGCTCATGCATGTGACTAGCAAACTCTATTGCAGACGTAGAAACCCTATCATGTGAGGACATTGGGAAAAGGTCTAAAGATCTCCTAGGCTTATAACCATGAACAACTTCAAAGGGACTCATACCTATGGACCTATTGACTGAGTTATTGTATGCAAATTGGGCTACAGGGAGTATAGATTCCCAACTCATACCATTCTTACCTATGAGACACCTCAGAAGATTTCCTAGACTCCTATTCATAACCTTAATTTGACCGTTAGTTTAGGGATGGTATGCTGTGGAGAATTTCAGCTTTGTCCCCATCATGTGCCAAAGGGTCTTCCAAAAATAGCTCATGAATTTAACATCCCCATTAGACACAATTCTTTTAGGTAACCCATACACCTAACAATCTTATCAAAGAAAATCTTGGCCATCTTGGATGCATCAGAAGTCTTAGAGCATGGAAGAAAGTGGGCCATCTTAAAGAACTGATCTACCACTACAAGGATGGACTCATACTTCCTAAGGGTTCGAGGGAGACCTAGTACAAAGTCCATGCTAATATCCTCCCAAGGACGATGTGGAATTGGTAGAGGAGTGTAAAGACCAGTATTTTGCTTACATTGCTTAGCCAATTGAAATTGACTAATTATCTTGGCAACATCCCTCATAAGACTTGGCCAATAGAACTGCCTCTCTACCTCTTAAATTGTCTTATCACGTCCAAAATGTCCTGAAAGTCCTCCCACGTGCACTTCCCATACCAAAAGGTCTCTAAATGATATGTGGGAGATACAAAGCTTATTGGCTTTAAACAAGTAGCCATCTTGGTGGATAAAATCATCCACAACTTGAAGACGCTCAGTCCTTAGTGTAGTGTACACTTCTCCCAAATCTAGGCAAGATTCATACTACCATTTCAACTTTTCAAACCTTATGACTTTTGAGAAAGTTAGGTGACTTGACGACTCAAAGCGTTAGCTACCTTATTCTCAATACCAGATTTATGTCTCAAAACAAAAGAAAATCTTTGCAAATAATCAAGCCAAGGAACACGTCGAGCATTTAATTTTTTTTAGGAATTGGTGTGGCGGAGGGCATCACAATCAAAATAAATTACAAACTCATGGGGTGTCAAATAATGGCTCCAATATCTCAAAGCTTGTACCACAACATAGATTTCTTTGTCATATGTTGAATACTTCTTAGCCTCATTTAATTTCTCACTAAAGTAAGCTATCAAGTGCCAATCTTAGCTAAGTACTCCTTCTATGTCTATACTAGATGCATCACATTCCACTTCAAAGACCTTTTCAAAGTCTAGTAGGTGCATCACTAGTGCTTCTATCATCTTCTTCTTGATTTCCTTAAATGCTTTAATAATGGCATTTAACCCATTGGAACTCACCTTGCTTCATGCAATCAATGATTGGTGCCATGATTGTACTAAATCCATGTATGAAGCGGCGATAGAGAGTTGCAAGCCCATGAAAATTGCGAACCTCATGAATGTTCTTTAGGCTCAGGCCAATTCACTATGGCCTTGACCTTCTGTGGGATGAGATCACAAAACCTAAGAAAATGACACTATTAGTGAAGAAAGAGCATTTCTTGTGGTTAGCATACACGTTTTCTTTCCTCAAAGTGGAACAAACTTGTTAGAGGTGGTCCAAATGTTGCTTCTTTGATTTACTATAAATGAGAATGTCATCAAAGTACACTACCACAAATTTACCCATGAAAGGCCTTAGGACTTATGTCATCACTCTCATAGAAGTACTAGGAGCATTTAATAAACCAAATGGCATCACAAGCCACTTACATAGGCCATCCTTTGTCTTAAAGGCAGTCTTCCATTCATCACCTAAACGGATTCTAATCTGATGGTATCCACTTTTCAAATTAATCTTTAAGAAGAATGTAGCTCTTGACATCATATCAAACATATCTTTTAACCTAGGGATAGGAAAACGATACTTCATAGTAATCTTATTGATTGCGTGACCATCCACTCACATTCTCCAGGATCCACCTTTCTTTGGGGTCAAAAGTGCAAGGACTGCACATGGGCTTAAGCTCTCATGCACAAATCCCTTTTCTAAGAGCTCATCCACTTTTCTAGCCATCTTATCATGTTGAGGATGAATGATTCTATACTGGGGCAAATTTGGAAGTGCTACTCTTGGGACAAGATCTATGGCGTGTTAAATATCACACGTGAGGGCAACTGATTTGGGAGCTCCTTAGGGAAAACATCTTGAAACTCTTGAAGCATTGATCTTACTTTTTTTCTTGGTTCTTCAAAGTTATCTAGTGCAGCTTCCTTAACAATCAAAGCAAAGATGATGGAGCCTTGATTGATAGCTTTTTCAAGTTCTTTTGGATTGATGACGTTCATACTTTGCTTTTGGGCTTTTCTTTAGTCTTACTTGCACTAGTAAACTTATATTGGACTGGGTTAATTTTAATCATCTTTCCATTGTGCATGAAGGAACATGAGTTTGAGTGACCATTAAGAGTGACATCTAAATCATAGAGCCATGGTCATCCCAAAATTATGTGTCCTACATCCATTGGAATCACATCACACAAAATCTGAGCCTTGTATGAAAGGATGTGAATAGGAACAAGACACCTTTCCTAGATGGTGATAGATGAATCATCTACCCTAGATACCTTATAGGGTTTAGAATGGGCAACTAACTTCAAACGTAAGTGAGAGACAAGTTTTGAAGAGACTGCATTAATGTAGCTTCCACTATTAATTATGACTTTGCAATCTTTGGTTCCACACTTGACAATAGTTTGGAAGATAGCATTTCTTTTCCAATCATCACTTTCTTTGGATTGTGCCAAAGTACACCTAACAACACTCGCTACCAGAGTATCAAGGCTACCTTTACTGAGGTCATCAAAAAGTGGTCGGGCTCTATTGCATCCTAAATGGGTCGACACATCCTCTCCTATTTCTACAATGTCATCAATGTTAGGCTCATAGACTTCTTCTTCAACTTCTTCCTCTTTCATCCAATCCTTCAATCAACAAAGTCTTATTAGGACATTGGGCAACCATATGACCAAAACCTTGACACTTAAAACACTAGATTCTAGAATTGGGCTTGAATGTCTCCCTAACTAGACCTTTCCCTTTGTCTTTTGGGCACAAGGGCCTATTATTGGGGTTGGGTCTATTTTGAGGACCTTGTTAGTATTTACCTTGAGGATTGTCATCTATGCGCAAGGGCCTATTGTTAAGGTAAGGTCTATTTTGTGCTCCTTAAAAATACCTACCTTGGGGGCCTTCTAAGTTGTTGTGAGGTAACATATGATTGTCAAATCTCCTTCCACCATGGGACCTAGGGACCAACTCCAAATCTTGCATTAAGGTATAAGCATCATCAAGAGTTGAGATTTGTTAGGCCACCATTTCTCTTTGAAGATCATAATTGAGACCTTTCCTAAACCTACTCAAAGTAATTGGCACATCTTCGGTCACATTGCTACATATCCTGTACTCTTCAAACTACTCTATGTACTTAGTAGCAGACCTATTATCTTGACTCAAATCATGCCATTAATCCAACAATTTGCCTTAATGAGACATGGGGAAGTACTTTTCATTGAGCTTTGCCTTCATTTCTTCTCAAAGAGTTATAGGTGGTTGGAAGGTCTTAAGAAGGTGATTTACAACACTATCCCAATGGAGTTTTGCTCTCTTTCCACAAGTTTCATTTTGGCAAATCTAAACTTTCTATCCTTAGACAATTTATACCACTCAAAAAAATGCTCCATCTCTTGCACCCTATCATTGTAGACTTGAGGGTTCCTAACACCATGAAAGGTAGGGCCTCTACTTTGATATGCTTAGCTGACTTGTCTTCATTGTTTCTATAGTCTTGCCTATTAAAAGGACCTTGTCTATAATTATTATTTCTTCCATTATAGGCATTATCCTCTTCATACCCGTCTTCTAAGCGACCTAGACGGACATTAATTTCTTCAAGGGTTTTTCTCAATTCATCTTGGGTAGGAGGATCCATGTTCAAGCGGGATTGGGGGCTAGACTGGGATTCAAAACTAGATTGTGATTTGGAATTAGACCTATCTTCAAAACTAGTTACTAGATGACCACTATGCAAATGCATGCAACAGAGATCAACAAAGTAATTCTAGCAAGTGGATATTAAGGATAATACTCAAATTATGTGTGAAGAAAAGTCATGAATTCCACAAGTTGTTGCATTCAAGCAATACTAGCTTCAACAAGAATTAAATTAAAATGGACCTATGTGTCACAATGTGATTAGGCTAGTTCAAACTACTAATATTGAGATTTAATTACCTTAAAGGATTTTTTTAAAATTATTATTTTTTATTTCTAAAATAAAAGGTTGAAAGAAAATAAACTAGCAAAGTCATGTGAAAGTAGTAGAACAAAGGCAGTCGCATGTTACTGAAGGTAAAGTTGAGGCACATAAGAGACATATTGATATTAATTTGAAAGTGCAACTTATAGCTTGTTTGGATAGAGAGAAGTAGAGTAGAGGGAGAGAGAGTAAGTTACTTCTAACCCCTCATTTTTAATTTCCCCAAATTAGAGAGATTTGGAGGGAGAGTAGAGCGTAGAAATATTTGACCAAATGAATTATCAAATTTACCTTTACCATTTATAAACTATGAAAAGGCTAATTATTTCTCTCCCCTTTACTTAATTTTAAAAATATCCAAATAAGGTGGAGGATAACCATTCTCCTCTACTCTCCTCTCCCTCCAAACTTCCAAATATAGCATTAATTCAGTAGATAGGAAAGTCCACACCTTGATTGGGCTAACTTAGTGATTTGGGCCTCACTAGACAATAGGTCATGATATCAATTTGAAAGTGCAACTTAATTCATTAGATAAGAAAGTCAACACCTTAATTGGGCTGACATAGTGACTTAGGCCTCACTAGACAACGGGTCATGTAGCTGAAATAATAAATATGTAAAAAAAAATTGCTAACTATGGGTCCGTTTGGATACAGCTTATTTTGCTGAAAACTGAAAATACTTTAGCAAAATAATTTTTAAATGTGTGAATAGTGCTGTGAGATCCATTTTTTTTTTTTGAATAAAGTGGTTGTGGGTCCCATGAACAGTGCATGAACAATGCACTTTGTCTCCTGTGCAGTGAATCCATGTGCATAAACAGTGCAGTTACTGTTCATATGCATTGAAAAAAAAAAGAAAAAAGAAGGAAACGTGAAACTCAAAATGCAGATGCACGATAAGCCCAATCCAAACGGACACTATATTCCTAAATTTTAGTTTTCCAAAAAGAAAACTACCAATTATTCAGGATGTTCAATTTAAGATAACTGTCAATTACTATCTTAACTGCTAGAAACAAAAAAGCCCCAAAAAAAGAGCCCACCCTCTCGACAGAAACACGAATTCAATGGATAGTGTACTCTCCCAATTCCACACGTTTGTTTTGTTTATAACTACAAGCCAATCCCAAAACTTGACCACTACGACATGCTACTGTACATGGCAGAGTCCTCCTAGATGCATCATCTTGATTAACTTTCAAAATTGAACCCCTTGAAGAATATTGCTTACCAAATCAAAGTCAGTAGGTATTCTATATAAAAAATAATTTTTTTTTTTTTTAAATTATAGATATTTTTTTTTTGGTACTTTGTTTGCGCACAAGAACACTATTACAACCCAGATTCTTATATCAGGAGCCCAGTAACAGGTTTGGAGTATTCTATTTAAAAACCTTTTAAATTCAAATTTTAAGGTTTTAATGCTATTCAAAAGGCTGGACACATTATGCTTTTAAGTCACAAATGGAGAAATGTTTTTGTGAGTGTGCATGAATATGTGTCAAGAATGTTGGCCTCACAAATATTTTCTTGCATTCATAGATTATTGACATTGCCTTTGATCGGTTGAGTGCAAATGGTTCAAAGGTACGATGAAAATGGGCTAATTTTTATATACATTGATGCTTTTATAATTTTTAAGGTTGAAGACTTGTTTTTCACAGATTTATTTTGTATTTTCAACATTCTTTGAACTTATTATTTCACATTTTATATTTCCTTTAATTGGTTGAGTTTTCCTTTCATGATGTTGGCTGGTAGGAAATTTAATTTTCATTATGGAATTTCCCATATGCTTTACATTAATTTTTTTTTTCATTTCATGTACATGAATTGTTATATTTGATATGGTGATATTTTGTTAAAAGAGGATTATATTTTGAACATTCATTTCCATGAAACATAATTGATGTTTTTAAGCAATGCCTTGATTTCCACAAATGAATGGAAAATTATGACACTAAATTCCCCCAAAAAATTCTCTTATATCCCTGTAAGGACACGATTCGTAACGAACCGTAGCAGTGTTGGGTTCGCACGTAAAAAGGCCCAAACAATATCATTTGGAGAGCGTGGGTTTGAAAGGCTAGGCTTTAGTCACCAGGTGGTGGGTTTTTCGTGGTGGTCATGCGTGGTTAAGTTTTCTTCACCCCTGGAATCTTTCTCCTGGAGGTGGGCTGGGAGGCTCTGGTTTTTGGCCATTTTTCCCAGCCCCTTGTCTAGGTTACTTATCTTTCCTTTTATATCTGCCTGCGTTCATTGTCCTTCGTCCACGTATAGGGTCAACCTTTCCAAGACTGATACTTGTCCCATCAGCCCATACCCAAAGTCGTTGGGGGTGGTTGTAAAAGTCAAAGAATACGGCTCTGTCAGGTTCAGAGTATTAAATGGCAGTAAGGGCAGCGTTCCCTGGATATTTTAGATTTTTCTTCCTAATTTTAGTCCTATACTGTTTTTATCCCTCTTTCTGGTGGGACTTTGGGTCTGCCGAGGACTGAACTGTCTTCGGCTGAATCCCATGGCTATCCTGCCGAGTTTGGGCCATAGCCTTCCTCGGCTTGGGCCTCTAGCCTCCTCACGGGTAAATGGGCCCGGCCCATAAATTATTTGGGCCCCACAATAGCCCCTCAAAACCCTGCTATCCAACTTCTTAGTTGGAAATGGGGGTTTTAGTAATACCGAGCTTTTATTATGGCTCATTCAATTCGGCCTTTCACTAATGCTGGCGGGTCTCCATTTGCCTAGGAAACGCACCGGTCTACGAGACAGTTTTTTAATTTTACTCCTGATGCGTTCTTGCCGTTAGGTTATCCGAAACGCGCTTTTAATGACCTCTATTTACGAGACTACTTTAATTCGACGGTTTGCTTTGATGAGGTGGAGAAGTGGAACCGGCATATTTGTGTTTGCAGATTCCTTTGGAGATCTGAACCTATTAAATGCCTCCCGCTCCACCCTCCGTATAAGAGGGAAGGTAGGAGGTTATTGTTTTTTGTAAAGAGTCCCTTCTCATCCTTCTGAGATTTGAAATACTTGGCCTCCCCTAGAGTTTATTTTACCCACTAGTTTATACACTAAATCGTGATACGCTTTACCATAACAACGAGTCATGAAGGAGCCATACCCCTCCCGTAAACGCCACGTATCAATAAAGCTCATAATGGCTCGGTCAGGGCAGGGATGGCGAAGACTCAAAATCAACCTCACCTTTCTTTCAGCCAAAATCCGAAGCAGGGACTCATCACGTCAAACTTCCGGCGTGACTGAGTCGAGGACACCTATTATCAGTACCAACCGCTCTCTCATGAGCATACCTAATATGGCACTAGTGTGCTAGAAGTCAGGACTGAGGCAGGGACCAAGTGCCCCTGCTTCTTCCTCTCTTCGTTCACTGGTGTCTCCTTTTGCCTCTCTTTCTTCTTCTTTCCACCACCAGATCCATCCTAGTGCTTTTCCTTCTCCCTCTTTTGCTCATTTTTCTTTCTTTTCATCTCTTCTCTCTTCTTCTCCTCCTTCTTTTCATTCATCTCCTCCATCTTCTTCATTCATCTCCTCCATCTTCTTCTGAAGAAGGTCCTTCTCTCGATATGGGCGCTACTGAGGCAGAGTTTAGAAGGATTTCGGAGACGAGTTTAAAAAGAGACCTGACCGTTTATTTAATGTATTTTTTTTTTTTTATTGTTTTGGCAATCTATCTTTTGTATAGGCTTGTTTAATCCCCTCTTTGTACGTTGTAATACATCTTTGTATTAATGAAAATTGTTATCACTTTATTTCACATACTCTATCTCTATATTTCCGGAATGATAAAGCAATGAATAGACATACAATCTTGTGAATGAAAAGATTTTTTTTTAAACTGTGGCCGACGTCTAGGAACAAAGTCCCAGTTAATAGAAAGATCTTGCTCTACGCTTATAAAAACAATCCGGCTTAATAATATTGAATCAAACAAAAGATACTTAGGGCTGAAACTCCCATTAGGCAGGGAAAGAAAGGACATTATGATGGGTCTACTGAGTCGGTCTGGCACCATACCGCCAACCTTAGAGTACAATACTTGGGGCCATAATCCCTTATCCAAGAGAAAGGCGCTATTATGTATTGATAAGTGCTGTTCGGCATAGTAATATAGCATTTGAATCAATGACACTTAGGGCCAAAATGCTTGCTAAGAAAAAGATATCACCATAACCTTAATAGAGTTGTTTGGCACAACAATGCCGACCTGTAAAAAACAATACTTACCCCAAAATTGGCCGAGATGATAGCTCAATGCACGATGCAGTGTAGGAAGTAACCATCCGAGGACATATCACCCGCAAACTGAACAGCCCCCCTAGGCTACTAAATAGTGACGCGTTTCAACATTTTCTTAACACTCCTACTGGCATTAACCTTTTACAGTTTTTGAGCCGAGGACTGAGCAACTTAGAATTGTTATTAAGTAGCCAACCTTACAAAAACTCAATCTTCTTCTCATCCAAGAAATTGGTTGTCCAAGTAGTTGGTTTCACCATAGGCTTGAGTCAATGCCTTGGTTCTATCCAAAACCTAGTTTTCCTCATCCAAGTAGTTGGTTTCCCCATAGGCTTGAGTCCGAGGACCATGCAATGCCTTGGTTCTGTCCAAAACCTAGTTTTCCTCATCCAAGTAGTTGGTTTCCCCATAGGCTTGAGTCCGAGGACCATGCAATGCCTTGGTTCTGTCCAAAACCTAGTTTTCCTCATCCAAGTAGTTGGTTTCCCCATAGGTTTGAGTCCGAGGACCATGCAATGCCTTGGTTCTGTCCAAAACCTAGTTTCCTTTGGCGCTGGACCTTGGCTTTAGGGGAGTTAGCTCCTCGGCCAAGCCCCTAGAACTATCCGTGCGATTAACGCTACCAAGCGTAGCCCCTAGTCAAGAAGCATAGCCCCTAGCGGAACTTTACTCTAAAACTCTATAACCAGTTGTCAAAAATGACAAGGGAACTCTCTCGACCCACCGCCTATGCCAGCACACAAGCCTTTCCCACAGACGGCGCCAATTGTAAGGACACGATTCGTAACGAACCGTAGCAGTGTTGGGTTCGCACGTAAAAAGGCCCAAACAATATCATTTGGAGAGCGTGGGTTTGAAAGGCTAGGCCTTAGTCACCAGGTGGTGGGTTTTTCGTGGTGGTCATGCGTGGTTAAGTTTTCTTCACCCCTGGAATCTTTCTCCTGGAGGTGGGCTAGGAGGCTCTGGTTTTTGGCCATTTTTCCCAGCCCCTTGTCTAGGTTACTTATCTTTCCTTTTATATCTGTCTGCGTTCATTGTCCTTCGTCCACGTATAGGGTCAACCTTTCCAAGACTGATACTTGTCCCATCAGCCCATACCCAAAGTCGTTGGGGGTGGTTGTAAAAGCCAAAGAATACGGCTCTGTCAGGTTCAGAGTATTAAATGGCAGTAAGGGCAGCGTTCCCTGGATATTTTAGATTTTTCTTCCTAGTTTTAGTCCTATACCGTTTTTACCCCTCTTTCTGGTGGGACTTTGGGTCTGCCGAGGACTGAACTGTCCTCGGCTAAATCCCATGGCTATCCTGCCGAGCTTGGGCCATAGCCTTCCTCGGCTTGGGCCTCTGGCCTCCTCACGGGTAAATGGGCCCGGCCCATAAATTATTTGGGCCCCACAATCCCTATGTTTAAGTAGAGATAAAACCTAAGAACAATCTTGTAAAAATACAACTCTAATTCCCTCTAAATTATGGCCTAAAAAATAGGGCCACTCTCATATTAATTTGCAATTAATTTGTTCCACCTATAAATTAGATTCTCAAAATAAAAATTATATATATATAAAATAAAAACACAAGTTTTTTTTAATACAAATTAGGACCATTAAAAAAGAAGCCTTATCATACGTGCTAAAGTGCATGTGATGAGGCTAGTTTTTTATTATTATTTTTAAACACATAAGGAAATGACTACAAGTTAAACTGCTGAGAACAAAAACTACAAACTGAAACTAAGGCTCCGTTTGGGAGGAGGGAATGAAATGGAATAGAATGGAATAAAAGGAATATTTTTAGAATATTCTTCCCTCCTCTTGTTTGAGAGTTTTAACGGAGGGAATGGAATGTCCATTCCCTTGTTTGGGAGTTTAAGTGGGAGGGAATGGAATGGTTAGGAGGGAATGCTCATTCCTCCCTTTTCCCTCAAAACCTCAAATTTTTGTTCCCTTCAAAATTGGGAGGAATGGGAGGGAATGAATTTAGGTTTAATGAAATTTTTGTTAAAATCCCTAAAATACCCCTTTAATATCAGCCTTTTTTTTCTCATTCAGCCGTAAGAAAAATAAAACTATAATTCTTGCACAATATTGTCCGTCCTCTACAAAGTGAAGCTACTGTAGCTGGTCTTTTTTTTTTTTTTTTTTTGTCTGCTGCAATTTTCAGATATTGCTCAAACCAAGTATGTCTATCTTTTCTTTTTCTTTTCGGTTGTTTGCTAGTCTTTTTTTTTTTTTTTTTTTTTTTAATTTTTATGAACTGTTTGCTAGTGATTCATGAGAGTGATATATAGTGTTTTTGTACACCTAAAAACCAAACTACATTCTGTACAACTAAAAACCTTGAAAGTGAAAAGAAACGAAAAAACCTTGAAAGTGAAAAGAAACGAAAACTGCTGTTACTTGTACAGCTAAAAAAAAAAATTGTATTTAGAAATTTAAAAGTGAGAATTGCTGGAAAACTACTGTTGAACTGCTGTGAATTTGAAACCGAGAACCGCTAGAGAACTCAAATTTGCTTTTTACTCTGTTTCCTATTTGATTCTTCTGTTATTTACGAAGCAAGTGGTGTGTTACGTACACTTGCAGTTTTAAGTCAACCATCCAATTAGTTAATAGCTCCAAGGCTTCACCACATGTATGGTTAAGAGGAAATGTCTACAAAAGCTAGTGTACAAGTTTAGACAAAAGACAGGTGTGTGGTTAAGAAAAAAACAAGAGTAAAAAAAAATTTAAATGAGAAGAAACTAGAAAGTAATGCACTGTTGCAGAAAATCATACACTGAGTTAGCATAGAAATTTATTTTTTTACTATTAATGCTGAACATGAAAATGATTCAGCCTAGGACCGAGTAACATGACTCTGCCCAAATTCAAATCAAGGCATTTCATTGAATATATTCTTAGCCAAAAATAATTCAAACAAATTTATTGCCCACTATTTATTCATGAAATCACAACAGAATTCTTGCAATGCAAATAACAAAACCAATATCAGACCAAGATAGTTCCCTTTTCTATCCATCAATCTATGTTATAATTTATCAACGTCAATTCCCTTTCTGTCTAAACAAAATATATACATAATATATTTTATGCATTTGTTTACAACTTATTAAGATGTTAAAGCTAGTGTACAAGGACATGTGTGTGGTTAAGAAAAAAACAAGAGTAAAAAAAATTTAAAATGAGAAGAAAATAAAATGAAAAGTATTTTAATTAAAATAATAGTAGTTTAGAACTTTAATAAGTTGGAGTAGATTATTTTTAATATAAATTTTTTTATGCTTGAGGCCTACATATTTTTGATGGAAAATCCAACTTATAAAGAGATGTTCTTTGGTTGCCCAGATCATGAGCGCAAATGTGTCTTATTTACACTGATGTCTAGGCCTAAAAATTAAAAAAGTGTGGGACTTTTTGGCCAACCTTAGTTTTGGAATGGATTATGTTATTTTGTTTTGTTTTGGCATGACTCATTACCGGAGTTTTTTTTTTTTTAAAGATATTTATTTGCATTGTTAGACAATATTTATTTTGTTGAGAATAAATATGTGATGCGTGAATTGCTTTACAACATAGAAATATACATAACTTGTTTTTTAGCTACAATAATTTTTTTTTTTCCTTAATGAAATTGGGAGATGGAGATGTATTAAATTATCAAATCCATTGTAAAGCATACCAGCCAAAAAAGATCCAATCTAAAACTAGCAGACCCTAAAAAAAATTTGCAAATTGAAATAAAGAAATTGTACTATTGTTAATTTTTCATGCCATTATCTTCATCTGTTAAATTATTGATTAGAGTGATACAATCTATTCACCTTGACAAAACAATATTGTAATTCAATAATCTAACACAGACCCAATTGTGGCTAACTAGTTTCACAGCATCCACTAAACACTAAGCATTTCAAAGCAATTATAAGTTCTCATTGATTATTTTTTATGTTCTTTAAAATGAGGGGTATAATAGTAATGTTATTATAAAATGATTCCACTCCATTCCTTCCAATGTCACTCCCAAACGGTGTTACTTACTTTCCATTTCATTCCATTCCTTTATTTTATAACATCCAAACAAGATTTTTAAATCACATTTCATTCCATTCCATTCCATTCCATTCCATTCCATTCCTTTCCCTACTAAATCCATTCTATTCCATTTCATTCCATTCCTTTAATGATCATTCCATTCCATTCCTTTATAAACTCCCAAACTGACCCTAAAGAATACTAGAACCAAAGGAAACTAAAAAGAGAGAAGAAACTTCAGAACAGTCACGAAGCTTCGCTTGGGTCATCGGTGGGGAGGTGGCATGGGCTCATTGGCGTTCATTGTTTGCAGCACTTGAAGGTGGAGATCAGAGCTCGCAAGTTAGATTGCAGCGGTGGAATCTCATGTTTTGTGAAGCGGCATGGCGAGATCAATGATGGCAGAGTGTCGACGATGGTGGATCTCGACGGCGTTGTTCCTGTAGTGAAATCGGCAGCTTCTTGTTTACTTTCAGGCGCTTTCGTTCCTGATCTGATGGATTGGGGTTTTGGTTGTCACGAATCTGATTTATTATTATTATTTTTTTCTCTATTGTTGTTGGAATGATGGTTCTAGAGTCGGGCATGGATTGGAGTCACATGCTTGGGAGGAGTAGTGGGATTTTCTGTTGGTTGCTGGGAATTTTTTTTGGGATGAAAAATTCACGCGGGTAAAGTGGGTATATAGTACGGACTGGTTCTGGTCTGTTTAGGATCGCATGGGGTAAGAACCTGAATAATGTCATATCTGGTTGGTTTGTTTTCTGACGGTTGATTTGGGTTGGGTTAGCATTGGTAAGATGAATGTCAGAAGATTTGGTTTTGGGTTGATGAAAATTGGACGAACGGTTTTTGCTCTGATACCAAAGTTAGGCTTCCCATCTAAGGATCATCTGTAACTTTATATACAACTTCCAAGAATCACAATGATAAAGATAAACTCTCTTAATACAAATTATAAACCATCTCAAATACTAATCCAATAATCCTAAACAATCTCAAATACTAATCAAATGTTAAAGATAAACCTAAGTAAAGATAACACAAATGATAAAGATAATCTCCACAGATGTGCTATAGTGTGGTGTCCGCACCAATTATTTTTGGAGAGGTTTATACCAATGAGCTATTTTAATACTAAGGTTCGCTTAGTTAGATATTACCTTCCGCCCCCATTTTTCATTTTTTGTTGTCATGCTTCTTGGCATAACTAGCCTTTTGGCTTGTTGGCACACAACCTCCTTTGTGTTTGTTTTCTAGGACTTGATTCCTCTTATATACAATTAGCCAAAAAAAAAAAAAAAAGAATCCTTCTTTCACATTTGAAGCAATGTATATATGTTTCAAGGCCATTGAATTTCATGATTTATGTTATCCATAGCAAAACATGATCTAACTTAGTATCAAGTATGGCATGCATGATAGAGCAAGGAAGATTAGGTTTAGGGAACAAATTACAAAAAACCAAGGTGTTTTGAGCATCCAGATCCTTGTTAATGTCAAGTTACAAATGTTGAGACAGACTAAAATGTTCATAAAGTATGTGTTGAAAGTTTTAGAATGTCACCTCATATTTGAAAGAAATTTAAGAACAAAAGATGAATTTCACTCTTCTTAGGGGCATTTCTCATCTCTTTGATACAAAGAGCAACTAATAGGTTGCTGTAGGGACATGGGATCAGTGACCGGTATTGGCCTATTGTTGTTAGGATGGGCCTAACCCAGTAGCAATAGTATAAAGACATAGGATCGGTGCTCGGAGGTGGCCTACTGTTATTGGATTGGGCTCGGCCCAGTATCAACGAGTAGGCTGGGGATGACCGAAGGGGTAATAGTCAATATTCGGTTTGGTCCCCGAACGTTGTTAGTGCCTTAGGGGAATCCGCTGCAGAATGCTATTTGGCGTCAGGTACAAGTTTCAAGAGAGTTCTCAGAATTGACCAATTTACTAGGGATTTTGGGCAAAAGTGGGGGCTACATGAGAAAAGATGGAAAGGTAATCATTTGGGTCCCCACTAAGAGGAGACTATAAAAGCGGAGGGATGATCTTCAAGAGAGGGGGTGGTTGGTAAAAATTGGGGTGTGAGAAACAGGAGCGAAAGGGAGAGGATAAATACCAGGGAGAGAGGGAATTAAGCACGAGAGGTACAAGGGTTACACGGTTGGGTTGTCAAGGCAACATTTGAAGCTTACCATGGTAGGAGTTTAGTGATACCCACTAACAAATAAATTAGGAGCCCAATCCCTACACACGAGGTACCACTAGGTTTGGGTACCACAATTGCTGAATCAAGAGAAGGTTTTGAACAGTTATTAGCAGGTGAAGACCCTATTATTTTGTTTCAAGGACCTAAGACAAAGGAGAGATGAATTTTTTCACTATCTAGCCTAGCTTTTGGAATGGATGGTAGAACAAGAACTGGAATAGCAATGACAAGATCACTGATCCTAATGACACATTAGGAATTTCTCTCTCTGTACATTAAATTCCTTTTCACATGTGCTTGCTTTGGATGGAACAACTATACATGTACATTAAATTCCTTTTTGTTGGAAAACTCGGTTTTGTATCTCGTACAAAACAAGCAGCAGAAGTTAGCACGTGTGTTGGACAACCCCAAATGTGAAGCTTTTTCATACTAGGCTTACGCCTACTCCACAATTCCATAGGTGTTTTGGGAATAGATTTTGGTGGAACTAAGTTTAGAATGTGCATTACTGTACCTAAGGCATACCCCCAGAAAGAAATAGGCAAAGTTGAATAACTCATCATGGACCTTACCATTTCAAAAAGAGTTCTATTCCTTCTTTTTTCTACTCCATTTTGTTGGGGAGTTCCAGGTGGAGTCAATTGGGATATAATCCCATTTTTAGTTAAGTAATCCTTGAAATTCATAAGAAGGTATTCGCCACCACGATCAGATCGAATGACCTTTATGCATTTACCCAATTGATTTTCCACTTCAGCCCTAAACTCTTTAAACTTTTCAAAGGTTTCAGACCTCCGTTTCATTAGGTACACAACCAAATCTAGAGTAATCATCAGTGAAAGTAATGAAATACTCATAGCCTCCTTTAGCTTGGGTTGACATAGGATCACATATATCTGAATGCACTAGTTCTAGCAAATCATTAGCTCTATTTGCTTTTGCATTAAAAAGTCTTTTTGTCATCTTACCTTCCAAGCAGGATTCACAGACTAGGAATTCCTTAAAATCTAATGGTTCTATAAGCCCATCTTTCACCAGTCTTCGGATCCTGTTTGAATTAATATGACCCAAATGCAAATGCCAAATATATGCTTCACTAGCAGAAGGAAACTTTCTCTTTAATGATTTTACATGTGAGAAAACAGATTATCGCATGTTTTTAGAGGCCATACTTGACCCATCCAGCCCTTTAAACTAATTTAGAATTTTACAATTCGTGCTTATCAGGAGTTATAATATAAAGACCATCTACAATATTGCTAGAACAGATAAACACTTTATCATACTTAATTACAACATTGTCTTTCAAGATAACACAATATCCATAACTACCTAAATAAGTTGCAGAAATCAAAATCCTATTAACATTAGGTACATATAAACAGTCTTCTAATATTAAAAACCTAGAACCAAAGAATAAATTAAACACTCCAAATGCAACTGGAATTTTTCTCCCATCAGCCAAAGTAAGGAACATTTTCCATTCATTCAACCTTCTGGTCTCCTAGAACCCCTGCAAAACATTGTAGATATGATTAGTACATCCTCAATCCACACACTAGGAATCTGTGAGATTTTGTACTAAACAAGTTTCAAGAAGGAATGATCTGATCATACCTTTGTTCTTGGCAGCTAAGAATTTTGGACAGTTCCTCTTCCAATGACGTTTCTCACCACAATGGAAGCATTTTCCTTTTGTGTTGCCCCTTGTTTTCTTCTTTCCCTTATTGGAAACTCCTAAGGCAACTTGTTTACTTTCTTGTTTGGTGAAGTCCTTCTTCTTCCTACCACCCTTGCCTTTCGACTTAGGCTTAGAAGAAGATGCTTTAGCCATATTAGTATCAACATTGGCTTTACAAGGATGCCTTCCACTACCACTAATTCATTCATCAATTCAGAAAAAATATAAATCTTTTTATTCATATTATAATTAAGTCTGAATTCTTTGAACGATTCTGGCAGTGATTGGAGTATCATATCCACTTGGGATTCTCTATCAATGTCAGCACCTAAAACCTCCAATGTATTTAGGTAAGAGATCATCTTAAGACAATGCTCTCTAATTGGAGTCCCTTGAACCATCTTGGTATTCAGAAGAATCCTCATAGTATCTTGCCTAGCAGAACGGTCTTGCTCACCAAACATCTCCTTTGGACTTAACATTATGTCTGAAGCTGGTTCCACATCCTGCATTTGATGCTGTAGAACAGTTGAAATAGATGCTAGGATATAACATTTAGCCATCTCATTAGATTTCTGCTAACGATCATATCGCTGCCTCTCCTTAGAAGGAGCACCTAATGCAGGAAAGTTTGTACATGGTTCACTAAGCACAAATTTGTGCTCTTCAGCAACAAGAACAATGTCTAAATTTCTTTTCTAGTCAACATAGTTAGAACCAGTCAGCTTGTTTTGGTTAAGAATAGAAACAAGTGGGCTAAAAGATGTCATGATTAAATCTGAAAATAATAAACATGAATACAATAAGTAAACAAGACATTATCAATTTAGCATATGAGCACATAGTATGGAACCTTAACAAAACCATAATAAATATGCAATGACAACTCAATCCCATATTTAAAATTCCTTGGTAGCAAGTAAATAATAAATATTATGATTGATTTAGAACTATTCTCATTACTAGTGCTATCTTGATAACTCTTACCAAACACTAATAATATGTTGCTTTCCTTTTAGCCTATAAGTAATAATGACATAGCTCAGTAGGGAGGTTAACATTAAACTTACTCTAATGTATGCCATTACCTAGACTCTATGTGAGTCACCAAGTAACTCCATCGTAGCGTGGTCGTTCTTAATGTAAAAAGACATATCATCCATCATTAAGAAGTTTGATCTCTTGTACCATGAATTAAACACTCTCCATAGGGAGCAAGGCATATACACCAAGGCGAGGTGCCTAATCTCACTACTATAAACCGACAAAGGAGGTTGTGAGATTCAACCCTTGAATCTCTCTCCCACTAGAATTTTTAAAAGAAAAATGTTTTTATTTAGAATTATGTGTAATCTCATCACACACAGCCTTGCACTTTATGAAAATTCAAGTTCTGGAATTTTCTAAAACATTCAATATATTCAATCCGTCGAGGCTTTTACTCGATTGATCGAAGAAGTGAATAAATTCATCATAAAGTCTCTGCCTGATTTGATCGATTCTCGATTCTTGTTCGATCAATCGAAAAGAGCATTTGATTAATCAAAAGGAATTCTCGATCGATCAAGACTCGCAAAATTAAATTTTTTGCAAAATTTTCTAGTAACTGTTCTTAACATTTGAAGCGTTTTCTTGATATTCAAAAGATGTCAAGTACATATCATTTCATCATAATAAATGCTCATATTGTGGAGAAGTAATACAACAATTCTAGCAAGTGTAATCTATACAAAAATAAACTTCATCGAAAAGATATGAGAATAAAATTGTTCAAAGTTTCAATACCCATCAGGTTTTATCTCTTTAAATGATGCAGCCACCCTCTATCCTTAGGACTGACAACTAGCCAGCCAACCTTTCTGGCCTCTTAGGACTGCCAGCAGCCCCTTATTTTGACTTCTCATATCTGCCATGTACCCCTTCTCTACCATTAAGGATTGACAACCAGCCAGCCAAACTTTCTGACCTCTTAGGACTACCAGCAGCCCCTTATTTTGACTTCTCATATCTGCTATGTATGCTCATTAATTACAGCTTTGACTTATGTAACTATTAGCTACTTTATTTCCTAATAGTTAAAGATTATAAATAGGCTAGCTATGTAAGAGTAAAATCAGTTTTTGATGTGAATATAATTCAGTTTCAGACCTGGACAGAAACTTGTTTCTCCAGTTTCTCTGTAATTCCAGCTTTAATTCTTAATTTTAATGCAATTCTAGTTCAAGTTCTCAATCAATTGATCTTGATTTCCATCATTAAACCCAATGAGATATATAGACAGAGTCCAACTCTACTACAAACACTAAAAACACGGTTCAAAACAAAAAAAATTAAATCCTGGCCTCAACTATTGAAGCAACCATTAATGTATCTCATACATTAATCATAGCACATGGATCCATTGAACAAAAATGTTATGTAGAAAGGTTATGCAGAAACGTTACTGCAGAATACTAAAACATCAAGAAAACTGTTTTCTTTGACTCTAAAACTCACTCAACATGTTACACAAACATGAAATTGAACTTTGCTCGATACCAATTGTTGGAAAACACAGTTTTGCATCTCATACAAAATAACCAACGGAATTTAAAGGGTCTACTTCATTCATGTGAGATAACATAGAATATCTAAATCTTTAGAAACAAAGAATAGGAAGGTGTACCTTGATGCATTGAAATTCAAAAACAAAAGAAGATTGAATTGGGGAAGACTTTCCATCTTCACCCCAATTCCACATATGCCCATAATGTGTGGTTTCTCAATCAATTCTGTACGCACTTGTCTAAGAGAACTTGAAGAGAAAACTGTTTTCATCTCTTTTTAATCGTATGTTCATATTTAACCGTCAAGGTAGTTACTTTATTTAATAACTTTTATCAAATAAACAACTTATTATTCAATTGAGTTAGCCTTTTGGGCTAGCCCAATTGGGCTTTAGTGTGTGGCTTGGGATGTGACCAAATGGACAAATAAAACTCTAGCTCCAATGGGCTTCTGGCTTATCTGTCAACTCTTAACAAGCCTAAAGTTACCATTAATTATATTTAATACTACTATATAATTATAATTACACTCTAGGCTTTATTAATAAAATTAAATCCCAAGACTTTACTATCTAAACAATTAATTCTTTCATGAAAATATTCATAGTAATACAAAGTCATAATATATAACTATAATTTTGAAAATTACTACCTTTTGATCCTTGAGTACCCAGTTTAATCCTTCAAGTTATTCATATATTTATGAAATCAAATTTCATAAAATATAAACTTTAATAACTCTTTACTAAAGTGGTTAGGCCTAACACTCTGAATAATCAAATCCATTAAACTTATTTTAGGGGTGTAAAGTTGTGATTTACAACTATTTTGTGTTGATTTTAATTCCGTGCCAAATTTGATTGTATTTTATGTGGGATTTTATTGTAAAGGTTGTGTGTGAGAGAGAGTGTGAAGACTCAAGAAAATTGAAGACCAAAGAAGTTTTCGCGGGTAGCTCGCGAGTAGCCTTTCCGCGAAGTGAAGAATGTGCTCAGCACGTAACTGGAATGTGAAGAGTCATGATAGATGGTGACATCTGGTTTTCCCGAATGTCTTGCGGGTAAAGCCTTTCCACGAGATACCCGTGAAACATTCTATTTTGCCAATTTTTCATATCTGATACACCCTGTCCCTACCCACACTATATATACTCACATTACCCACATATGTTAAGGAGTGCTTTTCAGAGAGAAAACCCTAGCCACTACCCTTGAGAGTGAGAGATTGTTATACCCACAATTCTCTACATAATCTATTGTGGTTTTCCTTAACTCCTACCTCTCCATTTCCAAATCCTTGAGAGGTTGATAGCCCAAACACTTATCACACCCATCCTGAGTGTAAAGTGAGGTTTTGGTGCTGCTGGAAAGCATTGGAAGAAGCCATTTGTTTGGTGGATGCAATCGGGCTGAATTGCGTGATCCGGAGAGCTAAAGAAGACAAGGCTTGGCGAAGTCAGTTGGTAGTAAGGGCTTGGAGGGCTCGAGTACATGGGGTAGACTAGGCTTGGAAGGTCTTTTGTTATTTGTGTGCTCCAACTTATTCTCCAGTAGATCAATTTACTGCTTGGATGGTGGTGGGAAGGTTTTTTTGCCGAGTTCTTCAGTTTCCTCCTCGATAACACATCGGCGTGTTATTTTGTGTTTGCATCCTTCTTCCCTACTCTTTTAGCTTTCATTTTACTGTTGTGATTTGATTAATATGGCTTAGAGTAGTTATATTGTTTATCCGTTTGCATTTACTCTATTTCGCATTTAGTTTAAGTTAGAGTAAAATCAACCAAGCCATAAATTTTAATTTAGGGGTCTAAATAGCTCTTGTGTTTTCACACATTTTTGGGCTTTCAATTGGTATTAGAGCAGGTACATTTGCTGTGGTTTCATTACCTAAGTGTGATCCTAGACCCTTATTGAGATGGATCGATCTCAATCGCTTAATGCTCCTCCATACTTTGATGGGAGCAATTACGCTTTTCGGAAAGTTCGTATAAGGGCATTTCTATGTTCTATTGATGATAGTGTTTGAGACACTGTTGAGATAGGATGGACTAGGCTGGAGGCCGCCAAATCCACATGGGATAAGGCAGCTCTTGCGGCAACTAATTCTAATAGCAAGACTTTAAATGCTATTTTCTGTGGTGTTTCCCCTGATGGATTTCACAGGATCTCTCATGTCAGAATTGCCAAGGAGGCATGGCAAATCTTGGAGACAACCTGTGAAGGCACCAAAAAGGTGAAGGACACCAAGTTGCAAATGCTTACCACATGCTTTGAGGAGCTGAAGATGAGTGAAGACGAGACATTTGACTCATTCTATGGGAAGCTAAATGAAGTGGAGATTGGGAAATTCAACTTGGGAGAAAAGATGGAGGACTCCAAGATTGTGAGGAAGCTTCTATGCTCATTGCCGGAGAGTTTCCATGCAAACTGCCATTGAAGAGAGCAAAGACCTTGATGAGATTAAAATTCAAGAACTCATCAGTTCTCTTCAAATTTATGAGCTATCTCTACCATCTCAAAGGAAGAGCAAATCTCTTGCTCTCAAGACAGTGAATGAGAGATTGGAAGCTCAAGACTCCTCGAATGAGGATGAGGTTGAAAAGGATGTGGCATACCTTGCCAAGAACTTTCGTAAGTTCCTTAAATTCAAGAGAGATGGAAAGTCTTTTGAGAAGGGAAAATTCTCAAATTTCAAGAAGGACAATAAAGACCTCAAGAAGAAGGATTCAAGAGATTCCTCACTGTTTGAAAAGGTCACATGTTTTGAGTGCAAAGGGCATGGGCATGTGAAGAAAGAATGCCCCACCTATTTGAAGGCAAATGGTAAAGTCTTTGTAGCTACCCTTAGTGAGTCAGATGGTTCAAATTTTGATTCGGAAGAAAGCTGTGATAGAGAAGGAAATTAATCTGCATTTATGACCATTGCACCCGTGGACTCATCGGAAGATTTGAGCCTTCATGTGGAAGAACTTGGCGAGCACACCGAAGTAGAGTCTATAGGAATTGGGGAAGAATTCGATGATGAAGATAAAGGAACCAAGGAATTGCAAAAATCTTATAATTCTCTTCTTGATAAAACTGGAGAGTATGCAAGAGTAGCTAAGGTAGCCATCAGAAAAATGAAGAAAGCTGAACAAGACTACAAGAGCATACTTGTAAGGTACAAGGAAACGAAGTGTGAAATTGAGGCGCTAAATGGAGAACTAACCGAGACCTACTCCAAGATTAAGTTTCTTGTGCTTGAAGTGATTCAAGCTAATGCCAAAGTGGAGCGAGTTGCCTCCAAGAAACTTGACGAGGTGCTTGCACATCAAAAACCTTTTTCTGACAAAAGTGGCTTAGGATATTCCGGATAGAGTAGTTCAAGTGCCAATGTGTCCAAAGAGATGAAATTTGTTAAAGCTAAGGAATCAATGGTAGCAATGCCTAGTGTTGAGAATGTAAAATTGGAGAAGAAGCCAAATGGAATTGCTCAAAAGGTTTTGACAAAACCTCAAAATCCATATATGGCCAAACCCAAGGTTAAAGGGAAATCTCTTCCAAACTCTCAAAGAGGTCCTCAAGTTCAACACATATGCCACCATTGTGGAGTTAGAGGACACACAAGACCTAATTGCTATAAACTTCACGCATTGAAGAAAACGGATTCTCAAAGGATAAAAGGACAAGGAAAGGGGAATTGGAACTCTAAGCAATCAAAAGGGTGAGAAGCTGATTTCGGTTTTGGTGATGTGATAAAGATAATAGATACTATCACTTTTTGCTTGGCAAGTTTCAATCAAAGGTTTGAGAATCACAGCTCTAGTACCCAATCCTCTAAGGACATCACCCCAAACGCACGTGCCGTGTAGGTAAAGAAGGGTACACATGCATAAGCTTTTGACCATGTCCATGCATCAATTCTTCCTATATGTTGTGACTTTGTTTTGGTGGTCTGCTTATGTTTTATGTTCTAGCATGTTTCTTTTTAAGTTTGTTTGTACTTGTCATTTTTGTTGATCTTACTTTACATGTTCTATTTTTGAGTGTGTTGAAAAATTCAAAAACCTATAAAAATTGAAAAATATCTAAAAAGTTTGATTGCTTGTGTTGTGTATATCACATGTGAGTTTGGCCTAGTACCTTCGTATTAATGGCGTAGTGCATTTACGAGCTTAGCTTATTTTGCATGCACATTTATCTTTGTGGGAAATATCTTGAAATTTATGTGTGATTGTTGTAAATTGATCTTCAAGCTTGTCATGAATGATTGGTCAATAGTCTTGATGGTTTTGATACATGCATAGACTTGTGCCTATATATCTTTCCACACTTTTTAAGTTTTTGCTTAAAGAGCTCAACAAATGTAAATCTCAAAATGAAAAGAGATAATGAGCTACAAAAGCCGTTATACATATTAGTATTTGACTAGGAAAAAGGGAAAGACTTGTAATGAAATGTATGGTGCCCCAAAATCCAAAGGCTTATTCTCAAAACTGAAATATCAAAAATTTCAGGCACCGATCTCAAAATGAGATGCATTGTTCAAAAATGATCAAATGTTATGAATTGTAAAGAAGCCAAATGAAAAAGCTTCAAAGATATGTAATCATTTTTGTGGGAGGTCATATATGTTCATTTCTATAATTGAGATAGACCTCTTGACCTAGTACCAATTGTGTATGACTTGATTGAATTGATCATTGAAGCTTCACTTTGGACTAGGGACTATTCCACATTTGATACTCACAAATAACACACAAGACTTATGTTCATTGAATACTTATTTCATTTGTGTGATTGTACATGATCAAATGTGATGTGTATACTTAAATGTTTGCTGATCAAATCCAAAAAGATTTTTGAGTATTTTATATGTTTTTGAAAGTGTTTTTATGCTTTCATGTTTTGAGTTTTTGTTAAAAATACTTTTTTTTTTTTTTTCATCAAAAATTTCTTTAGAGGCATTTTCGCGAGAAGCTCGCGACTAAGCTCTTCCCGTGAAAATGAGTTAAGGCAAAATATTGAAAACATAAAATTTCAGACAGAGACTTTCACAATTGTCTCGCGACTGTTTCACGAGTAAAGTCTTCTCGCGAAAAGTTTTGTGTTTTAGAGGCATTTTTCACGAGCAACTTCGTGAGAAGGTAACTCGCGAAAAATGCGTGTTTTCAGTTTTATAGGACTGATGTAGACAGTTTTTCAAATCACTTATTTTTCCCTCACTTTGCCTTCCTCGTGCCTCCCTCAAACCCAAACTGATTTTCACTCAAAAACCCAACCAAAACTCAAAAGAAAACTTCTTCAAATCATATCTAAGGTATGTCTATACAATCTTTTTTCTTTATTTCCTTAGATTATGCAGAAAATTTCTAGGTTTTTTTTTTTTTTTTTTTAAATTGGATTATTTTGAAAAAGGGTTGAGAACTCTATTTTTTGTGAATTTTTTTCAATTTCTTGTTTGGGCTATGTCCCATTTGGGTTGTTTGTGTTTGTGGTGGCCCCTTGTGGCATTTTAACATGTTTTCAGGCAAGATTCAATCATGTTCATGCATTGCCCACATGTTATTTTATAGGTGCATATCAAGTGTTTGATAAAATGCCTAAATGACATTTTGGTGTTGTTTTGGACTCCAATGAGTTCCAAACTAAGGGAATTACCATAATTATGCATGTTTATCATGTTTTGATCATTGGTTGTGTGTTTTACACACTTTGGCCCAAATGTGCTTAGCCATGCCTTGCACATGCATCACATAAGCACACCACCTGCACACTTAATGCACACACTTATTCACTTATCATGTTTTGCATATCATTCATGCTAGATATTTGTTGCTTACATGTTTAGCACTTATAACATGATTTTGTGACGTTGGTTATGTTTTTTTTAGGACTTTGTGCTTATTGTTATAGACTAACTTGGATCTAATCAAGTTTGTGTTCCTGTTTTGTGTTTTTGCACATGTTCCTTTTTGCTTTGTGTCTGTTTGTGTAGATGTCTCCCACTAAGCACTCTGCTTCCAAGAAATCCTCAAAGCGTCCACGCACAAACTCAGAGAATTTCAGATCCACTGAGGCAAACATGGCATATAATGGTTGCTACAAAAGGGCAATAATCATTATGGAAAGGGTTGTACGAATGGAGACCCTTGAAAACACTGCCATACCTGAAGTGTTCAAGGAGAGAACTTGGACAAAGTTGCTGAATCCAAGCGGCAATGTTTATGCTGAACTTATAAGGGAATTCTTCTCCAATGCCACTGTGAAAGGAGACCACATCAACTATCGGGTACAACAAAAGGAATTCGTTATCACAAGGGATTCCATTCAAGAGTTCTTAGAAGTTTTTCCACCCTCTCAGCCAATCTCTGTACACTATGATGACAGATTGGACTCTCTTGAGCCTATGGCGGAGCTCCTTGGTGGCTCTCTCAAGAAGAAGTCAATGAACACCATCCATTTCAATGCAGTGATGAGGACATTGACCTATGTCATGATTCACAACCTTTACCCGGTAACGAACTTGACAACACTGTTCGGACCAAGGACCATTTTTCTATACGATCTCTACACACATAAGGAGATCGACATATGCAGACATATATACCACCTTCTGACCAAGAGCATCACCAAAAGGAACTCAAGGACGATATTTCCATTCCTTACTCTCATTATGGGTCTCATAGCAAAGACCAAGCTGAAGATTCCAAGCGGTCTTACCATGGTACAAAGAGACTATCCCATTGGTGCCAATACTGTGACTCGAAGTAAAGCCCACGTCATCGGATCAAGAACCGGTGTTTCTCAAATCCCAAGGGATGATGTTGAGGAAGAAGGTGGGGACACAGAGGAAGAAATTGAAAGGTTCACCTCAACCCCTGGAGGGCTCTACACAACCATCTTCCCAAGCACAAGCACGGGGGCCCGATTGCCTTAATCACATTATTGCAAAGGTAGAGCAAATGTATGGCATGCTCGAATCCTATGTACAGCACACCTCTGATCAGTTTGCTTATATCCAAGGCCAGATTATTGCATTATCATCACAAATTGAAGACATGACAATTGCACAGAGATCTAACTCAGAATCTGACCAATTCTAGCTTCTTTGGCCATTCCAGTTAAAATGGGGAGAAAGTTTTGAGGGGGAGTTGCACATTTTGAGGGGGAGCATAGCGTAGCACATCGTAGATATTATTGGTTCATTTTGGTGGTCTAGTGGTGTAGTGGTTTCATCTTGGATATTTACATTGCTTTCTTTTAAAGCTTTAAATGCTTTGGTTTAAAACTTTCAGTTTGTATTTAGTACTTTCTTTTATATTCTTGCTTTGTAGCATTTTTTAAGTACTTCTGGATTTTGTTGTATTATCTTGAGTACTACACACTTGTGCCCTTGTTGGATCTTGTATCCTTGATGCAAATGCCTCTTGTATTTCGCATTGGTTATGTGTTGGACATGCAATTTATTTTTGCATTGCTCTTAATTACATTGCGTGTCCGGATGATCATTTACTAGCTAAATGTTCATTGTAGTCATTCTTTAATGACTATTCCTGTTTGATCAAGATATGCTTAACTGTTTATAGAGTGTTTATTACCTTGATCGCATTTTACTTGTCGATATACGTACCATGTATTCAACTTGTCATAAGCTTAATAAAAGTTTTGTTTGTGTGCGTGTATTTTAGGTTACAGGTATATATAAGCAAGTGTTTTACAACTTTTAGATTAGGTGTCTGTGAGTTTTATCACTGTTCCCAAACTCACGTTTAAGTCTAGAGTCTGTTTTAGGGGTTTTGTCACGGAATAGCCAAAGGGGGAGATTGTAAAGTTGTGATTTACAACTATTTTGTGTTGGTTTTAATTCCGTGCCAAATTTGATTATAATTATGTTTAATCTTTTGTACCCTATATTTTATGTGAGATTTTATTGTAAGGGTTGTGTGTGAGAGAGAGTGTAAAGACTCAAGGAAATTGAAGACCAAAGAAGTTTTTGCGGGTAGCCTGTGAGTAGTTTTCCTGCGAAGTGAAGCATGTGCTCAACACATAATTGGAATGCGAAGAGTCATGACAGATGGTGACAACTGGTTTTCGCGAGTGTCTTGCGGGTAAGGCCTTCTCACGATATACTTGCGAAACATTCTGTTTTGCCAATTTGTCATATCTGATACATCCTGTCCCTACCCATACTATATATACCCACATTACTCATATATGTTAATGAGAGCTTTTTAAAGAGAAAACCCTAGCCACTACCCTTGAGAGTGAGAGATTGTTATACCCACAATTCTCTACACAATCCATTGTGGTTTTCCTCAACTCCTACCTCTCCATTTCCAAATCCTTGAGAGGTTGATAGCCCAAACACTTACCACACCCATCCTGAGTGTAAAGTGAGGTTTTGGTGTTGCTGGGAAGCATTGGAAGAAGTCATTTGTTTAGTGGATGCAATCGGGCTGAATTGCGTGATCCGGAGCTTGGAGGGCTTGAGTACATGGGGTAGACTAGGCTTAGAGGGTCTTTTGTTATTCATGTACTCCAACTTATTCTCTAGTGGATCGATTTACTGCTTGGATGGCGGTGGGGAGGTTTTTCACCGAGTTTTTCGGTTTCCCCTTCGATAACACATCGGCGTGTTATCTTGTATTTGCATTCTTCTTTCCAACTCTTTTAGCTTTCATTTTACTGCTGTGATTTTATGAATATGACTTAGAGTAGTTATATTGTTTATCCGCTCATATTTACTCTATTCCACATTTAGTTTAAGTTAGAGTAAAATCAACTGAGCTGTAATTTTTAATTTGGGGGTCTAAACAGCTCTTGTGTTTTCAAACATTTTCGAGTTTTCAAAGGGAATATTTTATATCTTTATAAAGAGATCATAAATTCCATCTTGAGAATATGTGTTCTTTTGGCACTATGTGTGGTTGCCCAACATATTGAGATTTTGACCATTGGATTAGATCTTACTCTTGATATATCAAAGCAACCTATAATTTCATGATCGGATTCACTATTCTCTTAAAATTGAGAGTTCATGTAAATGAAAGTCGTGAGATTTATTATTTAGTTGACAGTTGTTAATAAAATAATTAATCTCATAGCCGTCCAGTTCAACATATCTTATACAGTTAAGGCATATTACATATCAACTAGAGGTCTCTATTTTCATGATTAAGATAAATCATCTTAGTTGACATATTATAATCTTCGCAAATAAAATGCCCAATTTTATCATCGACTACAAACTAAGGTTTTGAATTTACAAATAACTTGTAATTTATATCTTCTGTGATTAAATCATAAATCACATACTATGCATCTCAAGGGTTATATGATAATGTCCGAATATTTATGTTACCATTATTTTAGATAATAAAACAACTTTATTATTTATAACATAATGGCATACATAATCTCATTCATAGCATCATTCAATAGGATTTTAGGACACTAATCCAAACACTTTTCACATGTGCTTGCTTTGGATGGAATAGCTATACAGGCACACTCTGCCAATAGATTTTGTTGCGAATGAGCTTAATGAAACTGAATTGCTTGTATGCAGGAACCACTTTATTTTTATCTTTAGTCATTTTATATTAACCTTATTTGAAATTGACATGGTCTTCCTACATGTAGTGGCTCTGTGATCTCTGTCACCCTTCATATCATCAAGGTTTGCGATTTTAGGACCTAGGTTACCAAATCCTATCAATAGACATTGAAGTATGAACGTATCTTTCGGAAACAACAAATAAGGCACTTTCTTCTATAAGTAATCAAGGAATACATTGACTAGAAATGAGTTGACTGAACAAAGTAGTATCAGTTTCTTTTTTCCTCATTTGATCTAATTATGGTTAGCCAGGCTTAATTGTCCCCAGTGCATATTTCCCATGAGAGGTTCTTTCTAGTTCATGTGTGTGTGAGACTAACCATAATGGTTGAATGCAATTCCCTTGGCTATTAGAGTACCTGCTAGGATACTGCAGGGTTTTTGTCCAGTAAGATTGTATTTATTTGTGAAAATTTAGGACAGGTTATGGATTTGTAGCTTTACTTCAAGGTATTCTTTTGCTGATTACTTGTGCTACTGCAGATATTGTTCAATGAGGAGAAGATATGGGGAAAAATTGACGCGATGAGAACTATAGTAGGATACAAGGCCACGCCCCAAAAGATGTACATAGAGGAACTAAAAGCTCTCTACATCTTCACTGGAGTAGAGCCACCTGCCTTGTTCAAGGAGCCCTCTGATCTTGTAGAAGTCAATGAAAAGCTTCAGTTTCTCATGTCCATAGTTGGAGTCAAGTAGATGGTGGTTCACTGGATGTTTCATGGGATGGCTCAGAAGATGCTTGCCATTTCCACATATTAAAATTTTAGATCAGGGAAGAGCCCATAATATGGCCTCATGTTGCTTTGGCAAATTAAACAATCTATGCTTAGTGTGCATGTTGCTTGATTATGAGTCTTGATAAGATGAAGATGCCGACTACTAGACCAATCTGAGCTGCTCATTAGTGATAGACATTAATGAGAGCGCTTTTACTTGTGTATCTTCCTTTTTGTAGTTTTAGGAATTGCCAATAAGGGAAAGAAAAAGGTAAATGACTACGCCAAAGGAAAATGTTTCTATTGTGGTGAGAAAGGTTATTGGAAGAGGAATTGTCTAAAATTCATAGTTGGCAAGAATAAAGGTGTGATGAGATCATTTCTTCTTGAAATTTGTTTGGTACATAATCCCATGGATTCCTGGTGTATGGATTTAGATTGTACTAATCATATCTGCAATACTTTGCAGGGATTCCAGGAGACCAGAAGGTTGAATGAAGGGGATTTGTTTCTTACTTTGGCTGATGGGAGCAAAATTCCAGTTGTAGCTATTGGAGTGTTTAATTTATGCATTGATTCTAGGGTTTTAATATTGGAAGACTGCTTATATGTACCTAATGTTCATAGGAATTCAATTTTTGCAACTTATTTAGGTAAACATGGATATTGTGTTATCTTGAAAGACAATGTTGTAATAAAGAAGGATAAAGTGTTTATCTATTCTGGCAATATTGTTGATGGTCTTTGTATTATAACTCCTGATAAGCATGAATTGTACAATTCTAAATTAGATAATAATTTACATGTAAAATAATTAAAGAGAAAGTTTCCTTCTACTAGTGATGCATATCTTTGGCATTTGCGTTTGGGTTATATTAATTCAAACATGATCCAAAGACTGGTGGAAGATGCGCTTTTAAAACCATTAGATTTTAATGAATTCCCAGTCTACGAATCCTGCTTGGAAGGTAAAATGATGAAAAGGCCTTTTAATGCAAAAGGATATAGAGCCAAAGATTTGCTAGAACTAGTGCATTCAGATGTGTGTGGTCTAATGTCCATCCAAGTAGGAGGTAGCTATGAGTACTTCATTACTTTCACTGATGATTACTCTAGATTTGGTTATGTATACCTAATGAAACAGAAATCCGAAGCTTTTGAAAAGTTCATAGAGTTTAGGGCAAAAGTTGAGAATCAATTAGATAAACACATAAAGGCCATTCGATCTGATCATGGTGGTGAATACCTTCTTGGAAATTTCAAGGATTACTTAACTGAAAATGGGATTATATCCCAGTTGACTACACCTGGAACACCATAACAAAATGGTGTAGCAAAAAGGAGGAATAGGACTCTTTTAGATATGGTTAGATCCATGTTGAGTTATTCAACTCTACCAATTTCTTTTTGGGGGTATGCCTTAGGTACAACAATGCATCTTTTAAATTTAGTTCCATCAAAATCTGTTCCCAAAACACCCATGGAATTGTGGAGTGGGCGTAAGCCTAGTATGAGATACCTCTACATTTGGGGTTGTCCAGCACATGTGCTAAAAGGAAAGCTTGATAAATTGGAACCAAAGTCAGAAGTATGTTTGCTTGTGGGTTATCCAAAAGAAACTAGGGGTTATTTATTCTATAGTCGTAATGATAACAAAGTATTTGTTAATACAAATGCCAAATTTTTGGAATATGACTATATGAATAATTTTACTCCTAAAAGTAGAGTTGTCTTAGCTAAAATGAATGAACCTGTAATTGAACAAGCAATGGATGAAACTAGGAATGATGTGGTTGTATTAGATACACTATAAGATATTACTCATGAGATGACTAGTACACAAGAGCCTTGTCGTAGTGGGAGGATTATTAGGCCACCTGTAAGATTTATAGGTTTGGGAGAAACTTATGAAGCTATCTCAGAAAAAGGCTGAATCTAATCCTTACACTTATGAAGAGGCAATGATAGATATAGATTCACATCATTGGGTCAAAACTATGAAATCTGAATTGGATTCTATGTATTCCAATCAAGCTAGGGATCTTATAAAGGCACCTAATGGCATTAAACCTATTGGTTACAAATGGGTTTACAAGAGAAGGAGAGGGATAGATGTAAAGGTTGAAACAAAACTATATTTTGTATATGTTTTCCCAACAGAGTGTATGTGTGATTACATAGGGTATGCATGCGCATCCCAACTGTATGCGTATGCATGCATAAAACATGCGCACACATACGTGCCTAGAAACTCAAACCTAGCAATTAGAACAGAAAACAAAGCAAAACGAGAAATCTAACCACCTATCATGCTTCTAATATGAACACAACACAAACCTAAGCTAAGATAAACAAAATAAGGCAATAAAGCATATAAATAAACCAAAAAAAAAATCAAAGAAAGTGCAGAGCCAAAGTTTGAACCTTTACCTTAACACAAGAACTCTCTAGAGCTTAATTTAACCGTTCCCCTTAGTCAATCTAATCAACAACAAAACCATAAGGTTAGTAAGCTTTAGAACTCAAAGGCCAAGACCAAAATAGGTCCCAACCAAGCAAAACTTGACTTGAGGATGTTTTGTGTGAAAAACTCCCTCTTTGATTTACTATTTTTTAGTGAATCTTGTGTCTTTTTCATCCTCCTTGAAAAAGTGCATTTTATGGCTTTTTATAGTAATAAAAAAGGGTGTAGGACAGCTCTCAAACAATGTTTGATTCACTCTATACAAATTTATGTCCAAAAAACACTCATTTCATAGTTTCTAGAACCCTAGATGCATACTCGGGGTATGCGTGTGCATACCCTAAGTGTGCGTATGCATGCGTGCACATACTCGTGTATGTGTACACAAACTTAAGGTTTCCTATAGCCTTTCCTTTCCAAAAGTAAGTTTATTCTTCCATAAATAATTCCTTAAGTCAAGATTTCACAAGATTGGGCCCTAAATCAATCTTGGGCATCAAAGTGATGTTGTCATTGGGGAACGGAGGCCTAAGTCGTAAGGAGTACAAAATGAGTTGTCTACACTCATGTATGCAACATGCATCATGTGTTCGATACTTTTGGCATGCCTTAGTTTAAGCATATTGATGCATGTTGTAGACACAAAAATAAAACCCAACTAGTGCACCAAACACGAAACTCTACTAGATTTTCGCCATGAAAATGTGGCATCTTCTTGCCATATTCTCATTATGAAAGCTTAGTGAGAATAGTGTTTTGTGTGCTACGATGCACTCGACCGAAAATGCTGCTAGATTTTCGTCATGGAAATTTGGTAACAATTCTAATGTGCTAGCAAAGCATTGATAAAGGCCACACATCATTCCTAAATCAAACATCAAAGCCCAATTTATTTAAAGCCTCAAAAGCTAATGTCAATAGCTTGTTTTATCTGCCAATGACCGAAGATTAAGAATTTATTAAAACAAAGGACTATCTCATGATAAGCGTTGTGGCGTGCCTAATACTTTTCCTATACGTAACCAGATTTTCAAATCCAATAATCAAAATTTTTTACTATTTATTTAGATTAGGAAAAATGACATTTTCTTAATTTAGGATCGATAATAAAATCAAATAGAGTTAGGTGACCAATTACATCTAGAAAAACCCAATAATTGGTGGCAACTTTACAACCTTTGGTAAAACCAACTAAAAATGACTCAATTAGTCTGTCACAAAGGTTCATGGTGCATGGAGGGCAGGGTGCACGGGCAAGTGCGTCGCCATTTAGGGTGGTCGAATAATGTGACACTCATTACAATCTCTAACATTTGGGTAGGAGGAGGTAAGATTGTTTTAAGAGAGGTGCTATGTCTACAACATTTTCACAACAAATTATAGATGGTTAGTTGTTATTGATTCAAATTTAAACCTAACACTAAGATTACTTTTTTGTCCCAACAATAATAATAAGTAATAACTTGCCACTTAGAATTTGTTGTAAAAATATTTTGAAAATGTTGTGGATATATCATTTTTCATATATGTGACATTTTTATTTTCTGTTATAGATGGCTAATGATAGTGTTATTTTTCATCGGTGGCATTATGTTATTGGAGCATCGCAGGAATTGCATATATGGCAATTGCAGGGGAGACAACATGGACATGGTCATGGTCCTCTCCCTCGCACTCTCAGCTATATATAGATATGACGGAGCAAACAGGGTGTTGAAAGGATGTGCATTGTTCATTCCCCGCAATCTCCGCACAAAAAGATTGCTCCAAATTTTATTGTTTCTTTACGCGTTTTCGGGAAAGTAAGAACAGATATTTTCATTCAGACTTCAGAGTAACCTATATTTATTTATCATATAAATAAATAAATAAATAAATGAGTGGATGAATGAGGATAACCCCGCCATCGCTACTATCTCTCACCATTGACTCAGCCCTTCACAACCTCTCCCACTTCTCCGATCTCTCTCCTCTCCCTGATCACATCCTTTGCGATCTCTTCAAGGTACTCCCTCTCCACAAGGTCTATGTGTATTTTTTTTATAGAGTCGAATGAGTTAAATTGGTTGTTTATGGATTTGGGGTTCTTGATGCCATGGTTAGATCTCTTCATATTGCTAGCTGCTGATAGAAATCACTGCCGTTCTGTTGAGACAATTGAGCCGATGATCAATGGGTATGCTTTCATTTTTAAATCTAGTCAAATGAGTTACGTACAGATCGTCCGAGCAATATAAATTTTCATTCTCAAAATTAATTGCAAGGGTTTTCAATTTTTTTTAACCTTTTATTTTACCATCAACTTCTTCTTCCTGGGTTTCTCTCTCTCTCTCGTTTTGTTAATCTATTGAAAAGGTTTTGTATTGTGATTTACTATGGCAGAATTTCATTTGATAAAAACAACTACTTTTGCCACAATTGTCGACTTGACTGGCTTTGAGTGGTGGGTTTATGTGAAAGTGACAGACAGCAAATTAGAATCTGCGATGCAGGATAGTTTAGTTAAGAGTTGTGGCTTTTTATGTGGTATTGGAATTACTCATGTAAGAAATTGTGTTTCCTACGATTTTAGTGCACCACCTACACATCATTAGACTGTCTAATGACATAAACATATTCAACATCAAATTTATCATTACAGGTTATCATACCTGTTTTGTAGTCTTATCCAGGTAGTGGAAACTGGGAGTTGGTTTTATCATTTATGGGCAGCATAAATACAGGCAGACTTGTGTTAAACCACATACATTATCATATCCAAATTATTTTATGATTTAAATGCTTGAATCAAAATTGCTTTCATCTTTGTGGGTTTTTCTAATGATATGTGTCTGGTACTTTGGCTTGTAAGTTTAACTTAGAATTCCCTTCAATACACTGTTAAAAGATTTTCTGATGTATAATTTCTTTGTGATGCTTTTTGAATTGTTGAATCCCCCCTTCCCCCTTTTTCTTCCTGGTGGACACCAGGATCATCACAATAGCCTGTACCTTCCCTATTTGATATCTGAATAAAAAGTTTCTTTTGTACAATTACTGTCATAATTGCACTGAGGACTGTAGGGTTGTGGCTTGTGATTTCTGATCCTGTATCCACCATTCTCTTATGTTTTAACCCATGTGCTATACTTATGGATTACCTCTTGTTGAAGAAACTGCTTAGGACACTATAGTATTTCGAGTTGTTTTTGAATTGTATATTTTTTTTAATTGAATATAATGCAGAGCCATTATTAAATTTTTTTTATTTTTTTCTCAAATATTTGCTTTCCTTTTGTGAAACTATTTGGCTTTGGTTTTATGAGAGGTATGGGATATAAAGTTGCAAAAAGAAGTGAGGGAGTAACAGTATGTTGGTTTATCCCATTATTAAATAGTGCTTTCCCTATATCTTCCGTGCCATACTAATTACTGGTCCTTTTTCACTGTGAAATATTAACTATTTTTATTTTCAACATTAGTTGGAAATGGAGGATGGAACTGAAAAATAAACTTGTTCTTTGAAAGACCGATTGTAATCATTTGTTACTTGTCAATGAGCTCTAGCTCAAATGGCACCGCTTCCACGTGTCAGAGCAAGGTGCAGATTGAGGTTGTGGGTTCAAGACCTACTGGGTGCATGTGTAATATTAAATAAGAAAAATATTTATTAGTTATTTGCAACTCTTTGGCTTTTTGGCTGAGATCAAGTATAACCCTTCCAACTCTGTTTTGCATGCCCAAATTTATTACTTCAAATCAAAAGGTTTTGTTGACGGTTTTACTCATATCAAATTCTGTTCTTTTTAATAAATGAAAAATTCAATTTCTTTTTAGTTTCAAACAATTTTGTGATCTTTTGAACTTGCTATTTGGTCTTGAAAACCTCCTGTAGATCCAATTGTGGGCACCTTCTTTAAATGTAAAAATACAAGAACATATTCTTTTTAGACTAAAGCACGTTTTTGACTCCTTAAAGTTTGGGGTGGTTTTCATTTTGGCCCTTTGCCCTTCATGTTTGACTTTTTTTTCATAATGGCCATGCAGTCCATTTCCATTGGTAATATGAGTTTAGACACAATTTGAAATTGATTGATTTGGGCACTCAAAATCCATGGTGGACTTTACCCAAATCCAAATCAATACCCTTTCCAACATTTAAGCTTAGAATTTGAATTTGAGACATTGGCTTGAGTATGGATTATCCAAATCCACCTATCCAAATGAGCCATTAAAGAATTAGTGATTTATTAAATAAAGAAATAAAAAAAGGTACGCAGGCATGCAGCACTTCTTGCGATTAAATTGGGGTGTTTCACCTCCTATTTACAGATGATACGTTGATCTTTGGTGACATATACCTAGAGCAACTTCATATTTAAAATGTGTGCTATTGTGTTTTGAGGCAATTTTTGGATCATAAATAAATTTGGGAAAATTTGAACTTGTGTCGTTTGGTAATGTAGTAGATGTGGAAGCTTTGGCTTAGATCCTTTGATGAAAAATTTCCAATCTATTGTTGAAATACTTAGGGTTGCCTCTAGGTTCTAGTTTTAAAAAACTAGAGAAATTTTGAACCCTATGTTGGAAAAGATGGAACACTGATTAGTGGGGTGGAGGAAGCTTTATCTTTCAAAAGGAGGTAGGCTTACTTAAATAAAGAGCACGCTTCATATTTTCTCTCATTTTCCTATTCCTACTTCTGTGGGTGTGGATTGAAAAGATGCAAGGAGATTTTCTATTGGGGGGTTTAGGAGATGAATTAAGTACCATCTTGTCAATTGGAAGAAGATTTGCAAACCGGGAGGTTTGGGCATAAGGAGTTTGGTATCTCTTAGCCAAGCTCTATTAGGGAATCAGCTTCAGAGAAGATGCTCTTTGGAGGAACGTAGTGGCTTAAAAATATGTGGTGTGGCTGGTGCCCTGATGGTTGGTAGTGGTCCTTATGGCATTTGTCTCTAGAATAATATTAGAAAGGGTTGGGGGGTAAAATGTCTAATTTCATCAACTTTGAGGTTTTTAATGGTACTAATGCTTGCTTTTGGCATGACTTGTAGTGTTGGGATGGGATCCTATAAAAGATACTTTCCTAGATTTATACAAAATTGCTTTAAATGAGATGGCTGGTTTGGCAGACTATGTGTTGGAATGCTAATCATCTCTGGGATGCCACATTTATTAGAGCTATAGGATTGGCAGATGGATGTTTTAACAGATTTCCTTAATCTCATTTACTCCATAAAGGTTAATAGAAATGCTGAAGATCAAACAAATTGGAGGTTAACAAGAAGCAGTTCATTTGAGGTAAAATGACTAAAATCCATCTATAGAGAGCTGTGTACAGGACAGGTGAAATCTCTTCCATGGAAAGGTATTTGGAGAGTCCAAGCTCCTAGTAAAGTAGTTTTCTTTACCTTGACAGTGGCTGTAGGGAAAATCCTGACATAAGAGAACTTATGAAAAGGAATATAATTGTTGTGGAATGGTGTTGTATGTGGAAGAAGGATGGAGAATCAATTGATCATTTGCTTTTACAATGTGATATTCATAGAGAGTTCTGGTCTCTGGTGTTATGTTTATTTGGGGTGCAGTGGGTCATGATTATGAGGATAGTTGATATGTTGTGTCATTGGAAGGGGTGGTTTGCTAGACATGGGAATAGTGATGTTAGAATTATGGTTAAATGATAAAATTCACCATTTCCTAATAGCTTAAGCTTTTGGGATGATCGTTAATTTATCAAGTGATGTTTGGAATGTGATCCCTTTGTGCTTAATGTGGACCATCTAGAAAGAAGGCAATTGTTTGATGTTTGAAGGAGTCGAATGAACCATGATGGATTTTAAGATGATTTTTATTTTACGTGCCTTGTATGATTTGATGGCTACGTTTGGCGGTCATTCTTTCTCTTATTTACTCGTGTTCCTATATTATTGTATTTTCTAGTTGTTTATTTGCCTCTGAGTACACAACCTCTGTACTTGATTGTAATCTTTCTTTAATCAATTTTTTAAACCTAATATATATATATATATATATATCTTGTATCCCTTGGGCCATACTCAGTCACCTCGTTCGCCAATCTCCCCCCTTTTTTTTTTGTTGTGTGTGTGTGTGTGGATATATCGGTGATTATCTATTCATTTTGGTTTACTCAAGTACTGACTTGATGTTTGTATCAGTTTCCCTTGGCCCAATTTGGATTATTTATTTGTTTAGTCAGATAAAAGATAAAACATTATTTTAAACACTTTTGTAATGTAATGGAAAACAATGCATTTGGAGGAATATTAATGCTAAAAACATAGGGCTCAGACTCAGGCTGTAATAGGGTAAGGTATTTGGGTAGGTTTAGGTTCAACTGCTAACAGGAAAGAGAAAAAAAGGGGGAAATTCAAAACCTTAAAACTTATTTGAGCAAGTTGAAGTTTTTCTAACCTAATTGTACTGCAAGAAACCATTTTTTTTCTAGAGAGTAGGAAATGGTTCATGGCAGGACTTGTGGAAGTATTTAACCAATGAGATATTGGGCTGAGACTAGGGTTTGATTCTTATTTTTTATCCCAAAGTAACAAGTCAAAAAATTTGAGTACATGGCAAGATCATTATTCAAACCAGATAGAATGTGGCAAGAAGTTTGAGATTTCAGCAATATCTTATATGAAAGCTATGTACAATGCAAAACTAGTGCGGATGACCATTTTTATTTATGTTATCAAAGCTATTGAAATGGCTCATTTGTTTGGAGCAAATATTTGGTTTGAAAAAAAAAAAAAAGAAAAAAGAAAAAAAAAAGAAAGAACTTGTTGACAACCCCAATTAATTAAAAACAAAGTTTTTCAATTAATTTTTTTGCTGCTACTAACTCCTGTCCCTGCAGTTAGAGTTTTGGTTTAGTTTTTAAATTATTATTATTTCGTTTTGTTTCTTCCTTTCTGTTAACTGTTTTTGTCATTGAGTGATAAATCTGGTATTGTGATGTATTTTTATGTCTAGAAAGAAGAGGAATTTCTTGTGACTACTCACTGCCGTCCTTGCTGTAAAATATTTTCAATGCATCAGCACCTGCAGGACTTTTCTGTCTCCTGGTTAATTTCACCTGCTGTACTGCTTTCCTGTTTAAGTTTTCTGATAAGCCAGATTTGCTACTCTTCTACCTGTTATGGCGTTTGATACAGATGTGTTAGTTATTCTCTGATATATTTCCATGTTATTGCACAATATAGAGTTTATTTTTCCACATAATGGAACCTGTCAGGCTATTAAATTTGACACATGATGATCTATAGTGTAGTTATGGTCCTGGTTTCTAGCCTGAGATATGAGTATATGGAACTTCTTTTGCACATTGTGTCTATGTCTTGATTGTTTAGCTCATATGCAGTATCATATGTGGCCCTCACCTTCGTCTCTGATATTTTGTTGGGTAATTGTCAAAATCCTCATAGTACTTTTATGATGGGCAGAGAACGTTGCAAGCTGGAAAACTGAATGAAAAACTCTTGAAGCTTTTCTTGGCAACTGGCAATGATGAAGTCCTTTCATTCATTGATGGTCTAAAAATCCAACATATCCACGCCCCTGTACTTCCTACAAGTAAGTCAGAATATTATTCCATACTGTCCTATACTAAATTTTGAGCTGAACTATTCTGACCTATAATTATCTCTTGGCAGGATGTTCTGAAAAATTTTAAGTTAGTTTTTGAATTGTGTGCACACACTTAAAAGTTTGTTAGCCTAAACATCAGCTGCTCTGAGGACTGAGGAGGCCAAGAAGATTATAGTTTTGGATTATTGTTTGGTTAGAACCCTTGAAGGATGTCTCAAGCAAATATCATGGACAATGAGGTTGACATTGTGATTGGAGCACTTCACTCTGACCTGACGACATTCATGAATGAGTGGAGACCTGTTTTCTCCCGGTTCCACCTGATAATTGTCAAAGACCCTGATCTCTCAGGAGAGATCCAAATACCAGAAGGCTTTAACGTTGATGTATACACTAGGTCTGACATAGATCGAGTTGTGGGTTCATCTACTTCCGTTCTCTTTTCGGGTTACTCATGCAGGTATTTTGGTTATCTTATGTCCCGGAAGAAATACGTCATTTCAATTGATGATGATTGCATTCCAGCTAAGGACAATGAAGGCTCTTTAGTAGATATTGTGGCCCAGCATATTACCAACCTCACAACTCCAGCCACCCCCTTCTTTTTCAATACACTCTATGATCCTTACCGGAAAGGAGCAGATTTCGTTCGTGGTTATCCATTTAGCCTGAGGGAAGGAGTGACATGTGCATTGTCATGTGGGCTGTGGCTCAATCTAGCAGACTATGATGCACCAACACAAGCCCTCAAGCCAGAACTGAGGAATTCTCGATATGTGGATGCTGTTCTGACTGTGCCTGTAAGGGCTATGCTGCCTTTAAGTGGGATCAACATTGCATTTGATCGTGAGCTGGTGGGGCCTGCTTTGATTCCTGCTTTGAAGTTGGCCGGGGAAGGAAAGTTTAGGTGGGAAACAATGGAAGATATATGGTCTGGAATGTGTGTTAAGGTTATATCTGATCACATGGGGCTTGGTGTGAAGAGTGGACTGCCTTATGTCTGGAGGAATGAAAGAGGTAATGCCATAGAAAGTTTGAAAAAGGAATGGGAAGGAGTAAAGCTGATGGAGGAAGTGGTGCCTTTCTTTCAGGCAGTCAGGTTGCCGCAATCTGCAGTTACAGCTGAGGATTGTGTGGTTGAATTGGCAAAAACTGTGAAGGAGCAGCTGGGACAGTCGTATCCAATGTTTGTTCGTGCTGCTGAAGCTATGGTAGAGTGGATCAAGGTTTGGAAAGCAGTTCGATCCGGCTGACTGTCCCCTGCAATTTAGGAACTAGTAATAATTAATTGATGATTATCGCACAAATTTGTTTCTCATTGATTTGTAGTTTACATTGTCATGTCTCCCTTTTTACTTAATCACAGCTGATAGAATGTCTTATAATATGTGGGGGGAGGAGTTGATGCTATTTGACTGTTAAACATTTGATCTTTTGTTTGTTTTGCGTTATTAAACAGTATATTTATTTTAGTTCTTTGTCATGCACTTTTTTACTGCCTTGTTGGAAAAGTAAAATGCAGAGTTTTTTACCATTACTACTATTAAGAGCATTAACATTAGTGTAGCTATTTTAATATTTCAGAGAATACATAACTAAAGACTCAAAACACTCATGCATTAGTCTCACTGAAATAGTACAAAAAACTTAGCGAGGACTAATGCCACGCTAGATGTTGCGAGACACTTTCCTTGCCAAAGCCAAAAATTTATTTTTCTGCTTTCATCTCGCTCTCTCTCTCTCTCCTTTGTCTTCTCTCTTGATCTCTCTCTCTCTCTCTCGTACTTCAAATCAAACCTCCATGGCCGAGCTCCTCGAACAAATCGAGTCGGAGTGGAAGGCACCATAATTAGTGGTTGGGTTGTGATAATCTAAGACAACTAAGTGCGGTGACTTTATTTTCAGATCCGGGTCAAGTGGCTAGGTTGTGTTTGATCTTGGTTTGTGTTGCTTTTATGCTTTGATATGGTTATCAGGGAACGTTTTTGCGACAATGGCCAAAAATGTGAGAACAGCCCAAATCTCTCCTTGGGTTTTTTAGAAGTAATTATTTGTGGAGAGTATCAAACCCAAAATTATAATATTTAGTAAATAGAGGCTAATGATGCTTTAATAAGAAAGAAAACAAAATGACAATAACTAAAATGCTGAAAAATGCATAAAAGCACAAGTTCGAAATTTTGATCTACAGTCAACGAGAAAAGGAAATTGGGAGAGGTCATAAGGAAGAGAGGGAAGTTCCTCTATACCCATATTTCCACCCCCAAGCTTCGGGATTGTGATAATCATTGCTGGCTAAATGAGCTTTTGCTCTAAAGTTTTAGCTATTGTGGGTAAAATGTGGTTGCCTCCTTTTCAATTTGATGGAGGCCTTTTGTATTGAGTTTGGGGGTGCTTTTAGTAATAGGTTTTTGGTCAATAAAAGAGGCTTTAAACCCCAAGGTATCAATCAAAGAGGTTGTGGTCAAATTTGCTTTGCTTGGGTAAAAAGGTTGGTTTGCTTTTTGCATAATTTGGGGAATGAAGTGGCCTAATTTCATGGGCTGATGTTTCTTAGGCATGGTAGGTCCCTGGAGGCTACATTTGGTTGCTCTAGCAGAAAAGTCCAGCCACTTAGGGTTAGCTATGTGCTTTAGGCAAAAAAAAAAAAAAAAAAATGTAGAGCAAAAAAGTTGGGCCATAGTTAGCCGAACACCCTTTCCAAATAATAAAGGATTTCTAACAATTTTATTAGTTGCCCGGTTTTGAAAGTATGTGTGAAACTAGCATCACGAGTTTTTAAAACTTGAGATCAATAGCAAATCGAGTTTTAAAAAATCGAGTTTTAGATTTCTGAGACAGCTGACGTGCATAAAAATTCCACGTGGAACTCGAGTCTCTAAGACTCGAGTTCCAGCGTACATTGACTTTAGAAAAATAAATAAAAAAATGCCGCATGGGTTAGTCATTCTCTTGCCACTTGCGTTTTCTGAAAAAAATAATTAAAAAAAAAAAATGATTCTTGTCACTGCAAGATATTTTTCCAATGCAGTGACAGAAATTTTTTCTCTTTTCCAACGCATGGGTTAGTGCAAGATTTTTTTTTTTTTTTTTTTTTTTTTTTTTTTTTTTTTTTCTTTTGATCTCAGCCACAGATGTCTTTTCTCTTGAGTTGTTTTCAATGCAGATTTCTCCTCTTCACTCTCATTTCTCCTCTCAAGTTGATCTCTAGACTGCTCCTCTCAAGTCTCACGCAGTCACATTCTCGCCTCTCAGACTCAGAAGTTAGAACTCAGTTTTCTGGGTTTGATTTTGGTTTTAGATTTCTCTTTTTCTCTGTGTGTGATAGGCACTAGACAGGTGGATACCGACCACCGTGTCGACTAGAACCGCTACTGATATTGTCGGAGAACCGTTCCTCAGGTGCGGCGGCAGCTCAGGTTTTTAGGAAACCGAATGTTCCGGTGCGGTGCAGAAACGGCCACAAAAACTGGCTGCACTGTACCGTGTACAGCCCTACAACCGAAGACAACAAAAACAAGACCCTTTGCTGTGGATCTTCTTCTTCTTTCTTTCTTTCTTCTGGGTTTCCCTTTTTTTTTTTTTGGGTTTGTACGTTTTTTGTTATCTGTTTGAAATCTTTTTTTTTTCCTGGGGTTTGTATGTTTTTTTTATCTGTTTGAAATCGAGTGCAAAAAACTCGAGATTTATGTTTTTTTGAACTCGACTGTTAAAAACTCGAGATCTATGTGGTATATACATGTCCAACTCAGTAAACTCAGCAAGTGGGAAGCGAGTCTTTGAGGCTCGAGATTGATACGGAACTCGAGTTTCTAAAACTTGAGATGCTAGTTTGCATTATTCTTTCAAACGTTGCCTAACTAAGTATATACAACCCCTTTACACAGCTATTCTGCACATTCCCTCTAGTTAGCCAAAGCACAAAAGCTCATTTGGGGTGAAAATTTCGAGCACAAGACCTCCTCCATGATCTTGAGGTACTACTAGTATCCCTTGCCCACTTGGTAGCATGCATAGACTAGGCTCATGCAAAAGGTTCGAAAAAAAAACCAACCTATAACCTCAAAACCACACTTACTTGATTTTCCTGATATGTTATATGAGCATGGGTCATGCTTAAAATAATAAAATATAATACATGAATTGGGCTCGTAAAAAAATGTGTCGCAAAAATGGGTATTAACAATGGTTTATAAGTTTGATATGTGATTATGATTTTGTTTGATTTGGTTTTATGGGTATGGATTGTTTGGCTTGATTTGGTGATCGATAATGTTGACTTCCGCTTGGTTTATAGGTTTGGATTTTTTGGCTAGGCTTAGTTTATGAGTCAGGTGATTAGGTTGTGTTTGGCTGTTTGCTATTGTTACTTTGCCATCGTCCGCTGCTTGTGATGGTACCGTTGGTGGTGATTAACAAAGACAGCTCTACTTGGGAGATTTTGAAGTCTAGGTTTATACTTTGGGAGAATTTGAAATTTGGGATGTGGGTGTGATGGTGAAGGCTGTAGGTGTTCTTGGAGCTAGCCATTGACAATTAGATTCCCCTTTCTAGACCAAATTCCATGATCCATATGATCTTACCAAAGGGGGACATGAACTTAGAAAGAGCACTAGAATTGCAGGGGGCTGAGTAGCTCAGGGTTTTTTTTTTTTTTTTTTTTTTTTTTTTTTTTCAATGATGGAAAAGAGAGATAGCGATATGAGAGAAAAAAATGAAAGCAATTTTACAAAATGAAGACAATAGACTCACTTGTCTCTACTCTCTAGAAGTATTGTTGCATAAGCTAGTAAAGTGAAGGAAAGAAAAAAGAAGAAAGGTGCGAACTGGGAAGAAGGAAATAAATAACTGAAGAAGAAGAAAGAAAAATAGGAGAAGTATATTATATTATTATGGAGTGGAGATCTTTTTATGATCTTGTGGTGTAGATTAAACTTTGGAAATTGAAATATTGGGTAAATAATTATATATATATATTTTAAAAAATTGGATGAGATGAGAGTGACAGTTGGCACTTGGCAGTGAATAAAGAGAAAAATAAAAGAAAAGAAAAAAGACAAAAAATTATTGAGGTTGATGCATCTGTGTGAAAAAAAAAAAAGTATAGATAGCAAAATTAGAAAAAGTAGAGTTTTTTGAATTAATTCGGCTAAAAAATTGAGGCTGATATGAATGCTTTAATAGTAGTAATTGTGATAGAATGCATCTTGGCTAAAATAAATGTTTTGGCTTGACAAGGTCTCTCTCTCTCTCTCTCTCAAATTTTTTGTTTTCTTTTCTCATTTATATATATATATATTTTATGTTTAATTTTTTGGAATGTTCTTGAGGGACATGTAAACACTTAAAATTGGATCAATAGAGAGAAGTTTAGCACTATTTGTGTAAGTACATGATCCAAATTTTTAGGATACATTTGGTACACTGAATGAATACTACAGTAAGAGTAATAATATTTATTACTGGAAATAGAAGATATTATAATAAAATAATTATTACTATCCATAAGTTTGGTTGTTAGATATAGAAAGTTAGTAAAAAAAAAATGATGAATAAGAAATATTTATATTTTAGGAAATATAATAATTTTAAGACCTATTATATGCACTAAAGAATAGCTATTACATCCATTTTAAAGAGGAATAACTATTCCTCAATTTAAAGAATACTTATTCATTTGTAATAACTAATTAATGTAATAAAGATACAACCAAATGATCGAATTACTATTACATATGAATAACTACTCCATTATAGGAGCTATTATATAGTACCAAACATGCCCTTTTAGTTGAATGATTATACATAAAACTAGAGCCATATGGAGATCAACGTGGTCAATGTGCAAGGATAGACATACAAATTGGGAAATGGTTTAAGTATTTTTTAAAGTTTTTGCCATCAGTTTGAAAAATGGGGGAAATGAGATCATATCAGTTAGGGTATGTTTGGTACACTGAATATAAATTACATTAGGAATAGTAATCTTTATTATTGGGAATAGAAAACATTGTAATGGAATAACTATTACTATTCATAAGTTTGATTGTTACATAAGGAAAGCTTGTAAATGATGATGTATAAGGAAATTTTATATTTTAGGAAATATATTAATTTTAAAACCTATTATATGCACTAAGGAATAGTTATTACATCCATTTTAAAGAGGAATAGCTACTTAAGGCATTTACGCTGCCCAGCATTTAATAACTAAATTCGATTAGATTAGGCTAGAGTAGAATTTCTATCTTGTATATATATATATATATATATATATATATATATAAACCAAATTCGATTTTCGAAGCTGCATTCTAGAAAATTTCTTTTCCAACGGACGCACGAATAAATGATTTATTAATATAAATACATTTTTAAATAAGAAATAAAGGATCACAAAGTGAAGAATTATTGTGGGTGTAATCTAATTCAGGATATTCAGCTAATAAAATCTTGCATATAAGAGATTCATGATTTAATCCGTGCCTACCCTACAAGAGAATTACTTTCATTGTATAGCGGGTATAGCCTATAAGCTTAATAGGCCTCCAATATATTTAAAGAAAAAAGAAAAAGAAAAAAGGAAAGTGTTGATTATTAAAAAATAAAAAATTAGAAATTTGAGAAACATGAAAACACATCAATAATGGGGGAAATGAGCATTTGCCCTTAATTTACAAATTATGTAGCAAAATACCCATGTTTCGAAACTATTTAGTAAAATGCCCATGTTTTTTAAACTCAATTTGAACAAAATTGAGTAATGTGTAAAACTCGATGTAGATACTGTATTTTGTCTGCCCTTGATTTGCATGGCAGACCCCAAAAATTTCAAAAATATTAATTTTCTTCCATGGGGCTACAGAACCATCTAGATTAATGTAGTGCAACCCGTTCGGGCATTAGAGCACTTAAATTGCTGTTTCAGGTCAAATTGACCAAAATCATCCCAAAACATTCCTGGGTTGACCAAAAGTTAAAGCTGGTCAAAATCATCCCAAAACAACATTTTTCATGTTTCTACATCAAACTCGAGCTACTTGGTGATTTTCGTCAACTTTGACTAAGTTTGACCCGAGATTGACCCCTAGAAGCCCCAAAAACCCTAATTTTGATCTGATAGTCAAAACAGGTTGAGACCAACGTCATTGCGACGATCATTGAATTCATTTTCCAATGACTATTCATGGGTTGAAATTGGAGTTAAAACGGTTAAGATATCCTGAAAACTGTGCAAAGTGCATCAACTCCCTTCCCAAGGCCATAACTTTTGATCCGACCATCAACATTTCATTTTCTTTAGTGTTCTGGAAACTAGACATCCATATCTTTCTAAGGACACTAAGATCAACTCAATTAGAGTTTGGGAAGGCCTTCAAATATGCATCTAAAGCTGAACCAGAGAAGGAGCCAAGATTGTTGATGTCAACATTGGACCCGGCGGCCACTAAAGGGCTGTAGGCCCCAATCGGCAGCCACTTAGAAGCTGAAGAGTCACAAAAGGCCTATAAATACCCTTAGACGCCCATATTTCAAAAAATATATACATACATACATATATATATATATATATATATATATTTGGGCATTTTGGAGCACTTTTCTGGGCAGATTCTCTCTCTTTTCCTCTCTAAATTATCTCCCAAACATATCCAAAAACCTTTGATTCCTCTCTTTTCTTAATAGTCTAGAGGTAGTGTTCTTGCACTCTTTTTCCTGTCCTTGGTCTTAGGACCTTGGATTTGAGGTTCTAAGGGTGTAGATGTAGCTTTTTAGCTACAATTTGAAACCTTTGCTTTATTGCTTTCCATAACATATCCTTGCTTTATATTGCTTTCTAGTATGTTTTGTAGCTTTCCTAGCATGTCTCCTTACTTTCTATCATGTTTTATTGCTTTGATGATATTGGCCTAACCTTCTTGGGCTAGGATATGTTTAAATATTGTGTTTATGCTTAGATCCATGTGCCTAGGTGCTTTTTGCCATGCTTATGCTCAAATCTACATGTTTATGTGCTCTTTGCCATGCTTATTCTTAGTTCTATATCTTTGTGTGCTCTGTGCCGTGTTCATGTGTCTAGATCTACATGTTGGTTGCTATGCCATATGCTTTTATAGCTTTTTGTCTCTTGATGTACCTTTTTCTTGTGTTTTGGCCCTTTAGGTAGGGTGTAGATCTAGATCTTGTGGTCTAGGCCTACATCCATACACCTAGGCCTATATCAAAAGGTTTGGATCATTTCCTTTATGCATGTGTATGCTTGCTTGCTTCTATGCTTTATGCCCATGTTTGCCTTTCTAGATCTAGGCTTTGCCATGCTTTGTGCCCTCTGTGGGCTTGTGCTTGTTGGTCATTGGGGCCACTTGCTTGTGTGGTTTCATTCATCCCTCTTGTGGCATGTTTGGATCTGATCGCTTATGAGACACATCTCTATAATGTTTGTGTGCTTGTTACTCACCTTTCTCTACTCCGTGTGATCTTATGATTGCCTTGCTTGCACACGAGACCCCGAATCCCATATAGGAATTTTGCTTCATGGTGTGTGTCTCGTTCATACTCCAATCTTATGGAACTATGGAAACCCGATCCAAACCTACATTTGTCCTCTTAGGACACCCTCTTTGTTTGATAGCATGTTTGTTTGTCCTTGTTTGGCTCTCTTTGCTAGTGTGTCTCTTTGCATGCTCTTTATGCCTCTTTATTATCTCCTTTGCTCGTCTATTAGCTACTTTCTTCATTTGTTGCATGTACATGCATGGAGCGAGAATGCTCGGAGCAAGGGCATGACCTCTTAGGCACAAGCAACAAGGGCAAGGATGTAAGCAAGAAGACGCAAGCCCAAATAGGGTAATGTTCAGTAGATTAGGAGGCCTAGCCTCCCCGAGTGGTTACATCTTTCTCCCTCTATCTTAACCTCTTCTCTAGAGCATAGTATTAGGGTTCCCCACTCCATGTGTAGACACTTCGTTTTGTAAACCTTATGACTCAAGCCCTTGTTCCCCAATGATGTTGAAATTCTAAGACCTAAGATTGGTTTAAGGCCCAAGCAGATGTTAAATTGACTTGAAAAATGTTAAAATGAAAAATATAACTTTTAATGAGCAAATAAATCTATTTTTGGAAAATAAAACCAAGGAAACCCTCAGCATGCGCATGCAGGAATCAACTTGTGCACGCAAGCCTGATCTTACGTGTGTATGAAGGGTTCCAGAAACATAAAAAAGACAAGTTTTTTTCATTAATGTTGAGGTTTGGAATGAATCCCACATTGTTTGGGAATCGTTCTAAACCCCTATTTTCACAATATAAATAACCTTACATGGTATATTTTCAAAACACATAGGAATCCCAGGGGAAATTCTAGGGGAGTTTTTGTTGGAAAAATACATGTTTATATCTCATACAAAACATACGTAGCAGAAAATTAATGGATCTACTTCATTCGCAATTGATAACATGTACTATGTAAATTTCAGAATATAAGAACAAGAGAGTGTACCTTGGTGTGGGGAAATTCAAAACCAAAGATTAGAAGTACTCGGGAACACTTCTAATCTTTACTCCAATTCCACTTGTGTCCAAGAAGTGTGGTCTCTCAATCAGTTTATATGAATGTGTTCAAGGGAGTTTAAGAGGGTGTCCAACACTCATATACAAACCATTGCATTCACTTACAAAATTCTGTATGTTTCTCTTCTTATAACTGATTATCTAATTGGGCTAGCCTCTAGAGCCATTCCAATTCGGTTTTAGTATGTGGCTTGGAGTGGGACCAAAAGGGAACAAATAAGACACTAGCTCTAATGGGCCTTGGGCTTTCCTGTCAACTCTTAACAAGTCCAAAGTTACCATTAATTATATTTAATACCACTATATAAATATAATTGCACTCTAGGCCTTATTAATAAATTATATCCCAAAACTTTATTATACATGCATCCCCTTCATAAAATATTCATAGTAATACAAAGTCATGAATGTAGGCTGCCACTTTGAAGATTACTACATCTTAGTCCTTGAATACCTAGTTAAATCCTTTAAGTTATTCATCATATATTTATGAAATCCAATTTCATAAATATATACTTTAGTAACTCCTTACTAAAGTAATTAGGCCTAACATTCTGAATAACCAAACCAATTAAACTTATCTTAAGGGAATATTTTATATCTCTGTTAAGAAATTATGAATTCCATCTTGAGAATACATGTTCTATCAACACTAAATGTGGCTACCCAAGATACTGAAGTTTTGATTGTGACTTTAGATCTCACTCAGGATATATCAAAGCAACCTAAACTTCATGATCAAGTCTATTATTCTCTCAGGATTAAGAGTTCATGTAAACAAAAGTCGTGAGATTTATTATTCATTGAACAGTCGTTAGGAGAATAATAAACCTCACAATGATTCAGTTCAATATGTCTTAACTCTTAAAACATATTAACTAGAAGTCTCCACTTCCATGATCAAGATAAATCATCTTAGTTGATATGTTATAGTCTTCGCAGATGAAATGCCCAATTTCATCACTGACTACGAACTAAAATTTTGAGTTTACAAAGAACTTGTGATTTATATCTCCTGTGGCTAAATCACATAAATCACATACTATGCATCTCATGGACTATATGATAATGTCCAAATATTCATGTTACCATTATTTTAGGTAATAAAAAAAAACTTTATTAATCACAACATTAAGTCATACATAATGTCATACATAATATCATACATAGCATCATACAATAGGATTTAAGGGCACTAATCCTAACAGTTTTACACAAAACATCCTCAAGTCAATTTTCTTTTGATTGGGGCCTTTTTTGACCTTGATCTTTGAGTTTAAGATTACTAATCACTTTTGTTTTTAATTGTGAATAAATTTGAAGGAAAGCGGTCAAAAATCAAGCTTGAAGAACTTTTTGTTTGAGGTATTAGTCTAAACTTTCTTTCTCTTTTCTTTTCTTTTTATACTCGAATCTTTCTGTTTGTTTTAGTTTCTTTGTTGTTATATGTTTTAGTATGTTCATATTGCTTAGGTTTATGTAGTCGTTTTGTTTAAAGCATGTTAGGATGTTAGATTTAGTGTTTTGAAGTTTTGCTCTCTTTGCTGTGTTGCTAGGGTTTCTGGGCTGAAACCCACGTGCGCATAACTTGATCATGTGCACCATGATCCTACCCAGAAACCTAACCCTAATTTTTCTGATTTTGTTTCTGTTTTCACATGTAATGTTTTTGTTTTAGATCATTTTTCATATATTTATGGTTTTAAGCTTTTGTTTCACATGTTTAATTGTTTGTTTGCCTTTCACTTGTTAGAATTAGGGTTTATCTCATGTTTTATTTGCTTTAATGCCATGAACACGCATTCATATGAACATGCATGATGTATGTTTAATGATAGACTTGAACATGCTTGTTTAGATGAGTTATGATTAATCACATGTTTTCTTGGATCCTTTTACACTTATGTTTCTGCCTTGATTTAATGTTCACATGTTGTTGCCTTGAATGATGTAATATTGTGTGATGAGAAGTAAGGTAGATGATTGCTAGGTTGACTTGGTTTGCTTTATTAGGGTTTGTGATGTGGTGATAAGCATGATAGATGTATGGTTGGGGATGTTTGTTGCCATGTTGATTGTTAGATGAATGCTAGTGTGTGTGTGTAAGTATAGATACAATACTGAATATGCCTTTAATAGGTTAAGACATAAGACATAATAAGTGGAAGCCACCTTAAAGTTGGGCAGTTTTGGGTGCATAACACTTTCCCAAGACCATACCATAACTCCGAACCATATCTCTGGTAGTAAGATTGAAAAGGTCCTTCCTTGAGAGGACGCTATATACATGGTTCCTAGACCATTACAAAAACTAGGTGGTGACTCTCAACAATTTTGTTGCGTCAATAGCGGCGACTTCACTGGGATTGTGAGTTTAATTCCTATGTGTCCTATGTCTTAACCTTAATAAAGGCTTATTCAATACTTGTTTGCACACACACTCACTAGGTTTGTTTGTCCCTTTCCCTTAGTTGGTGATGACTGGGAGGATGGAAGGCTCCATTTAGGTCAAAGTCTTTCGAAGTTCATCCCACTAACTCACAATTGGTGTCATTGCCTATGATGGGCTTTGAGTACGTTAGAGGTTTGCCACCAATCCACAAAGGTCCATTTAGGCCATCGGTTGGAATCATGGCCCACCTAGTTGTGAGTGACCTACTTATCTATCCTTTTAGCCTTAAGGAGCTTACCCACACTTAGAAAGATCCTAGATCCAATCAAAAGAGGATACCCCTTTATATATCTTTTGTTTGTTCAACCATATATCTTGTGATCACCTAATTCTAAAGAACAAATAAAAGATATAAAAATGGAACGATGACCCTAAAGTTATGGCATACTCTAGGACAATTGGGACAAAAGAAAAGAAGTTCTTACATATAAGAGGCTTACCCCTAAATTCAAAGGTATATATTAACTTGAAAGGTTCATTAAACCATAGCCTAATTGCTATCATAAGCCCAAATCAAAAAGCCCTTTTGAAAAAGAGGGCCTTGGGCCTAAGATAACGAGTATGCTATGGACTTAGCGTCCAAAATCCTATAAGGTCAATATGAATTTCCCTAATCTTGGGTCTCTTTGTTGTATGCCTAGGCCCAAAATGATGAGAATTTCATGGACCTTGAGAGGAAGGCTACAATAGATTCTAGCTAAAGGGCTACTTAAAAAAATGATGACAATGAAATGAAAGAGAAGGGCCTAAAGGTGATGAATATATTGTAAGCCATTGTTTAAGAAAAAGGGTTGAAAATCTCTAAGTACATTCTAATGAAAGCCCATGAGAGTAAGAAGAGAGCATTGTTGTAATGGACCAAAACCCAATCAAACAAGGGGCAAAGTTTATGAGAGGAAAGGGAGTGACTTTGTAATTGGGCCTTCATTAAAATAAACTTAAAGACTTTCTAAGAACATCTAAAAATCTAAAAGGAACCTTTTAATTGGGACATGGAATTAATGAAAATGGGACTTCTTTTTAGGTAGCATTGCACCACCAAGGCCAAGTAAACATATCCCCACTCCAATTTGGATTCAAGAAAAGCACGAAAGGCATTTGGTCAAGATTGAGGACATGCATCGAGAGGAAGTGTTCTAGGTAGAGGAATCATCTTAAGCGGCAATGGCCACTCCAATTAGCGATGAGGTCGCACAAAAGATATTCAAGGGAATGGAAGAACAAAGTGATGTTCTCAAAAAGATGGGAAGTCACCTCACCAAGCTGGAAGAAGCCAAGTTGAAAAAGACCCCACGTGTAAAGGTTCTCGATGATGAAGAAGTGAAAGATTGGGATGAAAGGGACAAAGCTGATTATGAAAGGAACAAGCAATTTGAAATACTCATGGAAAAAACCATAGCCATGAGAGAGAAGATGGAGAAAATGAAACTAGCCTTTTGCAAGGCCCAAGGGATGGATGATTATCTCCATAACATGGGGGGCACAAGCTCCAAAACTCCCATTGCACTGCCTCCAAAGTTCAAAATTTCTGATGCGGAAAGTTTGATGGAATTGGGGACCCAAAGCAATACATTAGGAGGTACCTAAGCATTGCTGAAATGAAAGGGTTGGATGAGAAGCAAACTTTGCATGCATTTCCTCTCGCTATGGAACTATAGTTTGGATCCTAGCAAGACTAAGGTGTGGAATGAGCTAGTGGAGTTGTTTGTAGATCAATTCATCTTTAAAACCATGATTGACGCGACCCTAAAGGATTTGGAGACCATTAAGCAAGGAGTGGCAGAAACATTTTCTGAATACATGACAAGGTGGAAGGGAAAGGCATCTAGGATGGTTAATAGGCCAAATGAGAAAGATCAAATCCATATAATTATCAAGAATTTGCTGCTAGCATATAATAGTAGGCTCTTGTCATTGCCTATTAGTTCTTTTGGGGAATTGTGTGATTGTGGAACTAGGATAAAGGATGCTATCAACAATGGACAATTGGAGAAGGGTGAGATTAAACTTTCAATCAAGAAGACATATATGGAGGAGGAGCAACTACCTCTAAAGCACCCAATCCTGTGAATGTAAGTGCCATCATACCTCAACAAACCTTAGCTTACCCAAGCTTCACAAAGAAAGCCCGCTGAGAATTTTTCGACCTAGGAATGACCCTTGCCCAAGCATATGAAAATTTGACTTCCAAAGGATTCATGAAATCTCTAGAACCCACACCTATGCCTAATCCTGTGCCTCCTACTTAGAACCTCAATGAGTATTGTCACTACCACCAGAAATCCGGCCATAAAACCGACATTTGCTTCCACCTCAAACACGAAATACAAGATCTCATAGACAATGGAACCCTCCCAAATCCCAGTATCATCACTAAGCCTAGGATTAGGAAGTACCCGTTGTTTGATTATCATCCCAGTATCATCCCAAGAGAGAGGTATTTTGAGAATTTTTATACTTTTGAGAAAACATGACATTTTGGTATGAACATGCATGATATGTGTTAGGTAGTAGGGTTAGGCATACTTACCTATTTATTTACATTGCCAGATGTTTTGGGCTTACTGATCAATCTTGAATTTTCTTCCACAGATTATGACTCGACAAGCTTATTGGTGGAGATCAAGGGAAGGCTCCCGCACTAGGAGTTGATGTTCAGTAGAGACAGCCAGTGCCTCATCTCAGTCCCGTACTGGTTTAGGAGGAGGTTCTTGGTATTTCCCTTGGACTGAGGAGGGAGGAGGCCTAGGGAGCGTGGAGCCAGAGGATGAGCTCATGTTTGATATAGATGCTAATTTAGAGGCCGATGATAAGGCCGGGCCAGGTCCAAGCGCTTTGAGGTATAGTAGTCACAAATTGAGGTTTTCACCTTGTTTGGCAAAGGCCAAGGCCTATACTAGAGTGGTTGATGATAGCATAGACGATACTCATCTTCAACATGGTTTGAAGAGGCATCCTTCCACTTAATCTTGGAAGAGTTAGGTACATTCCTTTTTCTCTCCTGCCTGTCAATTTTGGATATGTAGATATGCACGCTAACTTGTAGCTTTTCTAACTTCGAGTGTGAGCTGCTAATAGGACTCATGGTCAAGGAGCCTGGTCCTCATTCCTTATTTGCCTATTTGAGTCTAGGATGAATTTGCGCTACTGTTGGTTTTTGATTGAACAGGGCTTTAAGGACTTCCTGAGGATTTTGCCCTATTCCATGAGGGACACTATAGTGGAGACTTTGGTGCAGCAGTTCCATGCAGAGGCTGACACCTTCCATCTGAACTGTGGGGAGTATGTAGTCCTTCCCCTTGATTGGATGGCCATCTTGGGCCTTAGATTCTGTGGGTATTTGGTCTTGACCGAGTTTGCAGACTTTGATGTCGTGAGCAAGCTTCTGGGCATTTGCTATCCCCTTACCCGGGCAATGAGACAGTACTTTGGACCTACCAAGGAGCCTCAGATCTACATGAAGTGGCTGAAGATAAACATACCTTAGGGGACAAAGCTGGATGACATCGCTATCAGGTGGTTCTTATTCTATTTCATTGATAGTTGCCTGTTTGGCAACAACCGGCTAGTGCTGCCTTATAGGTTGGTGGGAGCCATGAGATTAGTGTCAGATGTACGAGCCTATGATCAGGGGTCCCTTTCTTATGGGTCTTCATTGCTTACCAAAGGCAGGCTTCACAATAGGGCTTCAAAAGCCTCAAGGGTTGTTGGCAGGTTTCGACATGGTGAGCATATGAGCATATCCCGGCCCTGCGTCCATAGTATTCTAGCTTGTCTTCGATGATATACTCTTAGGCATACACCTGGTCCCTCTGTACAATCACCAGAGTTGTTTTGACACAGCCGTCCACCATCGGCACTGTGGGATAAATACATGTTTGTATTACATACAAAACATATGCAGCGGAAAATTACCAAATCTACTTCATTCGCAATTGATAACATGTGCTATGTAAGTTTCAGAATATAAGAACTAGAGAGTGTATCTTGATGTGGTGAAATTCAAAACCAAAGATTAGAAGCACTTAGGAACACTTTTAAACTTCACTCCAATTCCACTTGATACCCAAGAAGTGTGGTCTCTCAATCAGTTATATGTGTCTGTTCAAGAGAGAATGAAAGAGTGTCTAACACTCACATATAGGGGTGTGCATGAGTCGGGTTAGGTCGGGTTGAGGGGATTTTTTGACCCAACCCACCATAGTGGGTCAAAAAAAATTCAACCCAACCCAACCCATCACATAAGTCCAACCCAACCCACATGGGTCGGGTTGAACCCATGGGTTTGACAAATTTTTTAATTATTATTATTAAATTGAGTAGAAAAAAATATAAATATTAATATATTAAAAAAACCTAAAGATTAGTATCAATGTAACTCCTTAAAGGCAAATAACACTAATGACTAAACAACAATAGTAATTTATTAGAATTTGTATGAACTAATTAGCTTTATATATGATAGGAAGAACTGGTTATTTAAAAAAATTTATTAATTATATAATATTATATATATATATATATATATATTAAATTAGTATTAGTAGGAGGAACTGAGGAAATCCTGCTCTACAACTGGTTTTTTTTTTTTTTTAAATTATTAAATAAATAATATATATATATATATATATATATATATATATAGTGCCCTACAATTGATTTAAAAAAATTATTAAATATAAAATATATTTTAAATATATATTAAATATGGGTGGGTTGGGTCGGGTCGGGTTTGTAATTTTATGACCCAAACCCAACCCGACCTGCTATAAATTTTTTTTTTGTAACCCAACCCAACCCACCAAGCCTTAAAAACTGACCCAACCCGGGGGGTCAGGTTGGGTTGGGTCGGGTTTGGTGGGTCGATGGGTTTTCTGCACACCCGTACTCACATACATACCATTTCATGTTCTTACAAAAATTCTGTATGCCTCCTTGGATGATTGGGCATGGGGTCGTGTACTAGATCAAGCACTATTTTAGGTTTCGGTATATGCCCCACGTTCTTTGATTGATCAAGCTAGTCCTTCTACAGGTCTCGTCGCGAGTGATGATGCCAATGACGGCAACGCTGGGCGCTTTGCTGATGACATCATTATAGATGATGATTCCCCTTAGGCCAGCTATGTATGTTGTATCATTATGATGATGTAGCCCTTGCGTAGGTATGTATATTTCTTTGTACCATTTCAGACATTGCTCCATGGTGGACAAAATATGTATGTATTGTATTGTCCCATAATGGGCCTACATTGTATTTTGATATTGCCTCTTGGTAGGCTTCTGGACATGTATGATTGCCCCATCATGGTCTTGGACTATATTTTGATATTGCCTATTGGTATGCTCCTAATGTATGTATGGACATTGCCTCTTGGTAGGCGTTACATGTATGATTCTAGATTTCACCTGCTAGTAGGCTCCGAATGTATGTATGAACATTGCCTCTTTATAGGCTCCTGATATGTGTATGGACATTGCCTTTTGGTAGGCCTTACTTGTAAGATTGCCTTTTGGTAGGCCTTACTTGTAAGATTCTAGATTTCGCCTATTGGTAAGCTTGAATGTATGATTCTTGATATCACCTCTTGGTAGGCTCCTAATGTGTGTATGGACATTGCCTCTTGGTAGGACTACATGTGTGATTCTAGATTTCGATTGTTGGTAGGCTCAGACGTATGATTCTAGTAGTGCTTCAGCATTTATGAGCTAGTGATACCACTATTTTTATTCACGCATCGTTTCATTCACATTGTATCGTATTTTCATGGGTTTACCGATAAAATCTGATCTTGATTGACCCACTGAGGGATACGGAAAAGGGAGAGACTGCATAAAATAAAACTGTTCCGGTGGAGGTTTTATGCGGTTCTTATCATGAGAGGAAAAGTTAATGGTAGGATGGACCCGTTCTTAAGCATATTGATTAGCGGAAAATGGATTGAACCATGCAAAATAAATTTCCCTAGTGTAGGGTTTTGTGTGGTTCTAAAATGATCAACCGACTTGAAGTGGGATTAGAATCGCACTGGATGACATGAGTTTCTTGACAACCCTGATGATGATCATGGATTTCCCTAATGGGATTTTGGACTCGCCATGCAATGGCATGCACTACCGGACCTAGCTATCTACTGAACCGACCAATGCTTTGAAAAAGGTTCTGTACATGAGCTAATCATTGTGATCTTTATACCATGTTGGATGGATTGCTATTAGCAACTGGGGAAGGCTTTGGTATTATCCCACTATGTGTCTTGATGATTAGGGCTGAACCGATCCTTGAACCGGGTTTCAAAAATGAGGTTCAAGATACTCCCGGATGCCAAAGTAGGCTTTATGTGGTCTTGGTTGTGCAAAAATTCTCTTGAGGGACTAGTTTACTGCTGAACTCGCCACACACCACTGTCAGTGCAAAAACTGAGGGAATCTTCACTTTAGAATTGCCCGAAACCCTCCATCCTTTGGATTTAAGCTCAGATTATTTGTGGGTTTGTGCTAGCGGGGTTGAAAAACCCTGGCATGTGTCCCGAGGTTTATTGCCTGGGGTCGGTGGCCATAAAAGGTTCATCTGCCTCGGGACGCGTGCATAAAGGCTAGGCACCTCCGCAGATCTTCCATATTCTAGTTTGCGATTTTTGGGGTATTTTCCTACCCTTTTTCTTCACTGAAAACTCTTAGAAACACCATTTTTCTACACTTTTCTACACGAATTTGGATTAGAACACTGGACTCTTTCAGATTTAAGCATGGACGTTCTTGGGCTTAAGACTTATGATATTGTGGTGGAGCTTAAGCGAGAAACTTTTCATGAGAGGGAGCTCAAGAGATGGTGGATTTCATTCTCTTCCAAGGGTTGGGCTTACATCTAGTAGTTCCTTAGAGATGCCACTTCACTCTTTTGTGCTTCTCTAGATTGGCACTTACTAGAAGCCATCGTTACTTGTTGGGACCCCCCTTTAAGGTCCATCACCATTAGGGATGTGGACTTGGTCCCTACTTTACCCTTGTGAGTCGGGTTTATCTACCACTGACTCGATCTCGCTTTTGCGAGCGGTTGGTGGAGCTATTAGGCCTGAAGACGCTTGTTGTGGATGTTATAACCCGATATAGGAGTGGTTTGGTAGATAGCATCCCCAAGGATTTTCTGCTTCATCGGTTTGGCAAAGTTGAGTGCCTTGCTGCTTATCGAGGAGACTGTGGATTTGGAGGAGCATTAGACCTTTTATAGACCACTAGGCCTTCATGGTGGCTTTCTTTGGCTTAGTGCTATTCCCTTCTCAGTCAGGTTCTATCAGCTTTGAGTTCTACTACTTGTGAGTACTCTGCTTCATAGCACTTCTTTTATTCCGTCTCTTCTCTCTAAGACTATTCGATCTCTCTCTCTCTGTGTTGACTATTTAGTTTCTTTCTATGAGCCATGAGATAGGTAGTGGTAGGCTTGGTTGTTGTGCGCCACTGTTGTGGTTGTGGTTCTGTAGTCATCTAAATGTGATATCTAGGGCACAACCCACTAGGTTTTTGAGGAAAAAATAAAGTTACAATCATTGTTGCCCTTGATCTTCCTTTTACTGGGGACACCACTAATTGGTTACGATATCTGTTTGGCTTGGATCCCATTGACTGGACATGGAGAGTCAAGTGGAGAGTTACTAGGTGGCAAGGTTGGACCCATTATGTTGGTTTGCTTGGCATCCCTTTGGTGCGCATCTGGGGTTGTACAGGGTACTTTCCAGGTATAGCCTTAAGGCAGTTTAGAAGTAATCAACATGTCTCTCGACTTAGTGATCTTTCAGTCATCATTTGTGATTATGGGCTCTTAGATATTGACACAGTCATCATAGATTGCACTTTTAGCTTTTCGCAAGAGCCCAGGTCAACTATCGACTATCTTACTTGTCCTGGGGACAATCATGCATGGTCCATTGCTAAGTTTAGAGAGTGAATGGTCAGTAGGGATTATGCACTGGAGTTTGAGGTCAAAGTTAAGAGTCCTCTTAGGGACCTGAGAGAGTGCTTGACAGAGGCTATCAAGGATAGGGATTGCCGCAAGGAACTTCTTGCTACCACTGTGGAGGATTATGATGAGATAAAGAGGACCTATGAGGCTGAGCTTGCCACCCTTAAAGCAGAGCTTGAGCGGAGGAGTCCAGTCCCTTTAACCATTATTGGGAAATTTAAACCTCGGTTGGCAGAATTAACAAGTTTTAAACCTAAGTTGTTAATTAGATTTATTACGAATAAACCTTGTTAAAATAAACTAACATCAATATCATGCACAGCAAAAAATTAAATAAGACAAGATATTATGTCCCAGGAAAACCAATGAAACAAATTAGTTTCACAATCGAAAATTTGGGGGGAAACCTTCCCAAAAAGCAATCCACTATAATAAAGAGAAGTTTCAGATCTAGTACAAAACCTTTGTCCCTAGACTCTATAATCCCCGTAGATGAACTGACACTAGAAACCTTCTACCACTTTAGAACCTCTAAACTCTTCAATATATGAACGCTACCCTTTTTGCATGGATCCCAGTACGTGACTAACCAATGATGCACAACTCCTAGTACATGACTAACCAACCAACTTGAAGAAGATGTTGGTTGCAAAGTTCTTCATTTCATCAACAATGAAGATCAAGAAGCACTTGGTTACAAAACCTTAAGGTGCAAAGACGCAGTAGCTTCTTTCAGAGAGAATAAGGCACTCGGTCACTTTTTGCATGTGTTCTCCTTGTATTCTCATATGTGATAGCCTTTAAAATAAGCGATATATATGTCTAGGGCTGTGAGAAAAGAAACCCTACACAATTACATAAGCATGGGCCGAAAATAAGATTTGGAAATCTGAATTCCATAATTCTCGATAGATACAATTGTCGAGCTATCTGTCAAGACCTCAATAGATATATCTATCGAGCTATCTGTCAAGCTTCATTAAACCTTGATAATTATTATTCGTCGGCAGCTGTCGAGAATCTGTCCAACTTTAATGAACATCTTTTCTTCACTTGTTTCTTGGTCCAATCTTCATGGCTTTAATACTTGGCTTGAAAAATATGTTTCTTGAAGTATTAAACACATCCTAGATCTACCCAATTACAAGTAAAATAGGTTTTGTCAAAGGATTAGCCAATTCTATATTGACATATGTTCGTAACATGATTCACATATGTCCAAACAACCATAAAGGTGGAGTGTATTCAGCTAAGATCTGGAGTCATTAGCTTGGAAAGTGAGCAAGCGGACCTTACTCAGAGATTTACTATTTTGGATTAGATGAGAAATGAGGAGAGGGCCATAGTGGAGGCTAGTCGTGTTGAGGCAAACAACGGAGCTAATGATTTAGCATTGAGGCTATTAGAGGCTAGGTCTACTTTGATCTTGGAATATGGGTCGGCTAATGAGCCTTGTGAGCCACAATTGGCTTTTTGTCGCCTTCAGGCTAAGGTAGCTGAGAAGGAGAAAGCACTGAGAGTTGCTACTGCAGAGGTTGGCACCTTGCAGGCTTTACTTGATACAGAGAGGTAGGGTTGCACCTCGAGTCCCAGTATAAAGAGGGAGTTGGTTCGTCTTCGACATTCATATATGTAGACACTGCATTTTGTAACCTTTATGAGTCGGGCCCCCTTTCCCTAGTGGTGCTCGAACTCTAAGGCCCAAGGCCAATTTAGAGCCTAATAAGATATTAAGTTGAGTTGAGCATACATTCACGCATGTATTCCTTGTGATGGCCAGATCGCGTTGTACCTGCACATGTATGAACAGTAACAAAGAATATTGCGTGTTGTGTGTGAAGAAAAGAAAACATCGCAAGATTGCATAAGTTTCTACATGTTTTGATGATTTGAGATATGAGAAATTCACTTTAACTCACACACAATGATAACTACTTAATGGGGGACTATGACCTTCGAGATACATCCTATAACTTCCACATTTCCTAGAGGACACGCTTGCATTCATATATAAAGCATTTTGATTCTTTTTGCTTTTATTTTTCTTAGCATATTTTCTTTTGTTAAGCATATCATGCATGGGCATATAAGAGAGAGAAAAGAGATACCCAATTATGTTAAGATTTTGACATTGCACTTTTACTATGCTGAAGCATACAAATGTCATTTCATGATTGGCGGGCAACAGTGGTGAGATGGTTATTAATGCCTTTCTCTTAGGATTTTCTAGTCCTTCATGTCAAAAAGAGTGATAGGAGTGTTAAGTACAAGAGATTACTTAATCTTACTCATCACAAACACGAGCCACAAAACTCACTTTCTTAGTTGTGCATAGAGATGCTCATCTAAGCTACAAAAGATACAAAGTTTAGAAAACTTTGTTTTAATGGCCATCCAAGGTACACAAGTACCAATGTACACAAAACACACACTGTTTTTGTATTTTTCTGATTTTCAATTTTTATTTAGAAAAAAAAAAAAACAATCAAACAAAAATAGAAAAACAAAATGAAAGCATGAAAGAAAGATGCAGATGCATGAAAGCATGATTCCAAAAGCAAATAAGAAATCAAGCACAGAGAGTCCTACTTTAGATAGAAATAATTAAAGCAGAGGACAACAGAAAAGAAAATTAAGTCTTAGGTTCCTTTCTCACCCATACAACACGAGTCTTTGGCCATGAAGATGAAAAGGCACGTGTCCTAGTATGTGTACTAAAGGGCATAGAAGAATTAAAATTCTCCTAAAATTGAGTTAAAAAGCTCAAAGCTTTTAATAACTCTCCAAACAAAGGTGTAGGTCCTTGAAAGGAAACTTGTGACTGTTTGGACACTTGCTTTTGAGGATACAACCTGAAGCAATTAGGACGAATGTGTCCAGAAACACCACAATTGTGACAAACATGAGGTCTAACAAAGGATTTAGAATTAGCCATATCAATTTTGGATTTCATTCCTTTATCACCTTTCTCAGATTGGGGTACAAAGACAGTACTTGATCCAGAAGCTGTGGAAGAGGAGGGGCTAGCGGAGATAGCATATCCTAAGCCAGTCTTATTAGAACTAGGCTTTTGAGCACTTAATACCTCATCAAGTTTTGCACTAGACATCCTCTCTATTTGAGTTCTAGTTTGACTAAGTTCAACCTCAAGATTCTTGACCTTCTCTTTTAATGAGGTGTTCTCTACAACAAGAGTCTCAACTAATCTTGTAGTCTCATCCAGTTTGACTAATAGATCAGCTTTTTTCAGTTTTTACCTCTTTAAGCTCTTTTCTAAAAAGATGGGAAGTCATTTCAAATTTTATAATTTCAGTGCATAGCTTATCAAAGGCTTCCTAAAGGGTCAACTTCTTAGGTACTTCATCATTAGAAGAATCCTCATTGTCACTAGCACTCTCCACAATCACCTTGTCAGTTGTGGTAGTAAAAGCCATAAAGTATCCACATTCATCCACATACTTATCAAAAGAGTCATTCTTAGTATCAATCCAGTTAGCAACCAACCCTTTATATTTTGAATTCTTAGTCTTTTCCTTCATAAGATAGTTTGGGTACTCTATCCTCATATGACCAAAACCTTTGCACTCATGGCATTAGATAAGGGGTTTCTCACTCTTACCCTTCTTAGAGGATTTAGATTTCCTAGGAGGTTTGTTCTTATCCTTTTTCCTAAATTGAAGAAGCTTGATAATCTCATTAGCTATGAAGGTTAGATCTTCATCCTCATCATCATCTTCATCTTCATCTTTGCTTTCATCTTCATCTTTAGAGTTATCAATCTCTTCCTCTATACCCTTAAGAACCAAGTTTCTACTTTTTCCACCTTTTTCCATTAAACCTAATCCCATCTCATAGGTTTGAAGGTTCCTTGTTAGGGACATATTTTTATGTAATTGGCATATCCTTTGACAAAACGCACTTTACTTGTATTTGGGTAAATCTAAGTAGGTTCAAGGTTATCATTACAGGTGGTTAAATTGAAGACATGAAGATTACTCAAGAATTGCTTAAGAAAAGTGCAATCTGCAGGTCTCAATACCTCCTCGATAGAAGCTCGATCTGTCGAGATTCATTAAAGCTCGACAGATGTCTCGATCTATCGAGCTTACAGGATTTAGACTATAGCCAGCAATGTTTTTATTTTAAAAGGCTATTTGTTTATGGGTTTGTATAATTCTTATTGGAGTAGGAAAACCCAAGGTTTGTGTAAACCTATTTGGAATAGGAGAGCCCATTAAGCTCCTATTTAAAGGAGGTGGAAAAAGAAAAACCTAACCCTAGAAAGCTTCATAAGGTTTTCTTTTAGAAACCTTAGCCTCCTCCTACAGAAAAAAGAGTTCTTGCTGCGTTTCTTGTATGCCTTTGGGTTCTGTAACCAAGCAAAGTCTCTTGCACCAACATTGAAGATCTTATTGGTGTTTTTATGTGAAGTTACTGCAAATCAACTACAACAATCAAAGGGTTGCTGTGGAGTTAGTCACGTACTTGGATTCGTGCAAAGGAATAAGTCACATACTGGGATCCATGCATCAAATTGGTTAGTCACGTACTAGGAGCCGTGCATCAAAAGGAGAGATTGTCACTACAAACAAGTCCAATTGGGTATTGGGGTAAGGGTTCAACTGTTGGTTGGTATAAGGTATTAGGATTTCTTTACTTGTAACTGCTTGTTTGGATAATAGTGGATTCTCGGGAGTGATGACCTTAAAATCATCCGGTGGGGTTTTGTCTCGGTGGTTTTCTCCATTCGTAAACAAATCACTCGTGTCAAATTTAATTTCCGCTGCATTTAGTTATTTGGTGATTTGTTTGTGCTACCGCGCTCATTTCATGTAATTGAATCTAATTAATTTCACTTGGCTAAATTAATTGGTTAATTTATCACAAGGGGTCAATACGTTTTTGGCCTATCATTCCTTACAAGCTTAGTCAAAGGAATTTAATCAATGTCCTTTGCTTTTTCAATGGCAGTGATCTTGGCATGGAATCTTTCAAGTAAGGACCTACAAATTTTCCTAACAATTTTGGATTTTGCTATAGATTCTCCAAGGTTGAAGGCAAAATTCACAACATCCTTGAGTTTAGCATAGAACTCATCAAAGGTCTCATCCTCCTCGATCCTTATTTCTTCAAAACTACTAATGAGTCTTTGAAGCTTCACAGTCTTTATTGCCTTGGTACCTTCATTGGTGGTCAAGAATGGTCCATGCTTCCTTGGCAACTTCCGTGGGTGATATTTTCCTGAATTCCTCATTGGTCACCCCACAAAACAAAGCATTCAAGGCCCTACTGTTGAAATTTTCCTCTTTGATTATTGCTTCATCCCAATCTACCAGTGCTTCCTTTGGCTTAATCCAGCCAACTTCAATAGCTTGCCATACTTGTTCACCTAGAGCCCGCAAAAAAACTTTCATATGAACTTTCCAAAACGCATAATTAGTGCCATCAAATAAAGGAGGAGTCAAAAGAGATTGTCCATGATCCATGACAATGGGGGTCAAGGATCACACTCAGGAAATCAATCCAATCAGAGTGTACCCACTTTAATACCACTTGTTGGGAAATTTAGACCCTAGTTGATAGAATTAACAAGTTTTAAACCTTAGTTGTTAATTAGATTTATTATGAATAAACCTGGTTAAAACAAACTAACATCAATATCATGCACAGCGAAAAATTAAATAAGACAAGATATGATGACCCAAGAAAACCAATGAAACAAACTAGTTTCACAGTAAAAAACTTGGGGGGAAACTTTCCGAAAAAGCAATCCACTATAATAAAGAGAAGTTTTAGATCTAGTACAAAACCTTTGTCCTTATACTCTACAATCCCCGTAGATGAACTTACAGCAGAAACCTTCTACTGTTTCGGAACCTTTGAACTCTTCAATATATGGACACCACCCTTTTTTGCATAGATCCCAGTACGTGACTAACCAATGATCCCAGTACATGACTAACTCAGCAACTTGAAGAAGATGTTGGATAAAAAGTTCTTCACTTCATCAACAATGAATATCAAGAAGCACTTGGTTACAAAACCCTAAGGTGCAAAGATGCAGTAGCTTCCTTCAGAGAGAATAAGGCACTAGGTCACTTTTTGCATGTGTTCTCCTTGTATTCTCTTATGTGACGGCTTTAAAATAAGCCTTATATATGTCTAGGATTGCGAGAAAAGAAACCCTACACAATTACATTAGCATGGGTTGAAAATTAGATCTGGAAATCTAAATTTCATAATTCTTGATAGATACAAATGTCGAGCTATCTATCGAGACCTCGATAGATATTATCTGTCGACAGCTATTGAGAATCTGTCTAGCTTTAATGAACATCTTTTCTTCACTTGTTTCTTGGTCCAATCTTCATGACTTTAATACTTGGCTTGAACAATATATTTCTTGAAGTATTAAACACATCCTAGATCTACCTAATTACAAGTAAAATGCGTTTTTTCAAAGGATTAGCCAATTCTACATTGATCCTAACATGATTCACATATGTCCTAACAACCATAAAGGTGGAGTGTATTTAGCTGAGATCTCGAGTCATTAGCTTGGAGAGTGAGCTGGTGAACCTTACTTAGAGATTTACTGTTTTGGATTAGATGAGAAATGAGGAGAGGGCCATAGTGGAGGCTAGTCAAGCTGAGGCAAACAACAGAGCTGATGATTTAGCATTGAGGTTATTGGAGGCTAGGTCCTTCATCCATTCTACTTTGAGCTTGGAATATGGGTCAGCTAATGGGCCTAGTGAGCCACAGTTGGCTTTTTGTCGCATTTAGGCTAAGGTAGCCAAGAAGGAGAAGGCATTGAGAGTTGCTACTGTAGAGGTTGGCACCTTGTAGGCTTTATTTGATACAAAGAGGTAGGGTTGCACCTCAAGTCCTAGTATAGAGAGGGAGCTAGTTCGTCTTTGATATTCATATATGTAGACACCGCATTATGTAGCCCTTACAACTTGGGCCCTCATTCCCCAATGGTGCTCGAACTCTAAGGCCCAAGGCCAATTTAGAGCCTAATCCGATATTAAGTTGACTTGAGGAGTGTTAAAATGGAAAATATAAACTTTTAAATAAGCGAAAATCTATTTTTGGATATTTAAATGACCAAAGTCGCCCTCAGCTTGCGTACGTGAGTCGTGGCCTGTGTATGCAAGCTAAAGCATGCGTATGTAGGCATGTTCTTACTTATGCAGCTAAGGTTTCAGAAGCATATGAAAGGCAAGTTTTCTACAATAATGGCTGAGGTTTGGAATGAATCCCACATCGTCTGGGAGCTGTTCAAATCCCTTTTTTCAACTATAAAAAAGTCTTAAATGGTACATTTTTAAAACAGATTGATATAGAAATACCATGGGAAAAACCTAAGATTCACTAGAAAATAGTGAATCAAAAGGGAGTTTTTCACAAAACACCCTCTAAGAAAACTTTGCATGCGTTCCCTCTCTCACTCACAGAAGGTGCATTAAGGTGGTACTATAGCCTTGACCTAAGCAAGACTAAGGTGTGGAATGAGCTAGTGGAGTTGTTTGTGGACTAATTCATCTTTAACACCATGATTGATGTTACTCTAAGGGATTTAGAGACTACCAAACAAGGCGTAGGGGAGACATTTTCCGAATACATGACTAGATGGAAGAACAAGGCATTTAGAATGGTCAATAGGCCAAATGAGATGGACCAAATCAACATGATTATCAAGAACCTGCTTCTGGTTTACAATAGTAGGCTTTTATCATCGCCTATTAGCTCATTTGGAGAATTATGTGATTATGGAACAAGAATTGAAAATGCTCTCAACAATGGACAATTGGAGAAAGGGGAAAGCAAGCCTCCAACTAAGAAGACGTATGGAGGGGGGACCATCACTAAATCACCCAATCCCGTAAATGTTAGTGCCATCATACCCAAAGAAAGCTCATCAAGAGTTCTCCGACCTAGGAATGACCCTTACCCAAGCATATGAAAACCTATCCTCCAAAGGATTCATCAAGTCTTTAGACCCCACACCATGCCTAATCCCTACCTCCCTTTTGGAATCTCAATGAATATTGTCACTACCACCAAGAATCTGGCCACAAAACTGATAATTGCTTTCACCTCAAACATGGTATACAAGACCTCATAGAAAATGGAACCCTCCCAAATCCCAACATCATTACCAAACCTAGCATTAGAAAGAACCTTTTGCCCAATTACCACAAAGCTCCCCCTCCATATCAAAATTGAGTACAAAAAGATGAAGTTGAATGGGATTGCTCAAAGTTGATAGAAACTACAAATGTCAATATCAATGGTGTGGATGTCCAAGGAATATATGATGAAGAGGATGAAGTCCTAAAGGAAGCAATCGCAATATGGGGAATATTCCCCAAAGGGGTGACAGAATTTAAGAAAAGAGTTTTGGAGGACAATGTGGCAAATATCACTAGGAGTGGGAAGCACTATAAGCCATCCTTTTAGAAAAGGAACATCCTAGTAGGTATCTAGTAGAAGGATCCCCACGAAACCTAGAGGAAAAGAAGAAGAAGAAGATAGGGTCTTGATGCAATTGAAGAAGGCCGAAGCTCATGTGTCCATATGGGGTTTGCTCATGGCCTCTCAAAAGCATCGTAATGCTCTCTTGGATGCCTTGAATGGGAAAGAAGTGCCAATTGAAACTACACCATTAGAAGTATTATCTTTCATGGAGGTTGAAGGTTCCTCATACCCTCTCCTTGCTTTTTCCAATGAAGATCTCTGTCCCAACAAGTTACCCACACTAGACCCTTGCAAATCACCATTGAATGCATGGGTACCAAGGTTCTAATGGTTTTTATTGATAATGGATCTGTCTTGAATGTTTTTCCTTTTAGAACCGCCCTCATTGTTAGCCTGGACATGGAGACCATCATTCCTTCTCCCTTGATTGTAAGGGCATATGACAACACTTCAAGAAAGGTCATGGGTACCTTCAAGGCTCCTTGCAAGATTGGGCCAATGGAAATCATGGTGGAGTTTTGTGTCATGGACATCACCCCAAATTACGACCATCTCTTGGGAAGGGCCTGGATTCACCCTAATGGGGCAATCCCTTCCTCACTACACCAAAAGATGAAGATCCCATGGAAAGGAGGGATTGCCATAGTGCTTGGAGATGGTGAGATCCTAACACTGGTTTATGGACTCGAGGAAGGAGGGAGTTAGCTTCAAATAAGTGGCTTTGAACATGGCCGACTATGGGTTGAAGGATGAAAAGTATCCTACCGATTTGTTCCCATATTATAACCATAAGGTAATTGCAATGATGAAGAACATGGGATATATGCCCAGTATAGGCCTTAGAAAGAAAGGAAAAGGGGTAGTTGCATTCCCCAATATCAAGACTCAAGTGACCAAGGAGGGTCTAGGATTCCTTGAAGGCTGCGACGGAATCAAGAAAAACCATCGCACTCTCAATGGGAATTTTGTGAAAGAAGGAGGAGACTTCCCCTAATGTGGCTTCCCTGAACCTTGGGTGGGAAAAGATGGAAGGGTGTATCAGGGTTGGGAGATGCTCTTCAATGAAAAACTCACTTTTAAGGAGAAGCCTACCATGGTGATCAAAGAAATGCAAGAAGAAGTCGCTTTGGTGAACTACATGGATGCTGAAGCAATGAAGACCATAATGAAGATGAGTGGGGACGTGTTCACCATTGCCAACGAAGAACCAAGTTATCCTTCCAAATTCACCATGCCTACTATGGAGCCATTAATAATTGGACTTGGGTTGTGGTTTTTGAGAACATAGGGAAAGAGTTTGTAATGCAAGTTCCAATGTATTTTTCAATATTTTCAATAAGATGAATCCTAATTTGGCTTACTTTAATGTGTCCCATAACATTGAAATTCTGCACTTAAATGATTCAAATGAATTTGAAAATGAAATTAATAAACAATTGGAAAAGAATATTGAACCTATGGAACCAACTCTTGAAACTATTAATTTTGGCAATGATGAGAATCCATGCTTAATTAAAATTTGCTCAATTCTAAATGAAAAAGAAAAGAAAGAAAGAAAGAAAGAAAGAAAAAAATGGAAAAAAGAAAAAGAGAAGAGAAGAAAAAGAGATTGAGCATATACCTGAACAGTATGGGAAGGCATAAGGCGAGTAATGTTGAACTCCTCATAATCCAACCCCTTAAGAAGCTGCTCGGCATAAGAAATGCCACCCCCCCATGAGTTGTAATTAGCATCAGTAATGGAGGGTCAGGCAAGCATGAACTCAAGAAGGTCCATCGAAATCTGTGGTTTATCTTTACCCACTAGCTGGCATCACACTCTCTCTACTAGGTATAGTGCCCTTATGCCCACTCCTTTAAGAGGTTAGGTAATCTCTGAAGCGATAAGAGCAACAAGCTCCAAGTCTCGAGAAGTAGGAAGGGGCTAGCTGACCCATGGAGTCCAGTTAACCTATGATGACATAAGGTTAGAAGAAGAGTATTCTAAAGGAATGCATGAAGAGGCATGAACAACTAGAACTCTTAAACTTACCTCATCCGAAGTTAACCTAGCTAGATGGGCCCTTACTCAGGGAAACTCCCTTAGAACTAGGTTGATGCCTGGAGTTATGAAACCATACCTAACAATCCACCACTGCAAATGATGAACCACAAAGATGAGAAGATGCAAGATGATAGTTTGCAAGATGATGACAATACAGTTTGCAAGACTACAAGTTACAAGTGGGAGTGTAAAGAGTAAAAAGAGAAATGACCTTAAGGAGCTTCCAAGGCCCCACAAGCTACCACAAAGTGCCTTAGCTGAGAGTATCGAGGGTGGAGTAAAGATAAGCAAGACATACTTGCCCCCAGTTAGCCCTTTTACCTCCCAAAAACCTTGGAAGAGGGTTAGCCACCTCAAAGACACCATTTGCCCACCATTGGCAAAGAGGTAGGCCCCCATCATATGGAAAAGGAAAGCCCAAAACATATGAACACATTCCTCCGTGGTCCTCTGTGGGAGGAACATGTAATCCGACACCATGTTGAAGTAGTGGATGGTCTCAGTGCCTTCCCAACATGTCGATGCCCAGCTGCACACCCAACACACCATCCAAACTAATGATGACCCCCTCAAAACTAAGGCCGGTCATGCGAAAGAAGTCATAGGGAGTTACCTTATCTCCTACTCAACGATTTGAAAGGTGTGGGTAGTGTCCCACTACCTCTAAATGAGGCATTGCACCAAGGTGCACTTGCAGACTTTTCCGGAAGAAGGTTGATGATGGGCTCAAAGCCTACCACCCAGACATAGCCTCTAGTTTCAAGGGTGAACAAGTTGAACCACTCCACCACCTTATTGGTGCTTCCCCTACTAGCATAAGGGGATGATGATTGCAAAAAAGGAAAAGATGTCATTAGATTCATGATTCAATTAAAATTTCAAGAAAATGGTATTGTAATGCATGAGTGAAGGTAAAAAGAATGATGTAGTGATATTTAGATGCAGAAATGAAAAAAATGTGTGTTAGCATTGCATAAGGAAGTGAAATCGATGAAAAATAAGTGAAAATGGGTAGAACAAGGCTTCTACCAAGCGTCTCACATACGCAGGTCAAGGTCCACGCGCGCGAATAAGACCCCGGTATGCAAGTTCATTCCCACGTACACAGAACCTCAAGAACATACCTGCGAATGCAAGAACAGAGCTGCGTATGCATGAATACAAGCTGCGTACACAGGCCCGAGCCCACACATGTAAGAACACAGACAGAAGTAGTTCTTTGACATTTTCAAGGAAGCATCATCCAAAATCAACCCTAGACATGTTCCTAACCTTCCTAAGGCATCAAGTTTTCATCTCAACCCATCTTATTGCAAAACCCAAACATTTAGATAGCCAAAAACACATTTAAACCAAAGATCATAGAGTAACTTGAAAATGAGAAAAAAAAAATGAAAAACTTATAGATTCACCCATGGGAATGTGGTTCTTTGGCCAGTATGTCAATGGTGAAGGTCCCACCAACCTTATGACTCCACTCCAGCGAGTGAGATGGAAGGCATTAGCAGATAGGATGTAGGAGGATTTCTTGGCCTTGGGTGCCATTAAAGAGGATGATGAAAGAAAGGGAGAGGATGAGAAAATAAGAGAGTTTGAGAGGATGATGAAGTTAGGAAGTGAAGAAAAGAAGGAAGGAAGAGAGGTTTTTGTAGAGAGAAAAGAGAGAATAGTTAGGAAGAATATGAAGAGGAGAGGGAGATGAAGAGAATGAAGAAGAAGAGAAGAAAAGAAACGGTTGGTAACTGTTGGAGAAAATTGAAAGGCGAGAACACACCCGATGGCTAAACTACGTGTAGTTTAGTCATGAACAGGAAAAATAAATAAAAAATAAAAAGGGCATCTCAAGACTTCCACAATTAGACATAAATTATCAAAATATTCTCCCAGTGGATCAATCATATCAAAGAATTCCCCCAGTGCATCAAGCACATCAAAAAGCTCCCCAGTGGATCAAGCACATTAAAGAAAAAATTTTAGTGGATCAAGCCCATCAAGAACCATTCCTAGTGGTTCAAGCACCTCAAGAACCATCCCCTAGCGAATTAAGCATGTCAAACATCATCTTTAGTAAGGAAGTAGAAGACTCTTCCTCAACGTTTCAAGCATCTCAAGCAGAGTATCCCTAGTGAAGGAAGCAGAAGTTTCTTCCCAAATGTATCAAGTATTATCCTCATAAAAGGAAGCAGAAGACTCTTCCTCAATAGTTCAAGCACATCAAGCATCAGACCTATGGAAGAGGCAGAAGATTCTTTCCCAATGGACCCAAGTACACCAAAGCAAATCCCAAGTAAGGAAGCAAACGATTCTTCCCTAAAGTATCCCAATAAGGAAGCAAAAGATTCTTCCCCAGTAAGTCCCATACACAAAAAAATCCCTAGCGAGGAAGAAGAAGATTCTCCCTTAAAATCCTCAGTGAACCATACGAAAAGTAGAAGATTCTTTCCTGGTGGATCACACATCTACACTACTCCTTAGTGAGTCCATCCATATTACTCCTCAGAAAGTTTCTCATCTCCAAACAAGTCATAAGAGGCAGAAGATTCCTCCTTATGCACATCCACTTCGCAGCGAGTTTTTCACCATCCCTAGTGGATTCTACTCATGCATATATCCTCTGGGAATTGAACATGAAGGCATGGTAGAATAAGGTAGAGATAGTGATAGAGAAAGAGGCCAAGGCCAACCCGAGGCATAAGCCTCACCAAAAAAGGTAATGAAAGAAATGAAGAAGATAAGAGGAACAAGTCACCCGGAGAAGTTTGAGGCAAGAGCCCTAGATGGACATCACAGAGACTATATCCTTTTTGTTGTTTGTAAGGTTAGCTCGTAATAGCACCTTTGTTTGTTTTCTTTTTTCTTTTTAGTGATTAAAGGATAGTGAGTGACTCGCCATTTGCTTGCAAGTGGCAAAATAGGTTCTGGAATAGTGAACTTGTCATTGCTTGTTTCCTGAGCAACAAAGGTGGGACTTCGGACATACGAATCCTTCGTAGCTCTTCGGAGTTGCACCCTGCCTCATGTATGCGTGATGTGTGTTGTGTGCATGGCTTGGGCCCAAGCCGTATGTCAAAACAAAATGTTTTGTCTCTTATTCTTTTGATTCCTTTAGTGAATCAAAAGAAAGGCATCTGTAGATACCGCATTTTGTACCCTTTACAACTCGGGCCCCCATTCCGCAACGATGCTTGAACTCTAAGGCCCAAGGCTAGTTTAGAGCCCAATCCGATATTAAGTTGACTTGAAGAGTGTTAAAATGGAAAATATAACCTTTTAAATAACCAAAAATCTATTTTTAGAAAATTAAATGACAAAAGTGGCCCTCGACCTGCGTACGTGAGTCACGGCCTACGTACACTAGCTAAAGCATGCGTACGTAGGCACATTCTTGCGTACACAGCTAGGGTTTTAGAAGCATATAAAAAACAAGTTTTCTACAAAAATGGCTAAGGTTTGGAAAAAATCCTACATCATTTGGGACCCGTTCCAAACCCCATTTGTTCAATTATAAAAAGCCTTACATGATATATTTTAAAAATGCACATACACAAAAATCCCACGAGAAAACCTAAGATTCACTAGAAAATAGTGAATCAAAAGGGAGTTTTTCACAAAACACCCACAAGTCTCTTTTTATTTGATTGGGACCTTTTCTAGTCCCAATCATTTGAGTTTAAGATTACTAATCACTATTTCATTGAAATGTTATAGATTTGACTGAAGGGAACGGTAAAAAATCAAGCCTAGAAGCTTTTTCTTTAAGGTATGCTTTAAAAACTTTTCTTTTTCTTTTCTACTTTAATCTTTATTTTAATATGTTTCTTTTTCTTAGTTTATGTTTACATTTGTTTGTTTAGGTTAGTTTTAGGTTTTCTTTCTGTCTTTAAGCATGATAGATTGCTAGATTTAAAGTTTTTGGTTTCAGCTCTGTTTTTATGTTGATTAGGGTTTCTGGGTAAGGATCTACGTACGCATGATCTAGCCTATGCACGCAAGCTAAACTCGTGTGTACGTAGACCTATTCTAGTGTACGTGATGCCATTACCTAGAAAACCTTAATTTTTTGTTTGTTTTGTTCTACCTTCACATGTTTTTCTTTATAAGCCTCTTTTTCATATGTTTCAAGCCCCATGACCATTTTTTCCCTTCATTCATTCACATGTTTATGCATTGATGCCATAGGTGCTATGTTACTGAAAGGTAAGTAAAGGGTAAGACATGCATTAACAATGTTCATGAATTTGTGTTAGGGTTTTTGGATGTATGATTAGGGTTTCTAGTATGTTAATGTTTTTTGTTTGATATGTTTTGTTTGATGATATGCTTGCTGCGATGTTTAAGTTGTTATTTTGTTTTAGATGAATGTTAGGGTTTTATTTTATATGTTTGGCTCTCTCTTTTTTTGGATAGATGGATAAGTATGTGTTTAGGGTTAAAGATGCCATGTTGTTTGCTAGATGTATGTTAGTGTGTGTATGAGTCTAGAATGCAAGTATTTGAATGGTTTTTAATAGGGTTAAGACATAGGACATAGTGATGGGAGGCCAACCTTATGGTTGGGCGATCTTGGGTGCCTAACACCGTCCCAAGAGCATACCTAAACTCCGAACCCAAACTCTGGTAGTAAGATCAAAGGTCCTTTCTCGAAAGGACACTATATTCATGGTTCCTAGACCATATAACTAGGTGGCGACTCCAATTTTAATTTTCCCTTTCCCTTGCGCCCACAATCTGGCCAACCTAGGGAGATTGCTAGAGATCTGGGCTTTGATGTAGCAGGGTTGCTCTGTACCCATTCCTTGGATGATTTGATTCTTCTCACTAGCTTTGGGAGGCTATGAAGGGCGGTATCAGACCATTTGGGCCATGTTTGACTTGCTGGAGTCTTTTCTATTTCTTTTCATTTCTGCACATGAGCTATATAGTTAGCATTCCACCATGTATGGAAAGGTTCGTTGTAAATTGCCTGGCAATTACAAGCGGCCTTCCACTTTTGGAGTTTTAAAGCATAGTCTAGTTTGTAAGGCATGCTTAAAAATAGAAAAAGAAAAAGAAAAAGGTGGAAACAGAGATGTTTTTGCGTATATTGATTATCAGGAGATATTTGTGTTTAAATGCATAATGATGAATGCATGAAAGGATTAGAAAGGCACAAAACAGGCATATTTAATGAATATGTGCGCAAATGCTTTGAAAATGCAAGATCATACAAATAAAATGGTAAATGTAAGTCTATGTATATCAATATCTCAGGTTCCAAAGGATACATCCTATTCTAGATGAATCTTTTCCTTTCCCATTGGGGTACATCTTCCACTGGCATAGGCCTTAAAATCTTTGAATAAAACCATAGCGTGCCACGTGTGTCATAAACATAGAGCAACTTAGAGGGTGCATGTTTCTTCTCTTGATCTTGATCATAAACCCAAGCGGATTCAATTGCCTAATTTTTCTTTTAAAATGTGACCGGGCCAAGATGGTTGCCTACGTATCTAAACTGGGAAGGATAAGGTCATCACGTAGTTCAACTGACATTTTAATAGTCTTAAATTTTACCTAGACTGCCTTTTTGAGTTTACAATCTAGATAGCTCTCTCATACTCTTTCTTTTGCTCTCCTTTTGCGTAGATCGCCCTTTCGGGCTTTCAATCTACCTTTTCATGTTTTTGTATTTTTTTCCCTTTTTTTTTTTTTTTTTTTTTTTTTTTTTTTTTTTTTTTTTTTCTTTTTTGTTTTTTGACAGTGTCAAAATTGGTGTGCATATTGAAGTCATGCCCATCCATGTCGGTCAGGATTATGGCTCTTCTAGAGAAGGCCTTCTTTACCACATACAAACCTTTGTAGGTTGGGGCAAACTTTCCTTTGTGATTAGGCATGGCCTGGTTGCGCTTCTTTAAGACTAGGTCGTCTTCTTCAAAGACTCTGGGTCTAACTTTCTTGTTGCATGCTCGCTCGATACTGCGTTGGTACAACTCTCCATGACACTTTGCGGTCATGTGCTTGTCGTCTATCATGTATAGTTGTTCATATCGGGAATGAGCTCATTCAGCTTCTAACAACTTTGTCTGTGATAAGATTCTGAGAGACCTCTACCTCTACGAGGAAGACAGCTTCCATGTCGTAGACCAAGGAATACTAGGTTGCACCCGTGTAAGTATGAACAAAAGTGCAATAAGTGCACAAGGAGAATGGTAAGAACTTGTGCCAATCCTTATAGGTGTTTGTCATCTTCACCAAGATATTCTTTATGTTCTTGTTGGCGGCTTCTACCGCGCCATTCATCTGAGGACAGTAGGGAACCAAACTCTGGTGTTTGATCTTGAACTATTGGCAAAGCTGCTTGATCATTTTCCCATTCAAATTTTTCCCATTATCAATAATGATCACTCCTGGTACTCTGTAGCGGCAAATGATGTTTTATTTCAAGAATTGGGCCACCGCAGGTGATACTTTTGTAGGTAGTGGCTTCCACCCACCTAGTGAAGTAATCGATAGCCACCAAGATATACTCATGCCCATTGGAGGCTTTCAAAATCACGGGTCCGATGATATCCATTCCCCAGGTTGAAAAAGGTCATGGCACTGCTAAAGAGTGTAGGGATCGGGGAGGAACATTCTTTCTATTCTGGTAGACTTGACAATGGTGGAACATCCTAACATGCTTAATATAGTCCCTTTCCTTGGTGAGCCAATAGTAGCCGCCTCTCATGATATTTTGGGCCAACAGGGTTCCACTGGCGTGGGCTCTAAGAAAGCCTTTATGCATCTCCTCCTTCAAATGTTTAGCCTCAGGGGTATCTATGCATCGAAGCAATGTAGTGTCGTGGTTTCATGTGTACAAGACTTCCCCACTCAAGAAGAATTGGCCCGCCATGCACTTGATAAACTTTTGCTCACTATCCACGGGTCTAGATGGGTATTCACCATTCCTGATGTAAGCCTTGATATCATGGTACCATTGCTTCCCATTGATTTCAGCTTCAACGTTCATGCATTCTTTGAGGTCCATGCAGTAGGTCGACACGCTGTGGACCTTTATGCGCAATTTTCTCATCTCATCTCCTTCTACCAATTTAACCATGCTAGCCAAGGTGGCTAAAACATCCGCAAATGGTTGTGTGCCAGGGGCGAATAAGCAAAGGTAATGTTCTGGAATTTTGGGATTAGGTGGCTGAGGCACTTCTAATAAGAAACTAACTTGGTGTCTCAAGCTTGCCACTTCCCCTCTATTTAGGAGATGATCAATAGGGAATCTCCAAAGACACTTAGACCGTACGTGCCGAACTCTAAGGAAACTTGTAGGCCCACTATGCATGCTTCATACACTGTGACATTGTCGTGTAATCAAAATTCAGCTCGACTGAAACAGGGATTTGTTGGCCCATCGAGGATACTAGAACTATTCCCACTCCGTTTCTAGTGCTATTTGCAGCCCCATTGAAATAAAGCTTCCAACGCCATGGTTCTACACTGCTTGGTTTTGGCTCTATTCCTAAAACATCATCATCTGGGAAGAGGGATTCTGAGAAATTTGGATCATTCAATAGCTAGTCCACCAAGTACTCAGCTATGGCTTAGCCCTTAATGGCCTTTTGCACCACAAACACAATATCGAACTCGGATAGCAACATCTACCAACGGAAGATCTTCCTTATGAGGGTAGGCTTTTCAAAGATATACTTGATGGGGCCCATGCAGGAAATCAACTACATGGTGAAGTAAAGCATATATTGTTGCAACTTGCAGGAGGCCCATGGTAGGGCATAACATGTCTTTTCAATGTCGATGTAATTGATCTCAGAACTGGCGAATTTCTTACTCATGTAGTAAATAGCCTTCTCTTTTTGATCGGGTTCATTTAGCTGGCTAACATGCAACCTATGGATGCTTCTTGCACCGCTAGATAAAGAATCAATGGATGTCCCGACGTTGGGGGAACTAGAATAGGAGGGTTCAAAAGATACTGCTTAATCCTATCAAAGGCGGCTTGGCACTCATTTATCCATTCTATCATTGTATCCTTCTTCAAGAGCTTGAACAAGGGATTGCACATGGCTGTCAACTGCACTATGAAGCGAGCTATGTAATTGATCCTTCCTAAGAAGCTTTGAACTTGTTTCTCAGTTTTCAACGCAAGCATGTCCCTGATGGCTTGGACTTTCATAAGGTCCACTTCAATTCCTCTCTGGCTGATTATGAAGCCAAACAATTTCCTTGAACTGGCTCCGAAGACACAATTGTTAGGGTTAAGCCTTAACCTATATTTGACAAGGCGCTTAAATAGCTTCCTCAAATCTATCAATTGATCTTTAAGAGTACATGACTTGGCAATCATATCATCCACATAGACTTCAATCTCCTTATGCATCATATCATGGAATAGGGTTACCATGGCTCGCTGGAAGGTCGCCCCAGCATTCTTCAAGCTAAACGGCATGACAACATAGGTGTAGGTTCCCCGATGACTGGTGAACGCTGTCCTGGCTTTGTCCTCTTCAGCCATCTTGATTTGATTATAACCTGAGAACCTGTCCATAAAGGAGAAGAACATGTTGGTCATGGTGTTATCAATCAGGGTGTCGATATGTGGCAGGGAAAAATTATCCTTAGGGAACAATGTTGGCAACCCAATCAGAATAGGCTATAGTGGTAAGAAAACCAGCTTTCAACTGCTTTTCCACTTCTTCTTTGAATTTCACGATAATCTCTGACTTCATCCTTCGGAGAGCCTACTGGACTAAGGAGCATTCAAATTTAACTGGAATCCTATGGATGACCAAGCAAAGATCTCCTTGAATTCCTTCAATAAAGCTATGAGCTCATTTTTCATGTCCTTGGGAAAGTTTACCTTAATCTTGATGGTTTTTATGTCTTGTCTTCATTGACTAGGTTTATCACCTCTGTCTCTTCTATATTGGGCTTGGACTCCTCGTTCTCTCTGTTCAGAGATTCTAGGATGTCTCGAGGTAAGTTCAGGACCTCTTCCATTCCTTCAACATCATGATCCAACCCTATTGTCTCATTCACATCATCCACACCCTCATTATGGAAAAGGGATGATGTACCCACTTAGGAATCAGAACGGATCCTATAGAGAGGAACATATATAGAGAAATATAATATAAATTGCATACACATATTCATAAGAAAGCAAGTAAAGAGAGATGTAAAAATTTCCTAAATAATACGCTGAATATTTCATTACTGGATTATGGGTAAGGGGAAAACAAAGTTCATGCCTGATAATGATAAAAGGGAAATGCTCTTTTTTGTTGTTTCTGGGAAAACGAACTGGGGAAATGAAAAGGGAATAGAAATAAAGCAAGAAATGACAGAAGCATGCAAAACAAACTAGATATGCTATTCCAACCCTCTCAGGTGATCGGGAGGCCCAATCACTCGAAGATGGAATACTCCTTACTCAGCTGGTGCAACCACAAAGCAAGGCTCAATGGTCCAAAGGCCTGCCATCTCGCCCATCATCCCTGGTTGGATAGTAGAAGTCAGATCAACTTCGGAAGATGTGATGGCATTCATAGAGAACTCTTTGGAATAGAACTGAATAATGCAAGCCAAATCAGGCTCTTCATCTTCTAAATCCATGAAAGGTTATGGCATAATGATCTCAGCTAGAGTTGGAAAAGTGTTCTAATATGGGGAATAGACATCCCTGAAGTGTCGCACTTCCTTTTCTTGCCTCTAGAAGCTTGAAAGAGTTCTTCATGAGTAGGTTCATACCCTAAACTAAATCTTCCTTTACTATTTAAGAGTTCAATGAGAGCAGGGCTCCCACGTCCTATGGCTTTGAGGCCTTGGCCTAGTTGGTACCCAAAGTTGAGCATCTATATAACGGCCATCAAAACTGCTGTGGGCTAGCCGGACTCAGGCTCTAAAGCAATGTAAATCATGGAAACTAGCTCAAAACTATGGAAGGACGCCTCCAGAAAAGCATTAGCATCGATGTAGGGGATGGATGTCTTCTAGAAGATAGTCATGGGATCTTTAGCCATAATAGTGATCAACTGATTTTCGGTAATGAATTTGAGTCTCCGATGAAGGGTAAATGTGACTGCACCTGTTGTATGCAACTAGGGCCTCCTTAAAAGCATATTGTAAGGAGAGTCAACCTTCATCACTTGGAAGTTGACCATGAAGGATCTCGGCCCAATCTCAATCATTAGCTCAATTTCACCCTGCCTTCGCGGCACATGCCATCAAAGGCTCTGATGATCTAGTGCTAGGCTTAATAAAATATATATCCACTTTTAGGCACTTAAGAGTGGCCATCAAGCAGACATTTAGGGTTGATCCATTGTCGATTAACACCCTTACGACAATCATGTCTTCACATTTGACCACAATGTACATAGCCAAGGTATGATCTTTACCTTCTAAATGCAACTCATTATCTGAAAAAGAGACTTGGTTGGTGGCCAAAACCAATGATACCATACCCTCGAAGGAGTAGTTTGTAATGCTAGTAGGAACATGTGTTTCCTTCAACACCTTTTATAGAGCTTCACAATGGACCACAAAAGATAGCAACATGGCTAAAATAGAAATCTGAGTTGGAGATTTGTTCAACTGATGAATCACACTATAATTAGCCTTTTAGATGGTTTTCAAGAATTCCTCGACTTCTTTAGTGGTGACCTTATTCCTGATTGGCTCAACTATGCACTTACCAATCTCTTTCCTCCTTTTTTCTAATTCCTTAAGAGTGTAACATCGACCACTCCTAGTAAGTCTGGCTAGGCCTGTAGAGATATTAGAGCAAACCTCTTCCCTTCCAGTTCGATTGGAGATCAAAGTCACATCCTACTTCCAAGGGACACAATGACTACCTTTGTAAAGGAAGGGCTTCAACATATGAATGACCACACCTTCTTGCGTCTGTAGATTTGGTGCCAAGGAGAACAACTGACTGATGATGACTAGGCCCGGCAAAGAAGCTTCTAAAGCTTTTAGACCAAGAGCTCGAGAGATTCCTTGGATAGACCTTGGCAGAACTAGAGGATTCCGTGATTGCAGGTAATGCTAAGACTAGAGGAGCAAAACCTTCGACAGCTGGCGTGGTTTATCCTTTCTTTGGAGTTGGCGCCCCTAAATCCACGAGTAATTTTGTAATCTCTTCAATAAAGACCAAAGTCAGAGGAGTTGGAGGAATCTTACATAAGCACTCTCGCAAGTATTCATCCCATTCTTTCCTTGATCCTATTGTCATAGCGTTGTGGCTAGTTCCCGCTTGGGTACTTGGAAGGCATAGGCTAGCTACCATGCAATCATTTCTCCGTACGACCTCTCTTTCGATCCAGATGATACCACAGTTGGCTAAACTCTGAACTTGTGCTCGGAGCACTCTAGAATCAAATAGGGCATGCCTATCACCACTATCACAGAATTTGTAAACTTCCCAATCAAAACTTAGAGCTCCTATGTTCTCGAGAACAAAGTGACTGTCCTAGGCTAGGGCCCACGGCATGGCTTTCCAAGGGAACGAAAGGGGATGAGAAATCTAGAATCCTTTCTTCCATTATGGAGATAGCATTCACATTCCCTTCCTAATAAGGAGGCAAGGGGTGGGTGATAACATTTGGCCCAACCGCGTTGTTGAACTATATTAGCTTGTTGTCAATGAGGTCTTGGATTCGATACCTCAACTGTGTACACTTTTCTAAAGTATGCCCTTTGGCTCCAAAACGGTGTTCGGGTAGGTCAAAATCGGGCAGAGGAGGACCATCTCTGGGTTTCACAAATATTGGAGTCACTAGCTTTTTATGCAATAGATAAGCATAAAGCTCTGCCACGAGCATTGGTAGCAGAGAGAATTTCTGGGGTTCTCCTCTAGGATAGCGGGGTTGATCTGGCCTTCCCCTTTAGTTAAATGCTCAAGGAAACACATGGGCTAGCTGAACTTGTTATTGATAGGGTCAAGCGGTTAGAGCTGTATAAATAGAGGTAATACCTCGAGCTCTTTTAGGTGCTTTGTCAATCACGTGAACATCAGCTTCCTTCCCTTTGCGATCGATTGCCTTCTTCACCCGTTGTTCTATCATAGAAATCAGAGCCTCAGGATTGACTATTTTCTTGCTCCTAATACCCTCATCAATGCACTTCCTAATAGGAATTAGGCTTGCGAAGTGAGTGACTTAGGCACTCATATACCATGTGGCTGCGAGGCTAGTCAAACTATTAGGGAAAATCTAGTAGAGCAAAGGATGATTGTCTCCATAGGGTACCATCTTCCTACAAAACAAACATGTGCCATACATTATGAACAATGCATAATGCAACCACACAAAGTGGGAAAGTAAATCGGACATTTCCAACATTCCAAGGGTATGGCCCAACAAGGTACAGGAAATGTAAAACAAACATATGCCATACCTAGGGAACGTGGCCCAAGCAAGGAGTAGGAAAAGATAAAGGGTACAAGGAGAGGGGGAACCCTAATACATGCTCTAGAGAAGAGGCTTAGAGAGGGAGATAGAAGGACATAACCACTCGGGAAGGCTAAGCCTCTAATCTACTGAACATTTCCCTCTTCAGGGTTGGTCTTCTAGCTTGCATCTTTGCCCTTTTTGCTCGCACCTAAGAGGTTGTGCCCTCGCTCCATGTGTCCTCACTCCATACGTGTACATGCAAAGACAAAAGAAATAAGCCAGCAGAAAGGTAAAGAAAGAAATAAGGGAAAAAGTAAGAGCTTGCAAAGAACATACTAATAAAGAGAGCCAAACGGGGGCAAACAAAGCATGATAGGCATATGAAAGGGAAAACAAACATGTTATCAAACAAAGAGGGTGTCCTAGGAAGACAAATGTAGGTTTGGATCGAGTATCCATAGTTCCATTGGATTGGAGTATGGACGACACATAGACTCATGCATGAACATGTAGGCAAGCATGCAAAGATGCATAGAAGCAAAGAAAGACAAACGGGTGGCACAAAGTAAGCAAGGCAAGCATATCAACATTGCATGGAGCAGAGAAATGTGTGTATTAACCACACCAACACCATGGAGGTGTATCTCGCAAGTGCTTACATCCAAATAAGCCCTAGGAAGGACGAATGCAACCACATAAGCAAGTGGACCTAAGGACTAACAAGCACAAGCCCACGAAGGGCCAAAGCATGGCAAAGCCTAGATCTAGATAGGCAACCATAGGCATCAAGTATAGAAACAAGCAAGCAAACATAGACATTGTAGACACTCAATTTTACACCCATAATTTAATCTTGGAAGATGGCTAGAATGACCATTCATATACCCGAAAAAATAATAGTTTCATTACATGCATTAATTCATTCATTGCATCCCATAAAAATGATCTTGAGATTCTAACAGTTGCGATGATATGCCCGATTCCTAAATCGAATCGTCGAATTGAAAGATATCACATAATCAAGTTTTCAAGGTCTACGTGCATTTTGTTTAGGTGGAACTAATCACGCGTGATTAATTTAAATTAATTTTGATTGGTTAAACAATTAAATTAATTAAATAATTCTGTGATCGGTTGTTGGTTGTTGGTAGTTGGTTTTTGTTAAAAATAAGCTTGCTTGCGTGGAAATAAAATGGATAATCAGATAATAAGAAATTGTTGATAATTAAGTCCTTTTAGAATATTTATCAGGAAGGACGGATGCAACCACATAAGCAAGTGGACCTAAGGACTAACAAGCACAAGCCCACGAAGGGTCAAAGCATGGCAAAGCCTAGATCTAGATAGGCAACCATAGGCATCAAGTATAGAAACAAGCAAGCAAACATAGACATTGTAGACACTCAATTTTACACCCATAATTTAATCTTGGAAGATGGCTAGAATGACCATTCATATACCCGAAAAAATAATAGTTTCATTACATGCATTAATTCATTCATTGCATCTCATAAAAATGATCTTGAGATTCTAACAGTTGCGATGATATGCCCGATTCCTAAATCGAATCGTCGAATTGAAAGATATCACATAATCAAGTTTTCAAGGTCTACGTGCATTTTGTTTAGGTGGAACTAATCACGCGTGATTAATTTAAATTAATTTTGATTGGTTAAACAATTAAATTAATTAAATAATTCTGTGATCGGTTGTTGGTTGTTGGTTGTTGGTTTTTGTTAAAAATAAGCTTGCTTGCGTGGAAATAAAATGGATAATCATATAATAAGAAATTGTTGATAATTAAGTCCTTTTAGAATATTTATCTATTAGGTAATTATTACTTTAAAGACCTTATTATCAAGAAAAAGGGATTAACTTTTAGAATATGAATTAAAAACGCGTCTAGATGCAATTCCCGACTAAAAAATCCTCAAAAAAAGAGTCCAAATCGAACCAAAATTGAAAAGGGCGCTCTCCAAGAGGGCTAGTCGGCACTCTTGGATTGTCGGTGGCACATGGCAAGTGCCAATCGGCACTTCCCAAGTGCCAATTGGCCCAAATTTGTGGCTCAGCCCGTAAACCTTCTAATTAAGATAAAACCTATCTTTTTAGAATTTTAAGAGATAAGGATGCATTCCAATTCCTATTTGATCTCATTCAGCTTATTTTTAAGGCATCTCAACCTCTATAAATAGAGGAAAAAGATCAGAATTCAAGGTTTCTCTTTTTATGACTTCTTTGCTCCCCTTATGTTAAAAACGTTCTAGAAGTTTTGGCTTTAAGAATTCCTTTTTGTAAGTGAAATATTTTAGATCTCAAAGAGGTGAAAATTTCTTTGATTTCTAAAATATTCTTCCATTAAAGGTCATATTCATGCAAGTAGGTATTTAATTTCGTTCTTGTATTTGTTTTTTTCTTTTCTCTTAATTGATATGTTGTTTTGTTCATTGCATGGTTTTTGTTAATATGTGTTTGATTTCATTATGATCTTGTTCCCAATTCATGTATGCCATGTTCACATGTTTGGTTGGGATTTTCTCTAATTGATTAACATGTTCGTGATTTAATTTTTCTTTAAATTCAACATCTACAATTAATCACCAAAGCTTTTTCTAAAAGAGAACAATAAAAAAATATGAAAAATTTTTCTGAAATAGTTTTCATCTTAAATAAAAATGTTGCAGATTTTGAATTTTCAAAGAATGAATTAATAGTTAGGTTAAGGTTTTTTTTATGTCATTCCATAAATATGTGATGCATGCATAATAGATTCGAATTATGAATATGGATCCACTTTTAAAAATCTCTTCTTTTTTTTTCTTTTTTCTTTTACAAAACAAGTCTGATTTTTAATCAATCAAATCTCATTTTTTTTTCTCTTATAAAAAAGATCAGATTGTTAATCAATCAAATCTCTTTTTTTTTCCTCTTGTAAAACAGATCTGATTTTTAATCAGTCAAATCTCATTTTGTTTCCTCTTGTAAAATAGATCTGATTTATAATTAATCAAATCCTTTTTTTTTATCTCTTATAAAACAGATCTGATTTTTAATTAATCAAATCCCAATTTTTTCCTCTTATAAAACAAATCTGATTTTTATTAACCAAATCCCATTTTTTTATCCCTACAAAATAGATCTGATTTTTATTAATCAGATTTCATTCTTAACCTTCAAAACAGATCTGATTTTTTATTTTATTTTTTTAATTTTTTTTATGAGAATAGGGCATATTCATAAGACAAATTTGTTTAAATTAGTTTTGTCAAGCAAGTGTTTTTTACATGTATTATAGCATATCATTCAATATCATACAAAAGGGTATATAATGGTCATGTAGAGTCTAGAAGATCATATTCTGTCTAGACGGAATGGGTGCCTAACACCTTCCCATTCCGTAATCTAGCCCTTGAGCTTAGGTTTTTGGATAGTAGACTAGTGTTTTATCTTTTGTTTTTGTATATTGTAACTAGGATCAAAGCTTTGTAAATTTTACATAGATTGTATTAGGAACGAAGCCTTGTAATTTATTTTTTCTTATTTTTTTTATTAAAAAAAAAATGGCGACTCCACACTATTACCCAAAAAGAGAGGTGCCTTAAGCACTCAAATCTCTTTTTGAGAGAACCCCTCAAATGATACAAACCCTTTGATATAGGCCTAGGTGTGAGGATGTAGGGCAAGTCCACAAGATCTAGATCTACACCTAACCAAAAAGGGCCAAAATACAAGAAGAAGAGACATCAAAGAACAAAAGGGCTATAGAAGCACATGGCATAGCAATCAACATATAGATCTAAGCACACAAACATGGCACGGGGCACATAAACATTTAGATCCAAGCAAAGGCATGACACGGGGCCTGAAGAGACATAGAACTAAACATAGGCATGTATATCTAAGCATAAACATGCAAAGAACACATAGGCATGTAGATCTAAGCATTAACATGGCAAAGAATACATAGGCCTGTATATCTATGCATAAACATTAAATTTAGAGATATCCTAACCCAAGAAGGCTAGACCAACAACACCAAAGCGAACGGCATAAGCAAGGAAACATGCTAGAAAAACTATAAAGACATGCTAGGAAAAGCAATAAAGCATATTATTGAACTAGAAAAATCTATAAAAATAAAAGGGTGTGGATTGTAGCTAAAAGGCTACATGCACACCCCTAAACCTCAAATCCAAGATATGGAACCAAGGAGAGGAAGATTGGGTGTAAGAACATACCTTGTGATTGTGCAGAAAAGAGAAGAATCAAAGGTTTTTGGTGGTGTTTGGATGTGGTTGGGAGAGAAATTAGAGAGAGGAGAGAGAGAATTTGCCCAAAATCTTCTTTTTCTTCTTCTTTTTGTTGTTGTTGTTGTTGTTGTTTTTTTTTTTTTTTTTTTTTTTTTTTTTTTTGCAAAATGAGGGGTCTGGGGGCATTTATGGACTTTGGCATGCTTCCCAAGGCTTGGCGTACCATGTATGCGCACCAAGTCGGGCCAGCGGCCATATAAGGTTTGCGAGGTCAACTCGACTGATGTCAACAATTTTGCCTTCTTCCCGCTTTTTGGTTCCGACTTTGACCACATATTTGAATGCCTTTCCAAACTCCGATTGAGCCAATCTTGGTGTTCCTGAAAATATTTGGATGTCTAGTTTCTTGAACAGTAAAGAAATTGAAAATCCCACGGTTGGATCAAAAGTTATGGCCTCGGGAAGCATGTTGTCGTGCTTTACATAATTTTCTAGATATCTCAACCGTTTTAACTTAAATTTCTACCTATGAATAGTTGTTGAACAAGGAATTCAATAATCTTTGCAATGACTCTAGCCCCAACTCGTTCTGGTGGATGGATCAAAAATTAGAGTTTCTGGTGCCCCTAGGAGTCAATGTCAGGTCAAACTTGGTCAAAGTTGACAAAAATCTCCGAGTGGCTCAGGTTTGATGTAAAAGCATGAAAAATGTTGTTTTAGGAGGACTTTGACCTCATTTGAATTTTGGTCAACCCAAGCTTGACCGGGGGCTTTTGGTCAATTTGACCAGAAAAGACACTTCGAGTGCTTTGATGCTTGAACGGGTTGTGCCACGTCGATCGAAATGTTTCCGCAACCCACTAGAGAAAGGATAATATTTTTGGAATTTTCAAGGTTTGGCATGCAAATTGAGGGCAGACAAAATACGACTTCTACATTCCCAAAGGCCAAGACATCATAAGGCAGATTCAAACAAACATGTCAAGATATCTAAACAAAAAAGAAAACCCTAATAAGCACAAAAGAGTTAAAACAAACAAAGCAGGAAAAAACAAGGTAAACAGATGTATATAGATGTGAAAACTGAGTTAAATAGAGTCTAACATGTAAATAAAACAAAGTAGAAATAAATAGAAAACAAAATTAGGGTTTCTGGGAAAGAGTATGCGTGCGCATACATAGGGCATGTGTACGCATCCCAACTGTATGTGTATGCATGCAAGCTACATGCGCACGCATACACACCCGAAGCCCTAAACCCAGAAAACCAAAACAAAGAGCAAAGAAAACACAATATCATGCTTTAAACACAAAAACAGAATAAACCTAGGCTAAAAAAACATATTAAAGAAATTAAAACATATACATAAACATAAGAACAAAGGAAAAATAAAGAAAAGTGAAGAGCCAAAGTTAGAAATTTTACCTCAACACTAGAACTCTACAGAGCTTGATTTTGACAATTCCCAATCAAACACAATTTGACTTGAGAATGTTTTGTAAAAAACTCCCTCTTCGATTCACTATTTTTTAGTGAATTTTATGTGTTCTACCACTCATCCTCTTTGAAAATGTACCTTTTATGGCTTTATATAGTCTAAAAATAGGAGTTTGGGGTGACTCTCAGATGATGTGGGATTTGTTCGAAACCTAGTTTAAATGCAAAAAACTTACCTTTCATAGTTTTTGGAACCCTAGCATGTGCACGCATGCATGTGTATTCATACACATGCATGAAGCATGCACACACATATCTTTTTTTTTTTTTTTTTGATTCTCAACAAAGGATTTCATTAAAACTAAATAAAGTTCATACAAATTAAATCATGATGCACTTGATTAGCTATTATAGGTGGGGTGTCCTCAACCCATATAATACATTCAGTAACAGACTTGGCATGTCTTGCCAAAACGTGAACCGCAAAGTTGCTACCCCTACACATATAGGAAACTTCCCACGCATCAAAACAACACAGATTCCTTATTGTTCCTTCTACAACTTTATGAATGTTGCTTGGTACCAAACTGTGCTCTCTCAAAGAGTTAACCACTGTTAGAGAATCACTCTCAAGAATGATCTGCTTGAGGCTGAGATCCCAGGCTAGTTGCACACCCTCTTCCAGAGCTTTGGCTTCTATTTCTAATGCACCCAAAGGGAGCTCCACTCTTTTACTCATTTATCCCATCATTTGTCCCCTGTCATTCCTTATAACCCACCTATACCACAACCCCCCACCTCCTTGGATATAGCCCCATTAGTGTTAACCTTGTACTATCCTTGCTGTAGTGGTGACCATGGTTGTGAGGCTAAAGATGAAACTCTCATCGGATTCTGATGATCCTACTTGAACTCATCTATATATTCAGTCACAAACCTGGTAAGTGCTTCTTGTACTCTGATTGTCCACCATGTGCGATGGTATTTCTATTGTTCCAAAGGCTCCATGCTGTAACTGCAAACGTGACCCAATCAATGTTTGGGTGAGATTCCATAACCACCCATACTAGATCTATGAAGTCCCTCAATGAATCAGGCAGCAAAGCAATTTAATTTTTGTTGCGCTCCAAACTGCCTTAGCAAATTTATAGCCCCATAAGATATGCCCCGATGTCTCACTAAGGCCACATAAAGCACAACAATCTTCTAGTCCCACTCCACTGGCTTTTAGGCAATTCTTAGTTGGGAGGATGTTCTTGCAAGCTCGCCACATAAAATGTTTGAATTTATTTGGACAATTTAGCTTCCAAATCATTTTCCAGATGGCTTTCATCTTTGAATTATTAGAGATGCTACCTGTTTCAGATCGGTTACTACCTTCTTTCAGCCACTTTTGCACCATTCTATAAGCACTCTTGACTGTGAATTTTCTTTTTATGGTCCAAGCCCGTATGAATGAGTCTTCTGGAAATCTATTACTGATTGGAATGCACAACGCCACCTCTGCTTCCTAGGGAAGAAAGATATTTCTCACCTTAGCCACATCCCAAATTTTTTTATCAACATAAATAAGATCTGCCACCAGTTCCGCCTCAGCCTAGGGAATACGTGGGCTGATTGCACTGAAGGAGTCAGGTCTTAGAATCCACCTATCTTTCCATATATGCACCCTTTGCCCGTTACCAACACACCACTGAAAGCCCCTCACAATTATTTCCTTTGCTACCAAAATACTACGCCACGCATAGGAGGGTCGTTTACCCAACTTAGCCTACAAGAACAGAACCTTTGCTAAATATTTCTCTTTGTAGACCCTATGGACCAATGATCTTGGGTTTTCCAATATTCTCCATCCTTGCTTTGCGAGAAGGGCTAAGTTAAAGGCCTTAAGATCCCTAAAACCCATCCCCCCTTAGACTTTGGTTTACATAGCTTCTCCCAAGAAACCCAAGATAATTTCCTCTCCTTTTCCTTCTGACCTTACCCGAAATTCCCCATCATGGAGTTTAGATCCTTACATAGCGAATCCAGGAATTTAAACTCACTCATTGTGTAGGTGGGCGTGGCTTATGCTACGGCTTTGATAAGGATCTCCCTACTTGCATTTGATAGGAGTTTGCCTTTCCACCCCGCAGTCTTCCTCCCTACTTGGTCTTTTATTCTATTAAGTGCTTTCTTTTTACCCTTTCCAACTAGAGGGAGTAACCCCAGGTACTTTTCATGATGTTGGACAATTTCAGCTCCAAACTTCTACTTAATCTGATCCTATACATCCCTCCTTGTGTTCATGCAGAAAAATAAGGAGGTTATCTCCTTATTAATTTTTTGACCTAAGTCTCTTTCATAACCCTCCACCACCTTGATCACTCAATCACATTCTGAGATCGAAGCCCTGCAGAATATAATACTATCATCAGCAAATAGCAAGTGGGAGATTCTCGGTGTCCTTCTACATACAGCCACCCCTTTAATGTGACCTTCCCTTTCCTCATTTCTCAACATAGCTGACAGCCCCTCTACACATAAAAGGAATAGGTATGGTGAGATCGGATCTCCTTGTCGCAATCCACTCGACGAGTTGATCTTCCCTTTTGGCTTCCTGTTTATCAATATTGAATAAGACATTGTGGTCACACACATCATCATTAGCAAAATCCACTTCTTGTGAAAACCCATTCTTCTCATCATGGCTTCAAGGTACGACCATTCTACCTTATCATAGGCCTTGCTCATATCAAGCTTTACAGCCATTAGGGCTTCCTTACCCTTCCTTCTTTGATCAATACAATGCATCGTTTCAAAAGCTATTAGCACATTGTCTGTTATCGATTTGCTTGGCACAAATGCATTCTAGTATTCATGAATCACCTCCTTTAAGATTAATCTCAGCCTATTGGCAAGAACTTTAGAGATAATCTTATATAGCACGTTGCATAAGCTAATATGCCTGAATTCAGTAATTTTTTAGGGTGACTTGTGTTTGTTTTTAGACCCCTTAAAACACAACTAAATTAACCTAGTTAATTAGCCAAGTGATTACTTAGTCAAATTAATTAGATCTAGGTTAACACACATATATCATATCAATGTAAAGTGCGGAAAATAAAGAACACAAAAATATGATGACCTAGGAAACCAAACCAATAAAAACCTGGGGAGGATTTAACCTAGCTATCCTTAAGGTAAAACTGAATCCACTATGAAAGAATTGAAGTTTACACAATAGTGACTTAAACCACTAACATCCTATTGCTACCTTAAGTAGGAAACTTACTGCTACGACCACGTGACAGTTCCGAATCCACAAACAACTTCTTTCTTGAATTCCCAGCAAGTACAAGCACCCCCGCTTGTGTATCTTTAAGCTCTTAAAGCAGCAACTAAATCGATCACCAAGTTCTTGACATAATTTTGAATCTTGGAAACCCTAAGTATGTGTGAAGGCAAACACCTCTTGATCTCACAAAAGATTCACACACACAGCATAAGGAGCAACACAAAAACATGGCTAGGGTTTTCCCTTTTATACTTAAGACAAAACATAAAACCCTACATGTCAAACGGGCTTAGGCTGAGTTGGAAAATTCTGTAGAAAAATAATCTGCACGAGTTTCGATCGATTGAGCCAGGTAGATTTACATAGTAAATCCTGCAGCTACTCGATTCCAACTTTACATATAAACACACTTTTAGCAAGTTTAAAACAAAGAATAAAACGTTTTGATCATGGATTGCCAACATTACAAATTGAAGTTCTAATACATTTAAACCTAAAGTCTTAGAACCCAACAAACTCCCCCTTTGGCAATCCATGAAAAACATAAACTTAAACAAAATGCTCAAAGTTTACAAAAAACAGCCCATTACAAAATTATTGCCCAACACAACAAATTCAACCTAACTACTATCTATCAGTTGCAATTGTAGACAGCAGCACGACTGAATCAACCTATATATTTCTTAAAACACTTAACAAACGCATAAACGCATGTGTGGAAAATACAAGTAAAACATAAATAACTTCTTGATTTCACATAACACAAAATAAAGACATATATCATGAATAACCTCATAAATATAAATCAATAAGCAATGTGAAACAAGAAACATATGCAATCAATGTATCTCCCCCTATCATGAATAACCAAAAAAAAACAAAGAATACATCAAGAGCCAAAAATGTAAATACACAATAAAGCACCTAGATACAATCTAATAGCTCCACAAGCTCAAAACATGAAAAATCTCCCCCTAACTACTAAATCTCCTCTACATATGTACTCTCCCTTTTTGTGATGGAATGCCAAAGGGAAATCATAATCCATCATCAAAAGGAGGTGGCGGAGGTGATCATCTCAAATGCTCCAAATCTGCTCGCAAGGCACGAAGCTCATCAAGCATGTCCACCAAAATCTGACCATGAGCCGCTTAAACAGTCATAATAGTCTCCAACATATGTCAAATGTCTGAATCATCCGAGGTAGAAGGTGGAGGAACATTAGCAGCAGCAACATCAGTAGCAGGATCAACGGACTCCTCAGCAGTAGTATCACCTGTAGAAAAGGGAGGAGGAGGTGCAACACTGGAAGGCTTAACCCTAGGACGTTTAGAGCTACCTCTCATCTGAGCAGCCCTTTGCCTAAGAAAGGTGGCACCTAAGGGAGCTATGATATGGACAAGCTCAGACGCCGGAAACTCATCTAAACCGAGATGTAACAAAATCCGGTGAATAAAAATGGGGAAGAACAAAGCATGTGCAGTAGAACTACTTCGATGCACCTCAATCAATGAGCGAATAAAAAGATGAGGAAAGCTCATAGGAGCATCAGAAACAAGAGCATACAAAAACGCACATCTCTCCAAAGGAATGGTGTGTAGATGAGAGATAGGCCAAATGGAATGGCAAGAAATCCGGAAAAAGAGATAATGAGTCTCGGTCAACTCGTGAGAGGTGATCCGAGAATTGAAACCCTACTGGATAGAAGTACCAGTAATAAATGACATAATGTCATCAAGGGGTGGAGACTCATCATAAGGATAAACCGGATGCTAAACCAATGGCACCCCAAGGGCATCAGCCACTACTGAAAGGGTAATGGTGTACCCTACACCCCATACCCAACTCCTTACTAGAGTGTTGGCATCATAGGAGTGGACAGAGAGGTTCGAATAGAACTCTCTGATCAAGGTAGCCGGAGGAGGATGAGAACTGTCCAACAGAGGAAGCCAACCCCTACGCTCAAAATTTCTCCTAATCTCCCCTAAGCTTCTCATAGGCTTCCTAGTTTTTCTCACTCAAGAACCTCTCACGATCAAAAAAGGGGGAAGGAGTAGAAGTGGAGGTCCTATTGGCTCTAGTCTTCCTAGGCATGATGCTAAGGAAGGGACAAGACAAATAGAAAAGAACCAAAAAGGAAACAAGAAAAACCAAGGGCAGACTGCAAGTTAGCACAAAACAATATAGAAAATAACAATCTATATGATGCATGAATAGTATAATCAAATGATGCATGTCCTAATGTAGTGAGAATAAGTTCAATATAACTTTAAAATCACAAAATTGGCTTGAGCATAGAGTTTATAACAAAAATCCCAAAATTTGAAAAACCACTTGTTCAATTTTAAAGAAGTTGACCAATTGATCATTACACAAGATAGATAACACATTATAATGATCAAATGAATCAATCTAACTAGCCAATTTCATCAATTTAAACCAAATTGAACAAAAACCCCAATTCGGGTATATTTAAGCCCTAGAAATTTCAATTTCTCACAAATCACCAAATTGATCAAATTAAACCACATGGATCATGTTTATATCATCCAATAACAAAAACCCAGTGATCAATTGTGAAAGAAATTATCAAAAACACCAGAAACCCCAATTTTTCATAGGACCGAAAATATCCCTTAAATGCATGAAAAAATGCATGAAAAACGAAAATAAATGGAAAAAGAAGGGTAAAAAGGTCTTACCAGTGTATGAAAACAAAAACTCTTGAAGAATTTTTTAAGAAAACAACAAAAATCTTGCTAGGAAACTTGAACCGATCGAATAGAGAGAGAAAAGAGTTTTTTAAATAGTTTGAAAGTGACAAAACACATGAGAAACAAAGGTTTTAAAAAACTCTCTATACGACTTTCAACTGGTTGAAAAAATAGGTTCGATCGATTGAAAGTGCTTCGATTGATCCAACACCAATCGTGCATCAATTGAAACACACAGGGCCTAGCCAAAATTTTAATCGCAATTTTGATCGGTCGAGAAACAAGTTCGATCGATCGAAATTCTGGAAAAAACAATTTTTTGAAAAAACAAAGCAATTTTCTGCAGAAACTCCTCAAAGCATAGTCTTTTATGAATAAAATGCATGAGTATGAGATGAAATGCTTTTCAAAAGCACTTGTTTTGAATCCAGTTGTCCCAAAATTAAATTTTCAAACAATTCTCCTTAAATTTTCAAGCTTCAAACACATTTTGTATAAAATTCAAGGAATTTTCAAACTTGGTTGGCCAAACCAAAATCACACACAATAACATGTACAGAGTTTAGCAAAGAGTAACTCGTGTAGTGTGTGCAACTAGTAAAAGCTTGAGATATATGTGAGGTGATATGGAAATAGAAATCAATTACAATTTCTACAAGATTCATCACATAGAATTTGAAAGAGACTATCACCTAAAGAGTTACATCATATAACTCTCACATCTTCCCGAATAAAAGCTTGCAATCATGTAAGTTTCTTGATTTGCCTCATATTGTACACACAAATTTTATTTGATCAGAAACTTTTTAATAATAGCCGGGATAATGTACACACCAATTTTATTTGATTGTGAAGTTATTAAAGCCTAATAATGTACACATCAATTTTAGCATTTAAATAGAGGCTACACCTTATGTTCTTTTTGTGCATGTGCTACACTTTCTCGTGCACAAAATCTTATGATATGCACTAAGGTGTTCATGATTGGCTAGTAAACAGTGGTGAGATAGTTATTTATGCCTTTCTCAAAAAGTTCAAGTCCGACAATTAAAAGCATGTGACTTCAAGATCAAGATCATGTGATCAAAAACTATAAACATCTTCCCACACAACATGCACTACAATGCTCAAACTAGTAAAGTGCAATAAATAAGCTCATCCAAGCTAAACAAAGTACATAAATATGTTATGTAAAAATAAATTGGCCAACCTTGATTTCAAATTCAAGAAAATAATGCAAAACACATTTTGCTTCCTTTTTTTTTTTTTTTTAATGAAAAGAAGAAACAAAAACAATTCTAGAATGAAATGCATGAATGTTATGCAATGTAAATCCTAGAAAAAAAAAAAAGAAAACAAGAAAAACACCAAAGAACAAAGGTCACAAAGAGTAGAGCAATGAAGCACAAGGACCATGTCAGAAAGACTCAATTAGATTGAGCCTTTTGCATCCAAAACTTTTTAGATGCACCTCCAGCATTAGAGTTCTTATTCACATTAGAATGATTTCCAACTCCAGGATTGGAATAAAGGTTAAGAGCCTTTACCAATTCACTAATAAGTACCATAGGATCTTGTGCTTGAGGCACAAGTACTTTAGGTTTGTTTGCTTGCTTAGTAACTTGCAACTTGAAATAATTTGGACGAATATGCCTAGACTCACAAAAATGACAAACCCAAGCAGGCTTATCATGTGACTTGTCCTTAGAAAGGGTAGACTTATTAGGTTTAGACTCTTTCAGATCAACCCTAATCTTCCTAGGAGGTGAAACTTCTATGGGTTTGACCACCTCACTCATAACCTCACTAACAGGGGGTTCAGAAGAAGAAGGAACAAAGTTAGTGGAATGGGGTGCAGACACATTGATGCTTTCTACAAAACCTAACCCAGTTTTGTTCGAGAGAGACTTTTGAACACTTAGCATGTGATCAAGTTTGGAGCTTGCAGAATTATTAGTTTGTTCTCTAGTAGCAGATAATTCAAGTTCCAGGTTCTTAACTTATCAAGCAAAAGCATGTTCTCAGTCTTCACATTATTCAACAATTCATTAGTATCAAACAGTTTCACAAGCAAAATTTTCTTTTCAAGTTCAAGAGATGCAATTTTCTTTAAGCCTAAATCAACACTCATAGCATCCTTTGCAGCAACTTTGCAAAGTTTATTGTAGGCTTCTTGTAAATCTACATCCTAAGAGAGTTCCTCATCAGAAGGGTTCTCCACAACAGCAACACTTTCATCAACTACAGCGGTAGCAGTGAAAGCAATGAAGTTTCCATCCTCATCACTACCAGATTCATTGTCAGAAACTTCATCATCACTAAGGGTTACAGCCATACCTTTACCCTTAGACCTCAAGAATGTTGGACATTCTGATTTCACATGACCATGCCCTTGACACCCAAAACATTGTTGCCCATAGAATTATTAAAAGCTTGACCTACTTTTTCTTTAGGTTTTTTAGTGTTATTAACCTTAGTGGGATCATTCCTCCTAAAATTTCTAGGTTCAGCAGTGCTCTTACTTCTTGCCCTTCTGATATTGTTCCTAAGAAAATTTCTAAAATTCTTGGCAAGGTAAGCAATCTCTGTAGCAGAGAGCTCATCATCAAATCCACTTGCATCAACGTCATCAACAGACTTGAGAGCCATTGATTTGGATTTGTTAGTCTTAGGTAGGTCCAACTCATAGGACTAAAGAGATCCTACAAGTTCATCAACAGGGATGGAGTCCACATCCTTGCTCTCAGTGATGGCAGTCACTTTGGGTCTAAAATCCTTAGTTAAAGATCTAATAATCTTCCTAACAATTTTAGGTTAATTATAGATTTCACCCAGGTTATATGCAAAATTAACAATATCATTAAGTTTAGCATAGAATTCATCAAAAGATTCATCATTAGACATCTTAATGCTTTCATTAAGTTAATTGTTGCAACTTATTAATTTTAACTACTTTTGTGCCTTCATGCATAGTTTGGAAGATATTCCAAGCAGTATGAGCAACCTCAACATTAGAAATTCTCTTAAATTCCTTCATAGAAACAGCATTAAAAATAGCATTTATAGCTTTACTATTAAAAGCGGCTGTTTCTTTCTGAGAAGTTTGCCACTCACTCACAGGAGAAGTGGGCTTTTCCCATCCGTATTCAACGGAGTTCCAGACTCTCACATCAATAGATTTCAGGAATACTTTCATCCTTACTTTCTAATAAGCATAGTTATTCCCATCAAAGTGAGGTGGAATAACAAAAGAGTGTCCGTGTTCCATGACAACAAGGGTCAAGGATCAGTTCAAAGATCAAAGGATCTCCAACAAGAGAGCAACCTGCTCTGATACCACTTGTTTGTTTTTAGACCCCTTAAAACACAACCAAATTAACTTAGTTAATTAGCCAAGTGATTACTTAGTCAAATTAATTAGATCTAGGTTAATACACATATATCATATCAATGTAAAGTGCAAAAAATAAAGAACACAAAGATATGATGACCCGGGGAGGATTTAACCTAGTTATCCTCAAGGTAAAACTGAATCCACTATGAAAGAATTGAAGTTTACACAATAGCAACTTAGATCACTAACATCCTATTGCTACCTCGAGTAGGAAACTTACTACCACGACCACGTGATAGCTCCGAGTCCACGGACTACTTCTTTCTTGGATTCCCAGCAAGTACAAGCACCCCCACTTGTGTATCTTTAGGCTCTTAAAGCAGCAACTAAATCGATCACCAAGTTCTTGACATAATCTTGAATCTTGGAAACCCTAAGTATGTGTAAAGGCAAATACCTCTTGATCTCACAAAAGATTCACACACACAGCATAAGGAGCAACACAAAAACGTGGCTAGGGTTTTCCCTTTTATATTTAAGACAAAACATAAAACCCTACACATTAAACGGGCTTAGGTTGAGTTGGAAAATTTTGCAGAAAAACAATCTGCACGAGTTTCGATCGATCGAGCCAGGCAGATTTACACAGTAAACCCTGCAGCTACTCGATTCCAACTTTTCATATAAACACACTTTGAGCAAGTCTAAAACAAAGACTAAAACGTTTTGATCATGGTTTGCCAACATTACAAATTGAAATTCTAATACATTTAAACCTAAAGTCTTAGAACCCAACAACTTGACCTTCGGTATAAGACATATATATATTTCATTGAGCCCACAAGGTAACACACCAGAATTTAAAGCATCTAAGGCTGCATTTGGTTCAATGTAAATTGAATTCTAAGTGTAAAATGAATGCAGGGGAAAGTGAATTCCCGTAAGGAAAATGAAATCCAGGTGTTTGGTTCTGCAATGGAAAATAGTCCAGAAAACGATTTTCGGTGTTTGGTAGCATTCTGAAAATGCTATTTTCCTATAAAATTTTCACATTTTCTTAGCCATTTTCTTAACTCCCAAAAAATATTTATAACAAAAAAATTCAAAATATACACTTAATAGCCAAAAAACAAAATAAAAACATCTTTTATTCACAAACTCAGTGAGAGAAGGAAGAAAGAGTGAGAGATTGAGGGAAAGAGAGGATTGGATTGAATCGAGGCAGCGGAGGCCAGATCAGGTGGGTTTGGGGGTGGAGTGGAGTGGGCCGATGGTCGGTGGCTGCCAGATCGGCGATCAGTGGTGGCGGCCAAATCGGCCAGTGCATTGGAGAGGTGGGTCTTGGTTGTTTGTGGATCGGTGATGAAAGAGGGGTGTGCTAAGATCTTCAAGTGTGTGATGTCTGTGAGGAGTGGGCTGGTGCTTGGCAATGGCCAGCAAGAGGGAGAAGAAGAGTTGAGGAAGAAGAGAGAGAGAGAGAGAGAGAAAATAAAAATAAAAATAAAAAAGGCTTGGCCAACGCGTGATCTGGGCTATGGGGCAGCGTGATCTGGGCAGTGGGTGCGACGCGATCTGGGCTGGCTGAAGCTTGGTTGGCTGGAGGGGTGTGCTCTCTCTTCTTGCTCCCCCCCCCCTCTCTCTCTCTCTCTATCTTTGTCTATGAGTGTTGGAAATGATTTTAAGGTAAAATAGAAACTAAAATTCATTTCCAGCTTAGGAGGGGTATTTTACAGTCAACGCGGAAATTGATTTCCGTTTGACCCAATTTTTTGTGTTTACCAAACACATAGGCTGGTGTAAAATGATTTCCTAAAATCATTTTCAGCCAAAACAAACTCAGCCTAAGACACACTGTTCTACACCTAATGATGCTCCTATACAATATTGGACTTACTTCTACCTCGGAAGTATCAAGATTAAGCTTTGTGGATGAACTCATGGGAGTGGAGGCATGCTTTTTGGAATCTAATCCAAACATCTTGACAAAATTTCTACCATATTTTTCTTGTGAAATGAATATAACTTCCTTCTTTTGCTTGACTTGAAGGCCCAAGAAAAATGTAAGCTCCCTCACCATACTCATCTCAAATTCTTTCTTCATCTCCTTGGAGAACTCTATAGCTCGAGTATCAGTGGTAGCTCTAAATACAATGTCATCATACTTAAGCCACGAGAAGGTAGTTCTCATCAGTCTTGACAAATAGAGTCCGATCAGCATATCCTCTTTTGAATCCTCTGTCCAAGAGGTAATGTGTAAGCCGATCATACCAAGCTCTAGGAGCTTGTTTCAAACCATAAAGAGCCTTCTTCAATCTCAACATATGATTTGGGAAGTGAGCATGGAAACCATTGGGTTGTTCAACAAACACTTCTTCATTTAGGTATCCATTGAGAAATGCACATTTCACATCCATTTGGTAGAGTTTGAAGTTTATAGTGCATCCAATTGACAAAAGAATGAAGATAGACTCAAGCCTTGCTACGGGAGCAAAGGTTTCATCAAAATCTACTCCTTCCACATGAGTTTATCCTTGAGCCACCAATCGAGACTTATTCTGTATAATCTCTCGATCTTCGTTAGTCTTGTTTTTGAAAATCCATTTGATGCCGATGACATGAATGTTTCTACCTTTTACAGCTCAAATTGGGCAAGGTAGCAATGGTACGTTACATGATTGGCAAGAAGTGTGTTTCCCTTTCTAAGACGAAGACCTTTATCTAGAGACCCAATGATGTTACTTTTTGGATGGTTTTTAACCACTCTTGATGATCGCTTCTTTGAGGTGAACACATCATCGTTCTAGGAGATAGAAGGATGGACTTTCAGAGGGGTGAAAGGACTTGATGATCTAGACATTGACCTTGTCTCCATTCTAGAGGTCACGGGAGTCGATTCCTTTTCTGGTGTAATTCCTTCCACTTCAATATCTTGGGCTTCAACCTCAACAGTGGATTCTTTGGAGCTTGGTCCTTCTCCATCATCATCAATCTCTATTTTTGTTATGGAATCATCAATCACCACATTGATGGACTCCATCACTGTCTTTGTTTTCTTGTTGAAGACTCTATATGCCCAACTAGTGGTAGAACCTTCATCACTTTTGGCATCGAATTTTCCAAGGTTCTCTTGATCATTTAAAATGTAACACTTGCTCCCGAAGACTCAAAAGTACTTCACTTTAGGCTTCTTTCCATTTCAAATTTCATATGCGATCTTCTTTGTTCCCGCTCGGAAGAATATTCTATTACCAATGTGACAGGAGGTGTTCACGGCTTCTCCCCGAAACTTTTGAGGGATTTTCTTGTTGAGTAGCATAACTCTTACCATTTCTCGAATCACCCGATTCTTCCTCTTAACCACCCCATTTTGTTAAGGAGTTTTAGGGGCTGAAAATTCCTTTTTGATCCCATTTTTCTCACAAAAAGACTTAAATCTTGCATTCTCAAACTCCTTGCCATGATCACTCCTTATCTTGACAATAGGAACCCCTTTCTCATTTTGAAGTCTCTTGCACAAAATTTCCATCTTCTCGCATGCTTCTGATTTTTCTCTACGAAATTCCACCCCCAAGTGTATCTTGAGAAATCATCAACAATGACTATGATGTACCTTTTTCCTCCTAGGCTTTCAGTTCTTGTGGGGCCCATTAGATCAACATGAAGAAGCTCTAAATAGTGTGAGGTAGAAATCACATTCACCTTGTGGTGATTTGACTTTGTTTGCTTCCCTATTTGGCATGCACGACAATTGGTCTTCTCCACCTTTCCAAATTTTGGAAGCCCCACAACAGCTTCAAGTTTAGACACTTTAGCCACTTGTTTGAAGTTTACATGCCCAAATCATTGATGCCAAAGTTCCAATATGTCAACACGAGCACTTCTATAGGAAATCATTGATGTAGGAACTACTTCGTAGTTAGAGGTGTGCAAAAAACCGAGGAACCGAAAAAACTACTTCAAATCTACCAAACTGTTGCAAAAATTTTGGTTTGGTTTCGGTTCGATTCGGTTTTGGTTTTCATTTTATAAAAACCGAAAATTTTGGTTTCGGTTTTGGTGTCCCACACAAATAGACCGACCCAACCAAAACCGAACCGAAATATATTAAATATTAATTTGTACAAATAATGGTATCCTAGTGGCAAGGACACGCATTTTCACATTTTTAACTCAGGTTCCACCCATAGTAAATGCAGCTTTATTTATTCTCTCCTTATTTTAACAAAACTATGTCGTTTTGGGTTTGTATATAACCCTACTAACCCTAAGTTTTATCTCTTCTCTCTCATTTCAAGCTGTAGCCATTCTCCCCCACAAGCTTCTTTCTTCTCCATTTCTTTTAGTCTCTCAAAAACAAAGTTCAAGAATCCCAAAAATGTTTAACTAAAAAAAAGAAAAAAGAAAATATAATCTTTTTGATTATGAGTATATTTTTCTTGTGTTTGATTGGTGCTTGGTGTTTGGGTGCTAAGAAAATGTAGGAAAGCAAAGGGAAATAGGTTTTTCCTTACTTTGGTATGTTCTCTATATATATACATGATTTTGAGTATATTTTTTGTATTTGCTTGGTGTTTGGGTGTTGAGAAAATGTGGGAAAGCAAAGGGAAATAGTTTTCTTTTCTTTGATCTGTTTGGTTTCTAAGAAAACATGGCGTGATGTTTCCTTAATCTTTTTTTTTTTTTTTTTTTTTTTTTTTTTTTTTTTCTTGTGTTGCTCTGTATTCTATGTTGAAAACAGAGTCTGTGTTGGTTGCTTTTCTTGTTAGTTTTTGTACTGATTTTGTCTTCCAATAATGTCTCTGTTTGATGAAAAAAATTCTTCTTTTCTATTTTTTTTCTTGCTTTTGTTTCTCACATACCAAACACCGAAACCCGACCAAATGGGACCGAAACCGAATGCAATCGGTCGGTTCGGCATTCCTTCCTTACAAATCAGTTTCGATGCTCAATATTTTAAAACCGAAATTCTCAGTTCGATGCAAAAACTATCTTCAACACCGACTAAACCGAACCGATTACACCCCTATTCGTGACAATTGTTGGTAGTTCTATTTCCCTCCAATACTTGAATCTCTTCTTCATTAATGATTACACACCCCTTCTTTGAGAATTGAATAAGGAAGTCCTCATCACATATTTGAGTGATGCTTAAAAGATTCTCCATAAGCCCTTTGATGTATAAGACATCCTTCAATAGAGGTAGCCCCGGTATCTCAACAATCCCTTTGCCAAGTACTTGAGCATGGCTTCCATCACCAAATGTCACATAGTCACCAACCTTCTCTTTAAGTAACTTAAATAATGATTTATCTCCTGTCATATGGCGAGAGCAGCCACTGTCAAGATACCATAAACACAAATTAAATACCTTCAAGGAGGTGTGCACAAATAAGCAAGCATGGGACAAGTACTCTTGACCTTTAAACAGAAAATTATCTTCATTTTCCACTCTCTTGTTAGATTGAATTTTCTTTTTAAGATCAGCAACCTTATCACACAATATTCTATTCCTTCTTTTATACCTCTTATTCAAAGAATTTGATTCACATAGACTATTGTGTAGGATATGGTTCTCATTTTCAAAATATTTCAGCATGTGAACAAACATTCTAGCGTGTTTCTTTATTTTTAATAACTCTAGGCGAACATACTCATAGAGTCATTATCACAAACATTTAAACCACAGTTCAACATAGCCTTTTCCATAGCTTCATCCATAACTAAGGGGTCTAGGATCACACTTAGGTAATGAAACTACAATAAGTGCACCCGCTCTAATACCAATTGAAAGTTAAATTAGTGTGTAAAACACTAATGAATGTTTAGACCCCCAATTTTAACAAAACCAACACAAGCTTATACACAAACAATATATGTGCGGAATGATGAATATAAGCTATAACCAAATAGGTAAAATACTCTATATCATAATTAATCACAAACACAACAGCAATTAAAGATAAAGAGTAAGGGAAGATAGATGCAAACACAAAGATAACACCGGCACGTGTTATCGAAGAGGAAACCGAAGAACTCGGTGAAAAACATCTCCACCGCTCTCCAAGTAGTCAAATTATCCACTAAAGAATAAAGTTGGGATACATGATAGCAGAAGACCCTCCAAGCCTAATCTAACCAATGCACCTAAGCCCTCCAAGCTTCTTGCTCCAACAGGGTTATGTCTAACCTTGTCTTCTTTAGCTTCCCGGATCCCACAATAAGCCCATTTCATCAACCAAATAACTTGGTCATCTCTGAACTACTTCCCAAGCACCAAAATACCTCTTCATTGATATGGGTAAGGTGAAATAAGGATTTAGCAAAATGTACCTCTTAAGGATATGTTAATGGAGAGGGTGAGAGTAGATGAATTTGGAGAATCAAATGACAAAGATTGTGGATGAGTCAATCTTTTTTTTCTCTAGGGTTTCTCTCTCAAAATTCTCTCTGGAAACTCTCTACATTTCGTGGGAATAAGGGTATTTATAGTAGTGTAGTGAGAAATGTGGAAAGTTAGTTTTTATCCAAATAGGGCATTCTGGCGACTCAACCTCACAAGTGGAACGAGTCGCGAGTTTGAGTCATGAGCTAACTGTCTAGCCAGACCGTACATTTTGTCCTGTAGTGCTTCACACGTGTGCCACTTTGGTGATCTGCCAGTCGCGAGATCCAGTCACGAGATTCCTTTGATTGCACACATCTTGAGTTTTCTTCACACTCTTTCACACACAACCCTTACATAAATCCCACCTAAATACAGGGTATCTAATTGCTAAAATACAAGCAAATTTGGCACGGAATAAAGCTAACACTTGATTGAATAAATTCAACCTTACAATGTAGATGACATTTAAGAGGCTTATTATTGAAGTGGTTGAAGTGTATTTGAAAATTTTCGAAGATAAAATGTTTGTGGAGATATTTGAACTTGAACATCATGGTCTTGTTCGTGGTTATGGAGATGGTGTTAGTCATACGAAATTATGGGGTTTCTCTTTATCTACTTTTCGTAACCTCTAAAGGCAATTAAATAATTTGAGGAAAGATGCAAGGAACGATGCTAAACTTCTAAGGCAATTGAAAGAATCTAAGGAAAAATGCAAGGAGAATGATGCTAACGTTTTGAAGAAATTGAAAGAATCTAAGGAACACCTCAAGGAGAGTGATGCTAATATAAAACTTTTGAAGGCCCAAGTTAATCGAGATGAGAGTTTCCTAGCACAAGTACTCATAAAACATGGCTCCATTTAAATTAGTACAATCTAATTGTTCTACCTAACTTTACCAATTAGGTTAGTTTGTTAATTATTTAGCATTCATAAATTTATTCATAACTGCTATTGAATTTGATAATGCTACTAGAATCGTATAATTAATTCCTTTTTGAATATCCATTTGTTTGCATTGTGTTCTAATTCATAAATCAAATCATAGTTTGTCAACCCATATGCAAATAAGAGGAGCGTTAGATTAATTATAAGGATGTTAGACCTCTCCTTCGTTCTTTTCCCATGTAACATAGACTTCACCCTGATAAACGCACATGTATATTCAAATAAATAGAAGGAATCACATGCATATATAAAACTCCATTTCTTTGATAATACTTAATGTAGTTGTTATTGCTTTATTTACCTCTGTTGTGACAAGGTAGACCTTGATACCTTCATCTTTTGTTGATTTGAATTTTAATCAATGTTTTGATAAAATATTTGTGTACTTCTTACCTTTAGAATCCCGCAGATAAGAGGGAGAGCCTTGAAAATTGGGGAATTGTTGTTATGCCACTTTGTTTAGACAAGTAACTTCTTACTTAGGTTTTTTTTTTTTTTTTTTTGACTGAATCTTACTTACTTAGGTGTTCGGCTTTAGTATCAATGGCCCCACCCATATACAAAGCAATCTCTTTTGAGATTTCTCCTTCGTCCTTTTGGATCTTATTGTGTTACTTTAACTTTTGTTTGAGAGTATACTCTCTGGGCTGGATTTGCAACTTAAAAAAGTATTTAGCTGAACATGTTGTGAAAAACATTTAGGAAAATATATCAGATGGTATTAAAATTAAAATACTTATTTAAACATTTACAAACTGTTGAAACTTTTCACAGCATACCCTTTACTAGGGAATGAGTGCATGTGGATAAAAATAATAAACATACTGCAATCTCTTTTGAGATTTCTCCATCGTCCTTTTGGATCTTATTGTGTTACTTTAACTTTTGTTTGAGAATATACTCTCTAGGCTGGATTTGCAACTTAAAAAAATGTTTAGCTGAACATGTTGTGAAAAGCATTTAGGAAAATATATCAGATGGTATTAAAAATAAAATACTTATTTAAACATTTACAAACTGTTGAAACTTTTCTCAGCATACCCTTTACTAGGGAATGAGTGCATGTGGATAAAAATAATAAGCATACTTTAATCAACATTTATGTATATATATTTCAACGGTTTTAATAATAGTTCGATGTTTATTACCCGTTGATAATGGTGTAACATTTTTTTTTTCAACAGTGACATAGACTATAGAAAAATATTCTCGATATAATTTTTAGTGACAGTTCTCGATAGTCATTTCAAACAAGAAAAATACTTTTTTTGGACAGTTTTTAGTACTTTTTTTCAATGGTTTCAAATATTGTAAATAACCAAATTTCTTGTAATGTGATCAACATTCGTAAGAATATTACCCTATTGTTAGATGTGGGAAATTTCTAGTTTTCTACATATGGATCGTCAAAATGATGTTTTCAATCAACGGTGCCACATTCCATATAGAAATAGATTTGGGGTATGTTTCTGTTTAATAGTATGTGAAGGGTTATTTAACAAATTAATTAATACAGTTTTATTATTTAGAGAAAATCTGTCACTCCATTAGTCAATAAATATAGATTAGACACCGTTTGAAAAGTTCAATAAATTAAAAATAAATAAATAAATTGTACCAACAAACTCTTATAATTTTGTTCATATCAAGATTTAGTAGGATTTGATTGCTATAGTTACAAAAGTTTTGAGTGACGGATTGTTACAAACTTTAAAAATAAGAAACATAGGTAAATATATTAAAATTTTACCTTCATGTTCTTGATCGAGCTTACTGATTTCATTATAGGGTATAAGATCATTCACATTGGCTTGTGCTGTTGTGAAAATTTTCCTCTCTAAATCTATTTCTTTTGTTTAAACTAATCATTTTCCAAAAACACTCACATTTGATATTCTATTCTAAAAACTATTTCATTGAAATATTTTTTCTTCATTCATTATTTTTAATTATTATTTCATCTACTTTGCAAAGCATCCATTTTTCCTCCACTTTTTAATACACCCACACCAACTTTTCAAAAAATTAATAAAATAAGTGGTTAAGAAATGAACGGCGTTCTCTAAATTTAGGGGAGCACTATACCAAAATGGTATTTTAATTTAAGAGGAGTGTAGGAAAGCTACTGTGTGGTTTTTTTTTTTTTTTTGGTTCCTAAATTTCTCTCTTATTTATTTTAGGAAGATGGTGGCATGAACCTTAGTTAAGCGATTTATATGTAAATCCTGAAAACATGGTTAATTTGACACGTGAAGCATGAATCTATGCTTTAAACTATTATCGTGCAAATTTAAGTAAGAATTAGTAGAACACAAAGTAAATTGTAGGGTGCCCACTTGATGACCTTTAGCAACTGTGAACTAATTGTCCTAGAATACTGGGTCCTATTGACCATTAGGATAGTTTTCTAACCAATCATATGCGGAAAGTACTCTCCTTGCACAACACAAAGCTCCAACTGGGTGCTCATCCTTCTTTATATACTCAGTTTTTGGGAAAATCCATATTGAGTAAAAGCACATCGAAAAGAAACTGAGAAAAATGGCAAGCTTAACTTTAATCGTCTCCCTCCCAAAATTTGGTCATGCTGGATCAGCAATTGTTAGGAGAAGCACTTGGAACCCTAGGCTGTTTGCGGCCTGTACTCCAAGACCTATTCAAGTGAGTCATGTTTCATAGTGAATATCAGTGTCAAAATTTGTTGGGACCATCATTTTGATCTCTCCACAATCCTCTCTCAGATATTGCAAAAATAAGTTTTTTGCATTGAGTACGAGCTTTATGTAATTTTGAGTCACAATGCCCATATTCTAATTTAGGTTTCTTAGCCCGTTATTGGCTGGTTTTGGCATGATTTCATACTTAATTCTTGAATTGAAATATCACTATGAGATGTCTAACTATAGTATATACATACTTGCCCTAGAAGTTGTGGTTGTAATTTTGCCTTGAGAATATATTTTATCAACATACTTTATCATATATTATGCTTGCATTTGATGGATTTGAAGATGTGCTACAATATCATAGGCGAGTTCAAATCCAGAGGCTTCATCACCAGCCACTGATGCACTAAAACAAGGGGCAAATGAAGCGAAGAAGACCGGTGAAACTGTCAAAGATAAGGCTAACTCTACTGCAGAACATGTAACAACAAATTCTTCCATATATCTATATTTGTTGCATTACTCTTTTCCTAAACTTGTTGCCATTTCTTACCAAGTGATTGATGCAACCATAGGTGAGCCAGAATACAAAAGATATGGCAGGCAAGATGTCAGCAACGGCCCAAGATGTCACTGAGAAGGTGAAGCAAACAGCACAGGAAGCATGGGGTTCGGCCAAAGACACAGCCCAAAAGGCCAAAGACAATGTGCTGGGCAAGACTGAAGAATCAAAGGAAAGCATCAAAGAAAGTGCAGAGGCTGTGAAAAACAGCATGAATACCAAGAATTGATTCCATAGTTTATTCTAAGATAATTAATTTTTATTTCTACAAATAAGATGTATTGGTTTGGTCTTTTGTATTTCAATCTAAGGATTTACTTTTGATTTGTTTTCATGCCATGAAATTGAGCAGCTGTGCTCTTTCACGTCCCAGATGTAAAACGAATTATTTCTTTTTCAAGTGTTAATAAAGCTTTAGTCATCTATTAGAGTTTCTTCTAACTGTCCATACCTGATCTGTGTATCCACGTGGGTGCATGTAAATATATATATACAAGTCACATAGTTAAGTATAACTAGTTGCTAACCCGTGCGATGCACGGGATAGTCAAATAAAATTAAGTTAAAAATGAAGGAAAATAAATAATCTAGTTCAAAATAAAGGTTCAACTAAAAAATTGGTCAAAAATACAATTAGTTTTTACTTTCTTTGAAATTGAACCTACAAACAGAACCGTACATATGTGAGGACAATGAAAATGATATCAAAGACATTAAATTCACAACTACATTTGTTTAAAGAACAAAGACATTTGTTTCACAGCATTATATTAAATGATTAAAGCCTTTAAAATGAGTGAGGAAGAACAAACTTTTGCAGACCAAGAACATAGAGTAATTTGCTAAAATTGTAAAGTAACGCTTTCTTTCATATGCAAAAATATCATCCAAAGTATAAAGTTTCTAATGGAACCATAGAACGTGAAAATATGTGCTCACTAAGATACAAATAGCTTAATTAAATTTGTAACTAATCAACAACAGCATGGTGTGGAAATTGTTTACCAAAAAAAAGGAGTATCTAACGATCAAACATATGTATCTAACAATTCTAACCATAAAGCAAGTACAACACGAGAATTTGGTTCAAAGTATTAAAACAATAACTAAATTTACAAAATGCCCTTTATATATATTTGTAGTGATGGTGTTCTTTCGAGAAAAGATGAACAAATGAAAATCAATAAACTTACTATTATGTATTGAACACTATTTTACAACTAAAATCTCATACTACTCTTAATATGATTCTTCTTTGTTTTTTTTCCTTGAATGCTTAGGCTCTCCAAGTGGTATCAGTAGTTGGAAGAATTGGAGCTTGAGCTTCATAGCTTTGGTGATATAAAAGCTTTTGCCAAATCAAACAAATGTTAGACATGTTGGTGAGAATCTATAATTCCATTTAGTTTTGGTGAGAATTTGTATCTTCTCAAGCAACATTGTAACAGTTGCACAATATGACTCTACACTATATCCCAAAGGATCTCTCTTGGATTGCTTCATTCTTCTATCAAGCACTACAACTAAAGCTCCCCCATCATAACTGTCCTGCCTTGCAAAACTTCACAAACAAAAGCAGAATTCCATAATTTTCATTTCCTACTTTTGCAGCCCCCAATCAGACTAACTAATAGATAATTTGAAATTGCTATCAAACATTGACCTTGATACTTGATAATAAACAAAGGCTGGGAAGTAAGAGATCAACGTATCTGATAATAGCAATCAACACTTACCAATTATAATTCACCAGCACCAATATCACAGGACACACAAAACTAATATGAAATTCATGACAATTGAAGATAAGCCAAAGACAACAGATACAGAAACCACTACTATGAATAACAGTTTTGAACCTTCCGCACTAACCAAACACTGCCACCAACAAAGCGAAGGGAAATTATCAAAATCCTTTTGGTCTAGAAATTATTTTGGAAAAAAATCATGCTCTCAAAACCTTCAGGTACCTAGAATATTAATCGCTTCAAGAATATGGAAATAACAATTAGGCACTTACCTGGAGTAACTGAGTCATGTTCAACCTTTTTATATGTAGTTGTCCGCTTCAAATGCTCAAGAGCATTTGCAACTAAAAAAACCCCAACAACAATTGTAGCTTTTTCCCATTTCATATATAAATTCAGTGTGATTGATTTGATTAGTGAAAAACACACCTGAGTACTTCCTGTTATGCACTTCACCAAGCACCTTATTTGCATCCCTCTTCCTTAAAAAGAAAAGAAAAAAAAAAAAAAACAACCTGAAAAACATTCTCTACTGTAGGTTTCAATTACAAAATCTCATCAAGATTTTAAATCTCACACATTATTTCAGCTTACTTAAGCATAACTCTTAATTTCTCACAAACCAAAAACACAATAAGTAAATAAAGTAAGATTTGTATTTTCTTATTTACACGACATTCAAAGCAATCTTAAAAATGGTTTGCAGACAACTATCTGAAAAAAAAATCCCCTAAAACTCCTTTGACATATTCTTAGAAATTAAAATTACACAGCAAAGGATCTCATCAATTGTCATGCTATTTCCAAGTAAAGCAGAATAGATTCACAACGATGGAATTTCCCTCCAAAGCAATTCATTTTTATTTCTAATTGAAGAGACAAATACACAAACCATAATAAGAAATGAATGTGCTGCTAAAAAAAAAAAAGCAACTGGAAATATTGGACTATAATGATGTAATTGAAGAAGCTGATCACCAAATATGCTACTGCATATTGCATATTAAATTAACAACATAGTAAAGAAAAACCGAAGTTTTTCAACATATTAAATTTTGAATAAGAATAAGAATAAGAATAAAACTACAACAAAAAGCAAGCCTTACTCCCAAAATTTTGAGTTCAGCTATGAATCCTCAATGAACATAAATTTTGAATAAGAATAAGAATACCATAACACTTATACATAGCAAAACAGAAAAGTTTGGAAAAACTTGGGTCAATCGGACAGATTATGCATGTGTACATACATATATGTTATAAAGGAACTTGATTTTTTTTTTTTTTTTCAACCTGTACAGATTCAGGCACAAAATTGAGCATTTGGATAAGTCCTATTTTGGCCTCAATCAAGCATTTGGAAAAAAAATTCAGAAATAAACACAAAAAGAGTATGTCACTACCTCCCCATTGATCACAACCCAATGACTAATTCCCGGTCCACAATCTACACATTTGATTCCCATGATCAAATATAGGCTTTCCCAAAAATGAAAACCCAGATAGTAATTTAAACTTTCTCACACTCATAAATTGATAAAAAAACACCCACGTCATCACTTCAAAACACATCCACATTTTAATGACACCAAAACCAATTGTCAACAAAGCTCATTCTATTTAGACATTCACAGATTTGCCCATCTGATTATCTTCATTCTATTTTTTCTATTGAAGTACTATCTGACTCTATTCCTAAACTGAATCAGCCCTGTGACTCTTTTTTTCCCCATTCAATACATAGGAAGCAATTTTAAATTATCTGACATAAACTTTCTAAAGTCGGGTCCCTTTTTCAGTTTGGCTCAGGAATTTTGTCAAACACTTTAAGGGTGAAGGGTTGGGATTCTATTCTCTTCAACCACACTCTCAAGTGGGGTTGTTCTGCCTAGGGGTGTACAGCCATGTATAAATCCAAGACGCAGTTTTGATTGAAATCAGAGAATATCTGCTTATACATGTATTCAGAGGCAGTTTAGCTCCACTACCGCCTCCAAACCCATCAATCTATGCTAATCATTCAAAAGAAACACTCCCAAACGTAACCCTAAATCATACTTAACAGCCAAAAACAATAGAACAAAATTAAAAACTTACTGGTAATGTTTACGGAGAAGTGACGGTGGTTGTGTGAGAATCTGAGTGGTGGCCATCTGTAGCGGCGATCCGTAATGGTGGCCATCTGTAGCGGCGGTGGCGACGGGGAAAGAATTTGAGTTTTGGGTTTTGATTTTGGAGGAAGGAAAGGGTGAGTTTTAGGTTTAGGGAAGGAGATGTTTTAGTGTGTGAGGCTGCGAGCAAAGAAGAGACGCTGCTGGTTTAGGGAAGGATTTTGGGTTTTGATTTTGGAGGGAGGAAAGGGTGAGTTCTACGTTTAGGGAAGGAGATGTTTTAGTGTGAGGCTGGGAGCAAAGAAGAGACGCTGCTGGTTTAGGGAAGGAAAGGGTGAGATTTATTTTTTGGTTTTGAAAGAGTTATCGGGTTTTGTAACGGGGAAAAAATTAGGATTATTTTTAAATCAAATTTAAAAAATTAAAAAAAAAATTAAATGCTGATGTGGAAAATTGTGGAAGCTTCAAAAGCTTCGGTTTTATATATATATATAGATGAAGACCCATTAATGGACCATAGATGTACCAACAATAAACGAAATTAAGTGCCTCACTTTCTTATTCCTACCTCTTTCCAAATAAATAAACAAATTGACAGGGCAAAAATGGATTGACCCCTTTGACAAATTAATTAATTAATTATCCAAGTTAATTAATTAAGTCAATTTAACATTCAATAACGTAGTAGCACAAATAAATCACCAGTTAAATTAAGTGCAACGGAAAATAAATTTGACATGAGTGATTTGTTTACGAATAGGGAAAACCACTGAGGCAAAATCCCACTGGGTGAATTTAAGGTCACTACTCTCGAGAATTCACTATTATCAATCACAAGTGGTTACAAGTATGAGGAATCTCAATACCCAATTGGACTTGTATTGTAGCGGCAATCTCTCCGTTCAATACACAAATCCCAGTACGTGACAAATCAATGATGCACGGATCCTAGTACGTGACTAACACACCAACTTGAGGAAAATGTTGGGTGCAAAGTTCTTCAGTTCATCAACAATGAAGATCAAGAAGCTCTTTGGTCCAGTAACTTCTACAAAGAATATGATGAACTAGAGCAATTTTTGTTTTCGGTCACAATATGCATGTATTTTGTTTTCAACACCTTGCATCACCTTGTGACGGCTTTTAAAATAATCCTTGTATATGTCTAGGGTTGTGAGAAAAGAAACCCTACACAAATACTCAAGGATATGTGTGTAATTAAATCTAAAAAATCTAATTTCATAATCCTCAACAAATATAGTTTGTGTCGAGCTTCTATCGAGCTTCAGCAATAATTCTCGATAGAAAGGATTCTGTCGAGTCGAGCTTTAATGAGCAACACATTCTTCATTTGTTTCTTGATCAGATTTGCATGACTTCAATACTAAACTTGAACACCTGTTTCTTGAAGTACTAAATCCATTCCAGATCTACCCAATTACAAGTACGTTTTGTCAAAGAATTAGCCAATTACATAAATATGTCTCTAACAATCTCCCTCTTTGGCAATCCATGACAAAACCACAACAAACAAATGAATCATGAGAGAAGTCTTAAATCACTAAACTTATAACCACTTGTTGAATTACAAAAAAAAAATCTAACCCTAACATAAACTCTTGAAAAATTTTGCAAGAAGAGAGTTCATGGCATGGTAGACTTTCACAACCTGTCTTTCTAAAACACTTAAACAAAACTCATCAAGGCATCTTGTGTGAAATAGAAATAAAGATCGTGTACATAAAGAAACATGTGTAAAAAGATAGAAAAGAAAAAACACATGTAGAGATAGCGGAAGAACAACATACATCATCATATATATATATATATATATGAAAATAAAGTACAATGTATGTCAATAAATAAATGGTCACAAGACCGGTATACAAGAGGCTAATGTAAAGAAAGAAAAGAAAAGTACATAAGAACCTCACTACATCCCTCAAAAGATATACACACTTCCCCTAACAAAAAGTGTCCTATACTAACTCTTCCCCTAAATACAAGACTACTCTCATTCAAAACTACTCTCCCTTTTTGTCACGAATGACAAAGGGAAAGTCACTGAGAAGTCGTCATCTCATCATCATGGGAAGAGCTAGCATCCTCATCCACATCATCACCAGCATCGTCATCCTCATCAGCCAAAGCCTTTGGAGAAGGAGATGGAGAGGCAGTGAAACCACCAAGGTGAGCCTGTCGACAGGCAATGCGATTAACACGGGTGTTCATCTGGCACATCTCATCAGTGAGAGAGCTAAGACAAGCATCCATGTGTTGAAACTGTGCCATGATGGCCTCCAAGGTCACACCAGTTACTGAAGAAGGAGCAGAGGTGGAAGGAGACAAAAAAGAGGGAGGAGCAAAGGTGGAAGCTAGGCCTTGCTCTGCCAAGCAGAACCAGCACTGATGGCACCCATGGTGGAAAAGTGTCGAAGGATTCGTGTGATAGCTAAAGGAAAAATGAGCTTATCACAGGTCGTCGTATCTTGATACACATCAAGGATAGATGTGATGAAGTGAGAAGGGAAGTCAATAGAGAGGTCCTCAAGAAGAGAAAAAGGAAAGCGAGCATGAAGCTCAGTGATAGAGTTATAATGAGACAAAGGAGTAAAAGTAAATGTCACTACCATGTTAAGGAACCTTAGGCCTTTGGCAAAGCCCGAGCATGGGGTGTTTTGCTTACCACCCTATGTGGAAGGTGTCTTAGAAAAGTGAGACAGAAGCTTGTCTCTAGACACAGTCCGGAGACGCATACAACTGGGGTAGTCAGGATGCGCTACCCGCAGAACATGTAATACCTCGGATATAAGATCCACGGTAATTACGATACGTGTACCTCAAAATGTAGTGGAAAACCAAGGTACAGAGGTATCGATGCCATGTATATCGGAGTAAAACTCCTATGTAAACACGACGGGACACCGCACGGGTTTCTCACATAAAGATTCCCATCCCTGAGTCCGAATAACATCAAGTAGTGGAGTGTCGGGAAAGTCTGATAGAATAACCTGGTGCTCTAAATGAACACCAAGTTTCTAGAAGTTCTCCGAGAAGTCCTTTCGGGCCTTCTCATCACGAAACCAAACATGGAGAGGGGGGAACAAGATCAGAGGAAAAAGACCCAGAACCAAGAGGATTCCGAACCAGAGTGGATTTACGCGCTTTGGGTTCCATGGCGTGTTCTATGAGAGAGAGAGAGAGAGAGAGAGAGAGAGAGAGAGAGAGAGAGAGAGAGAGAGAGAGAGAGAAACAGAACACATCACAACCAAAATAGGAAAGAAAGAAAGAAATGTATGCATGAAATATGCATGAATATGTGACGTGCAAAATGTAAAGGCATCATGGGTAGAAATCTAATCCAAACCTACCAGCACACATTCAACAATAATCAATCACACATCTAAAATGCATGAAACATTGTTATAATGCAATGAGAATGCAATGCACGAGCATATAACATTAAAACAACAAAACCCAACCCAACAATTTCACAAAAATCTCAAAAACTCCAAAAATTTTCCAAAAAAAAAAAACCCCAAAATCTAGGTCTAAAATGCATGAATGCATGTAAATGAAAGGTTTAAGAACACATACCAAGTGATTGAAGCCTAATCTAGGCCGAAAATCACGTGGGTAGAGAGATTGGAGTGAAAGAAAAGTGTTTGGTTTGAGAGAAAAGAGTTTATGTCAAGAGAGAATGAGAAAAGTGAGATTTGATTTGTGCCTTAGCTATATATAGAAAAACGCTGCTTGATGGATGGAAGTTTCTGTCCAAGATCTGTCGAGCACTAAATCCCGACAAAAATGAATTTGTCGAGGTGCTGTCGAGGATTTGTCAATGGTAAAACAAAGAGCTTGATGGATTGAGGATCCGTTAAGCATTAGTTGCTATCATAGGCCCAAGGAAAAAAAAAAAAAAAAAACCTCTTGAAAAAGAGGACTTTGGGCCTAAGGTAACAAGTATGCTATGGACTTAGTATCCAAAATCCTACAAAGCCAACATGAGCTTCCCTAATCTTGGGTCTCATTGCTGTATGTCTAGGCCCAAAATGATGAGAACTTCATGGACTTTACAAGGAAGGCTACAAAATATTCTAGCTAAAGGGCTATTTCAAAAAAATGATGATGAAATAAATAAATAAAAATGAAAAGCTCAAAGGTGATGAATATATTGTAAGCCCATGTTTGAGACAAAGGGTTGAAAATTTCTAAGTGCACTATAATGAAAGCCCATGAGATTAAGATGAGAGCTTTATTGTAAATAGACCAAAGCCCAGTAAAACAAGGGGTAAAAATCCATGAGAGGGAAGGGAGTGATAGTGTATTTGGGCCTTCACCAAAATGAACTTAAAAATTTTCCAAGGACATCTAAAAAGTTAAAAATCTTTAATTGGAACATGAACTTAATGAAAATGGGGCTTCTTTTCAAGTATCATTGCACCATCAAAGTCAAGAAAGCACGTCCCCACTCCCATTTGGATTCGAGAGAAAGGAAAGTGTTTGATCAAGATTGAGGACACACACCAAGAAGAAAACAATGACTACCTCCATGGAAGACCCAATGGCACAAAAGATCCTTAAAGCTTTGGATGAACATGGAGAGGCCCTTAAGAAAATGGGAGGGTGTCTCACAATGACTACCTCTGTGGAAGACCCAATGGTACAAAAGATCCTTAAGGTTTTGGATGAACATGGAGAGATCCTTAAGAAAATGGGAGGGCATCACACTAGGTTTGAGGAATCTAGGCTCAAGAAGTCTTCACATGTGGAAATCAATGACAATTAGGAGGAAGTGGAAGAATGAGATGAAAAGGACAAAGCTGAATATGAAAGGAACAAGCAATTTGAGAAGCTCACTGCACAAACCATGGCCATGAGAAAAAAATATGGAGAAAATGCAACTCACCTTCCGCAGGGCACAAGGGATGGATGATTACCTCTATAACATGGCGAGAATGAGTTTAAAGGCTCCTATTTCATTGCCCCCCAAGTTCAAGATTTTCAATGCAAAAAAGTTTGATGGGACTAGAGATTCGAAGCAACACGTAAGAATATACCAAAGCATCTCTGAAATGAAGGGACTAGATAAGAAGCAAACTTTGCATGCATTCTCCCTCTTGCTCACTGGAGGTGCACCAAGGTGGTACTTTAGCCTTGATCCAAGCAAAACTAAGGTATGGAACGAACTAGTGGATTTTTTTGTGGACCAATTCATCTTCAACACCATGATTGATGTGACTCTAAGGGATTTGGTGACTACCAAACAAGGAGTACGGGAGACATTTTCCAAATACATGACTAGATGAAAGACCAAGGCGTCTAGAATGGTCAATACGCCAAATGAGAAGGACCAAATCAACATATGATCATTAAGAACTTGCTTTCGGCTTATAATTGTTGGCTTTTGTCATTGCCTATTAGCTCATTTGGAGAACTATGTGATTGTGGGACAAGAATTGAAGACGCCATCAACAATGGACAACTGGAGAAAGGTGAAAGTAAGCCTCCAATCAAGAAAACATATGGAGGGGGAGCAACCACCCCTAAAGCACCTAATCCTGTAAATGGGATACCCCAACAAGACACTAGCCTACCCAAAGAAAGCTCACCGAGAATTCTTTAACCTAGGAATGACCCTCGCCCAAGCATATGAAAACCTATCCTCCAAAGAATTCATCAAACCTTTAGACCCTACACCCATGCCTAATCCCATACCTTCCACTTGGAACCACAATGAATATTGCCACTACCACTAAAAGTCCGGCCACAAGACTGACAATTACTTTCGCCTCAAACATGAAATACAAGACCTCATAGAATAAGGAACCCTTCTAAATCCCAACATTATCACCAAACCCAACATTAGAAAGAATCCTTTGTCCAATTATCATAGGGCTCCTCCTACATATCAAAATTAGGTGCAAATAGATGAGACTGAATGGGATTGCTTAAAGTTGATAGAAGCTACAAATGTATATCAATGTCGTGGAAGTCCAAGGAATATGGGATGAAAAAGATGAAGCCTTGAAGGAAGTGGTAGCGATATGGGGAATACTTCCCAAAGTAGTGACAGAATTAAAGAAAAGGGTCTTGGAGAACAATGTAGCAAATATCACTAGGAGTGGGAAGCACTACAAATCATCATTTTTGCAAAATGATCATCCTAGTAGAGAGTTAGGGGAAAGGTCCAAGCCCACGGAACTTAAAGGAAAAGAAGACAAAGAGGAAGAAGATAGGGTCTTAATGCAATTGAAGAAGACCCAAGCTCATGTGTTTGTATGAGGCTTACTCATGGCCCCTCAAAAGCATTGTAAAGCTCTCTTGGATGCCTTGAATGGGAAAGAAGTACCTATAGAAACTACACCACAAGAAGTTTTTGCTCTCATGGGAGTCAAGGGTTCCTCACACACTCTCCTTGCCTTTTCCGATGAAGATCTCCCTCCTAAAGGAGCTACTCACACTAGACCCTTACAAATTACCATTGAGTGCATGGGAGCCAAGGTTCTGATGGTACTTATTAACAATGGGTCCGCCTTGAATGTTTGTCCTTTTAGGACCACCCTTACTGTTGGCCTAGATATGGAGACCATCATCCCTTCTCCCTTGACCGTAAAGGCATATGACAACACTTCAAGAAAGGTCATGGGTACTTTCAAGGCTCCTTGCAAGATTGGGCCAATAGAAATCGTTGTAGAATTTCATGTCATGGACATCAACCCAAATTACAACCTTCTCTTAGGAAGAGCTTGGCTTCACCCCAATGGGCAATCCCTTCCTCACTACACCAAAAAATGAAGATCCCATGGAAAGGGGGGATTGCCATAGTGCTTGGAGATGGTGAAATTGTAGCACCGATTTGTGGACTCGAGGAAGGTGGGAGCGAGCTTCAAACGAGCGGCTTTGAGTTCGTAAACATAGTTGACTATAAGTTAAAGGATGAAAGGTAGGCTACCAACTTATTCCCTTATTGTAGCCATAAGGTGATTGCAATGATGAAGAACATGGGACACATGTCTGGTATGGGCCTTGGAAAAGAAGGAAAAGGGGTGGTCAAGTTCCCCAATGTCAAGACTCAAGTGACACTAAAAGTTTAGGATTCTTTGAAGAATGAGACAAAATCAAGAAAAATCTTGGCACTCTCAATGGGAACTTTGTGAAGGAAGGGGGAAACTTCCCTTATTGTGGCTTTCCCAAACCTTGGGTAGGCAAGGATGGAAAGGTGTACCTAGGTTGGGAAATGTTCTTTAATAAAAGCTCACCTTTAAGGAGAAGCCTACTGTGGTGATCAAAGAGATACAAGAAAAGGTCGATTGGGTAAACTACATGGATGTTGAAGCAATGAAAGACCATGATGAAGATGAGTGGGGACGTGTTCACCATCACCAATGAAGAGCCAAGTGATCCTTCCAAATTCATCATGCCTATTATAGGGCCCATTAATAACTAGATTTAGGTTGGGTTTTCTGAAAACATAGGGAAAAAGTTTTGTAATGCAAGTTCCAATGTACTTTTCAATATTTTCAATAAGATGAATTCTGATTTGGCTTACTTTGATGTGTCCCATAATATTGAAATTCTGCACTTAAATGATTCAAATGAATTTGAAAATGAAATTAATAAGCAATTAGAAAAGAAAATTGAACCTATGGAACTAACTCTTGAAACTGCTAATTTGGGCAATAATGAGAATCCATGCTTAATTAAAATTGGCTCAACTCTAAATGAAAAAGAAAGAAAAGATCTTCAAGAGCTCTTCATGGAATTTCAAGAGGTGTTTGCTTAGTCCTATAAAGATATGCCCGGAATTGACCTCGAAATAGCTTAACATCACATTGATACTCATGATCACATGGTACCCATCAAACAAAAGTTGAGAAGAATAAGGACTAAATGGCTCTTAAAAATCAAGGAGGGAGTTACTAAGCAATTAAAGGTGGGGTTCATCAAACCCATACACCAAGCTGAATGGATAGCCAATGTCGTGCTCGTACCTAAGAAGGATGGGAAGGTGAGGATGTGTGTGGATTTTAGGGACTTGAACAAGGCATGCCCTAAGGATGACTTTACTTTCCATCACATTGATTTCTTGGTGGATACCAAGGTAGGAAGTTCCTTGATGTCTTTCATGGATGGTTTCTCATGGTACAACCAAATCAAGATGACTCCTCAAGATATGAGCAAAACTACTTTCACTATCGAATGAAGAATCTTTTGCTACACGGTGATGCTGTTTGGCCTCAAGAATACCGGGGCAACCTACCAAAGGATGGCTACAGCCTTGTTACATGATATGATGCATAATGAGGTAGAGGTGTATGTCGATAATATGATAGTGAAATCCAAGGATAGAGAGAGCCACACCATGAACTTGAGGAAGTTCTTTGAGAGGATTAAAGAGTATAGACTAAGATTGAACCCACAAAAGTGTACCTTTGGAGTAACCGCTGGAAAATTGCTTGGCTCCCTAATGAGTGTTAGAGGGATAGAAGTTGACCCATCCAAGATCAAAGCCATATTGGAGATGCCTCCACCCAGAAGTGAGAAAGAGATAAGAGGTTTCTTGGGTTGATTACAATACATTAGTCAATTCATTACCAAGCTCACCTCCACTTGTGAACCCATCTTCAAACTCCTAAGGAATAATGAACCATATACTTGGAATTATGAGTGCCAAAAAGCCTTTGAACTTATCAAGGAATATCTCCTCCACCCACATATCCTACTACCTCCCCAACATGAAAAACCCTTATTCCTATACCTCTCTATCATAGGGGATGCGGTTGGAAGTATGCTTGCACAAGAAGACAATGACAAGAATGAGAAGGTCATATACTACTTTAGCAAGAGGTTCCGTGATTATGAGACTAAGTACACTCGCATAGAAAAGTCATGCTTTGCACTTGTTTGGGCCGTATAGAAGTTGAGACATATCGTCTTACCTTTCCAAATATGGGTGGTAGCAAGAATAGACCCATTGAAGTATCTCTTTGAGAAGCTTGCTTTGAGTGGAAGATTGTCAAGATGGTTGACCTTATTGGCAGAATTCGATTAGAAGTATGTGGCTAGAAAAACTATCAAATGGAGCGGCGTGTTAGATTTTTGTGCCGAAAATCCTATAGAAGGGGAAGATCGTAAAGACAACTTTCCAAATGAGGACATTTTGGATGTTGAGTTAGGGACATGGAAGATGTACTTTGATGAAGCCATAAACCAATAAGGGAATGGGATAGGAATACTCTTAATCACTCTTGAGGGATCTTATATACCTTTGGCAATCAAGTTGAACTTTGAAGCAACTAATAACATGGCTGAATTGAGGCTTGTATTGCAGGAATGGAAGCTCTTCGAGAATTAAGGGTAAAGAAGGCCGAAGTCTTTAGGGATTCAACTTTGGTTATAACCCAAGCACAAAAGGTATGGAAGGTGAAGGAGGAACACATGAAGCCTTATCAACAATACTTGGAGGACTTGACCAAGACCTTCGAGAAGATTGAGTACACAATCATCCCTAGAATTCAAAATCAATTTGCGGATGCCTTGGCTACCCTAGCCTTCATGGTTGAAATACCCAAGGGAGTATGGACACGACCCTTGGAAATTGAACAAAGTTATGAGGAAGTGCACAAAAGGAAGACCAAAGCTTTAGTAATGACCGTAGAAGAAGAAGAAGTTCTGTGGTACTATGACATCATGAAGTTCTTGGAACTAGGGGCATATCCAAATGGTGCTGGCAGGAGAGAACATCATTCCATTAGGATGATGGCAATACAATACATCTTATGTGGAGGACAACTCTATAGAAGGTCCTACAATGGTATACACCTTCATTGCTTGAAGAAGGAAGAAGCCAAAAGGGTAATGGAAGAAGTTCATCAAGGGATTTGTGGTCCTCATATGAATGGGAGAATATTAGCCAAGAAAATCCTAAGGATAGGATACTATTGGAATACGATGGAGACCAATTGTGTGGACTATGTGAAGAGTTGCCATGATTGTCAAACACACGCCAACTTGAACCATGTATCGCCTAGTGAGTTGTATAGATCCATGGACATTCTCGGTTTGGGGCATAGATGTGATTAGAAGGATAGCTCCTAAGGATTTCACCAAGTGGGTGGAAGTAGCCTCCTACTCCGTATTGAAGGCTAAGCATGTGGCTTGGTTCTTAGAAAACATCATATCTCAGTTTGGAGTGCTCCAAGAGATCATCTTTGATAACAGTTCCCACTTTGAGGGCAAAGTTTGGAGAGTCATGGAAGAATATAGCATTGAGCATCACAAGTCTTCACCATATCGACCACAAGCTAATGGGGCTATAGAAGTAACTAATAAGAATGTGAAGAACATCCTAGCCAAGACAGTAGTGACATACAAGGATTGGGCCGAGAAGCTTCTTTTTGCCTAATGGGGTTATAGAACTTCTATCCATGCATCGACTGGGGCAACACCTTACTCTTTGGTTTGTGGTAATGAGGCGGTGCTTCCTATAGAGGTGGAGATACAATCTTTGAGGGTATTGGTGGAAACCAAAGTCCTAGAAGAGGATTGGGCTAAGGCGAGATACAAACAATTGGCCTTGATAAATGAGATGAGGGCTAGGGAACAATATCATGCATAAAGGTACGAAGAAAGGATTGCTAAAGCATTTAAAAAAAAAAAAAAAAAAAAAAAAAAAAAAAGTGAAACCGAGAAACCTTAAAGAAGGGGACTTGGTCCTAAAGGTGCTTAGAGATGAGACTTTTGATCCAAGAGGAATGATGAAGCTGAGGTGGTCTGGGCCTTTTAACATTAAGAAGATCTCTGGAAGTGCTACAAGAATCACAGATTTGGATGTGGAAGAGATGCTTCGCCCAATTAACATGGATAGACTCCAGAAATACAACATTTAAAAGAAGAAAAAAAAATTATAGAAGAAAAAAAATAAAAAAAAAAAGCCTGCTAGGTTGAAAACCCGAAAGGGTGGCCTGGGCAAAAATTAAAGCATAAAAACCCTACTAGATTGAAAATCCAAAAGAGCAGTCTAGGAAAAAGTTAGGGGAAAAGACCATAGGCATGGCGAAAATTCCCGAAGGGACGTCATGGGCAAAAATTACATTGTAAGAGAAAAAGAAAAGAAAAAGAAAAAAAGGAATAAGATGACAATAAGTAAAGATAATAAAAAGGTGATTCTCTTATTGCTCAAATTAAAAAGATAACCAGTTTGTTTTTATAGGGGATTTGGAACCTTCCAATCCTTTATTAAATTCAAAAACAAAAACATAAGAATCATAAAATGCAGAAAAGTAAAATATGGGGCATATCAAGGTGGTCACTCCACACTTCTTGCTTTCTTACTAGTCTTCATGTAAGTTTTCTCATCCCTCAAAATCCACTTCATGTTATCCTTCAACCATTAGATAGATGTATCGTGGAGGAGCAATGCCTCTAGTCACCCTACATCGTGGCCAAGCCTTATGAAGCCTACCCAAGATCCTATCAATAAACACCTCGGTGTGGAAGGCACTTTCATCATTAGAAGCTCCTTGACATCCTCCAAATTGCCTTGAGATGCGACAAGTGGAGCAGTATGAGCAACAACGAAGTTTAACTAAAGGTACATAGTAGTTCTTGAAGCAACTATGAACCATTCTTGTGATGTGCCACCACTCCACAACCCATTGAATGTCGGTCTCCTTGATGTGACCCATAAGCTCCATGTACGCCTCAAAGCTCATGTCATTTTGATGAAGCCGGTGGTCCCTAAAATTCCTAGGGAGGTATCTGCTGGGGGGTACGGTAGGAGGTTGAAGCAACCAAAGCCTCTCTTGTAACCATATCTAAAAACAAAAAAAAAAAACAAAAAAAAAAAGAAGAGAGAGAAAAGCAAAAAAGGAAGAGAGAGCATGAGTGAAAAAAATAAATGATAATGAAAGGCGATATAAGGTATCTCAATGGGTTGAAAACCGAAAGGCAATCCATGTAAAATTAAAGGAATCCCGCTAGGTTGAGAACCTAGGCAAAAGATAGGGATTATACCTGGAGAAGAAAAGGACTTCCCTCAAAGAAGCTTACTTCCTTCCTACAAAAGGCATCCAAACCATTAAGGGTTTCCACCAAGATCAAGCCCACCGAGTTACCTTTCTTTAACTCATAGACCACCATGCACATCCGGAGATACACACAATATGACCTTTGGACCAAGAAGTACCTTGTAATTGACATAAGCAAAAGGCACAAAGAAAGTATGAACGTGGCCTCTCATCCACAAGAAGGGCTGAGCTAGAAAAATGTGCAAAAACCAAGCTAAGGTTGAGTTTACCAAAGATGCACCACCTATTTGCCATAGCAAGAGGGATACCTAACAAAACTTGTAGCAAGGAAGGTAGATCTCCACCCATGGTAGGGAAGATTAGATCATCAATTTCTGGTTCACCCATGATGGCACCAAATTCTTCGATAGTGGGGCATAGCTCTACTCCATTGAAGTAGAAAACATGCTGAGTAGGACCCTAATTGTTAGCAGCGGCACGAAGAAGATGCTCTTCCACCCTTATTTGATGGTATGGAAAGACACAAGAAAGACCATAGGGGGCAATGGAGCCTTAAAATTAGGACCAAACCTACTAATCCAAGCCGAGACATCAAGTGGAGAGTTTTCTACCATTAGAGGAACTTAGAAGAGTGCTCTCTAAGTTGAAAATACGTTTGTGAGGGTTTTGGGACCCAAACGGCTACTTTTATACTTAATTAGGGTGATTAGGGTTTCCTATAATTTGTAGCCCACGTATGCAAGGTCAACCCTGTGTATGCAAAGTCAAAGCTGAGTGCGCAGGCCCATCTCCACGTACACACAGTGCTTAAAATCTCATTCTACCCTGTTTTAAGCATGGTTATTCCACTCCAAGGCATCCCTAGGGTTCCTATGACCTAAAGGATCACTCAAGACATATCTCAAGCGCAAGACTTCAAGCATCAAAGAAGCAATGTTGTATAGAAACATACAATTAACCATATATCTTGTAAATTAAGTACTAGTCCCAATTAAGAGCATAAGTGTAAAAAGATGTTCTTAAGTACAACCCTTTGTCTCAAACTAAATTCAAATGTTAGCTAAAGGAAAAAATAAATAAATAAAAGCAACAGAAAAGAAAGATGTGTGTTGTATGTCTATATGTATTGACTGCAGGTAAACAATGGTGTCGCCTTTTCGTTGGTTGGTAGTTAAGAGTCACCTCTGAGTCCTCCTCATCACCACCACCATCATCATCATCATCACCACCGCTCGGGTAGGCGGCCCCTCTAGGGCCGTACAAGATCCTTGAATAGTTGGTCACCTCTAGCTTGAGATTCCTAGCCAACCATACCAACTCCTCATGCTCTTGGATGGTAGGCTGCAGTTCAAAGAAAGAAAGGCTAGTGACCAAAAAAAAAAGAGATAGCAAAAAGAATAAAGGAGAAGAAAGACTCATCGCCCAAGTTTTTGGAGGAAAAGGGTTGCCCATAATATTGGGATTATGAGGCACGACACACTCCCAAGCAAAGCCATTAAGGCCATAAGCGTAGACTGTCCAAAGGAGATGTGGAGGGTCAATGAGCTCACCGGCAGCAGGCTTCTCCTACCACAATTTTTCACCATTAGAAGCCATGACAAACAAGACAAAGGAAAAAGGGAAAGAAGAAGAAGGATTGAGCATATACTTGAGTAGTAAAGGAAGGCATGAGGTGGGTGATGTTGAATTCCTTATAGTCCAATCCCTCAAGGAGCTGGCCAAGGTAAGGAATGTCACTCCCCCATGAGTTGTACTCAGCATCGGTCATGGAGTGTGGCACAAGCATGAACTTGGATGGATCCATCGGAATCTGTGGGTCATCCTTACCCACCAATTGACACTGCACCCTCTCCGCCAAGTAGAGTTGCCTCAAGCCTACTCCTTCAAAAGGCAGTGTAATCTCCGAAGCAATGATGATGGCGGCTTCCAAGTCCAAAGAAACAAGAAGGGGCTAGCCGACCCATGGAGTGTAGTTGACCTATAGTGATATAAGGTTGGAAGAAAAAGTATCCTAGGGGAAATGCATGAAGAAGCATGAAAATTGGGACTATTAAACTTACCTCATCCGAAGTTAACCCAGCAAGGTGGGCCCTCACTCGAGGGAATTCCCTCAAACTTAGATCAGTGCCCGAAGTTATGAGGCCATACCTAACAATCCACCACTGCAAAAGGAAGCACAAGCCACAGGTTGCAAGATGACAATTTGCAAGATGATAGATGCAAGATTATAGTTTGCAAGATAACAGTTTGGAAGACTACAAGCTACAAATGGAAATACAAGAAATAACCTTAAGAACTTCCAAGGCCCTAAAAGCTGCCACAAGGTGCCCCGGCTAAGAGTGTTGAGGGTAGAGAAAAGACAGGTAAGACATGCTTACCCCTAGTTGGCCTTCCGTGCCTCTACAAAGTCCTAAAAGAGGGTCAACCACCTTAAGGACATCGTTTGCCCACCATTAGTGAAGAGATAATGTAACATCCTAATCAAAAAAAAAAAAAAAAGGTTAAAGGTCTGATTTTTTTAAGACACACATGCCTCCCACCTACCCCACCCATTCCCACCACACATTTCACACTATCTTATCTCCTCTCTTTGGCCGACTCACTCATTTCCTTTCTCTTTTGTTTTGTTTTGTTTGTTTGTTTGTTTGTTTGTTTTTTTATTTATTTATTTTTTTCATTTTCTCTCATACACTCAGCTCTATCACTCTCATCCTCTCCACCGGTACTTCCATACCACCATTTCCGCCATCATTTTTCCAGCAAGATCATCAGAAAATCTTTAAGAATCTCTAAGCACCTTCACATCTTTTATTTGAGGTAAAAATTTCTAATCTTTTTGGTGGGTTTTACACTTTTGCTTGAGGTTATTTTTATCTAAGCTTTAATAATGAAACTTATGTGACTTGTGAGCATTGGAAGTGATATTTATGTGTTTATATGTATGGTTTTTGTATTGGTGGAATAATTTGATAAGTGGGTTTATGGTTTGTGCTAATAGTGGCTATCTAAGGTTTATTTGTGGTGGAAATTTAGGGGTTTTGAGTTATAACATGCGATGGTTGGTAAATCTAATTTTTCCATTGCTATTGGGTTTATTTGGAGTTAGTTGAAATTCTAAATTTCTTGTCTTTGAGGATATCTTGATTTTGCTTTCATGGGTCTCTTGATGATGTTGTATAAATCTTGTGGAAGCTAGACATAATGTTGGAGATGATATTGAATGGGTAACTTTATAAATTGGAGTCTATGCCTTGTGAATTAATTTGTTAAGAAACTTTGGAAGTGGAATATATAATTGATGAGGTTAAATACTGGGCTTGCCTAATTAAGTGCTTATTTGGCAATTCCTAATTGTAGCTAGATACAATTTGAAGCTCTATGCTTACTGTGATAGGTTTTCTTGATATTGTTTAGGTTCTAGATAATCTCCTTGGAGCTTGGAGAATTAGGCTTCTGGCGGGTTGCAAGGTAAGTAGCTTTTTAATGGGAATTTTTGGAAAATAACCATGTTGCATAAACGTTGTTTTTAGGCCAAACACATTTTGGAAAATTATATATGGATATATGTTTTCTTCAAAGTGTTGTGTTGTGACCCTATTATATATTATTATATATGAAAAGTGCATCATATTTGGTATTGCATTTGGGAAAATGCATGAATTGTTGACATGGAAAAATGAGAATCTTTTATTTAATCTTTGATAAGAAAATTATAGATTTTATGGTATATTGGAAAATTTAAAGATGCTTATCTTGTCTTAATATTTGGGAAATTGATAGAAAATCTTTTTGGACAAAGAATGAAGTTGAAAACATTACAAACTTTATAGAAGTTATGATTATTTAAGGTTTTTTTGAAATTACCTAGATATAAACTATGTATTTGAAAGTACATGTATACCTGTGAGCTTTATGTTGTTTTAATCTTATGCCATGTGTGATTCCTAGTGATCACCCGATTTGATTTCCGTAGTCTTTGTGACCATGGTATCAGATCTAGGTCAGTGCCCTTTCACTTTGGATGATGCGTTATTCCCTGCTACCCATTGGGGGAAGAGGTTCCTTGGTTGTGTGTGGGTGAGGCTGCTACCCATGGGGCCAAAAGACCACATGCAAAAGAGGTCCTATTTGATGCGCTCCATGCTACCTATACGGGGAGAGAAAAACCTTGAGGGTATGGGTGAGGCTACTGCCAATGGGGCCAAGAGACTGCATACTAGAGAGGACAATATCATGCCAGTTGTGAATGGGTGGATCCCCTAACTGATTTATGTGGTAGTGTGGTATATTTATGATAGGTTACCGTATGTTAGATTTTATGGCTTTGGAAATTATATTATTGGTGCTCATAGATTATAGTATATAGTTTCAAGGTATTTACTTTGAGAAACTTCGTGTTTCATTATTCAATCATTCTTCTCACATTATTATTATTATTGAAAATGAAACTTGCATTTCCCCCACCCCCATTAATTGTGGTACTTACTGGGCTTTGTCTCATCCCATTATTTTACAAAAAATTTTAGAGTAGGCAACAATCATTTTGAGACAGCTTTTTGGTGGCTAACAATAGTTAGACTAACTACTGATTGAGGTTGAACTTTTGTGATGGAGATATTTAGATGATGTACATCTTAGAGTAGAATTAACTCATTCTTTTGTATATTATAGTGGTTGTGACTTTATTCTCATTGATGGGACAAGCTGATAATATGTAATTATTTATTCAGACCTCCATTCTTTTGTGGCCAATGGTCCATATAATTATTGCACAAAGCTCTGACTTACTTTAGGAGTATATTTAATGGAATTATTATGATAATTCTTGATGTTAGTATTTAATATAATTTATTTGGATTGAATTGTCAAAAAGGAAAAATCTAGAAGTACTTTTGAGATGTCTTTCTCATGCTTTGGACCCCTTTGGGGTTTAAGGCATGACAGATAAGCTCCCAACAAGTGTAGAAGGAAGGCCCTGGCCATATGGACGCACTCCTCCATAGTCCTTTATGGGAGAAGCATGTAATACGACACCAAGTCAAAGTAATAGATGGTCTCGATAGAGTACTTCCTCCCCAACATGTCAAGTCCCAGATAGATGCCTGACACGCCATCCAAGTTGATGATGGCCCCTTTGAAGCTAAGACCAGTCATGTAGTAGAAGTCGTAGGGAGTAACAATCATCTCCCATTCAACAATATGAAAGCTGTGAGTAGTATCCCACCACCTTTTAATGAGGCATTGCACCAAGGTAGCACTTGTGGACCTTTCCGTAGGAAGGCCAATGATAGACTCAAAGCCCGCTTCCTAGATATAAGCCCTAGTCTCAGGAACGAGGAGGTTGTACTACTCCACCACCTTGTTGGTGCTTCCCCTACCAGCATAAGGGGATAAGGACTACGAAAGAAGAAGATAACATTAGATTCTTGATTCAAGCAAAAATGATGAGAAATGATGTTTTTGATGAAAGAATAAAGATAAAAAGAAGGATGCAGTGATGTTCAGATGCAAAAATGAAAAAACAAGGTGTTAAGATTGCATATAGAAGTGAAATAGTTAAAAAAAGAAGTGGAAATGGGCAGAATAAGGCCTCTGCCAAGTGTCTCACATACGTAGGTCAAAACCTACGTATGTAAACAGCACCCCACGTGCACAGGTTCATCCCCACGTATGCAGAGCCTCAAGAACAGACTTGCATACATAAGAACAGAGCTGCGTACACAGGCTCGAGCCCACACACACAGAAGCACAGACAGGAAGACTCCTTCAACATTTTCTAACATATATCACCCAAAATCATTCCTAAACATGTTCCTACCCCTCCTAATGTGTCAGGTTTTCATTTAAACCCATCTCACAACAAAACTCAAGCATTTACATAGCCAAAAACACATGTGAAAACGGAAGATCAAAGAGAAATTTGAAAATGAGAAAAGTTTGAAAAACTTATAGATTCAACCACAAGAATTTGATTCTCTGGCCAATATGTCAATGGAGGCCCCATCAATCTCACTACCCCACTCCAACGAGTGAGGTGGAATGCCTCAGAGGAAATGACATAAGAAGACTTCTTGGCCTTGGGTACCATTGGAGGAGATGAAGAGAGTTTAGAGAGAAAATGAGAAAATAAGGGAGTTTAAGAGAATGAGAGGATCAAATGGTGTGAGGAAAAGAGAGAAGAGGGAAGTTCTTATGGAGAGAAAAAAAAAGTTATGAAGAATGTGAAGAGATGAGGGAGATGAAAAGAATGAAGAAGAAAAAGAAACAGTTGATAACTGTTAAGAAAAATGAAAAGGAGGGAACAAACCTATTGGCTAAACTACGTGTAGTTTAGGCCTCACCACTAAACTACGTATAGTTTAGTCATGAATAGTAAAATAAAAAATAAATAAATAAAGAAGAAAAACATCTCAAGGTTGCCCCAATTAGGCATAAAGTCACTAAGGACCTCCCTAGTGAGCAATAAAGGAAACAGAAGACTCTTCCCCCAATGAAACATGTATATCCCAAAACCATTTCCAGCAGATCACATAAAATAAAGAACACTATCCCTAGCAAGGAAACATAAGATTCTTCCCCAGTAGATCAAGCATATCTAGAATATCATCCCCATGAAGGAGGCAGAAGATTCTTCCCCGATGGATTAAACCACATTTAAACTATCCCTAGTAAGGAAGCAGAAGATTCTTCCCCAATGGATCAAGTACATCTAAAGTATCCCTAGTGAGGAAGTAGAAGATTCTTCCTCAAAGCCCTTAGCATACCATGAAGGAAGTAAAAGATTTTTCCCCAATGGACCACACATCTACAAAGTTACACTACTCCTCAACGAGTCCATTTCTACTACACATTAGCGAGTTTCTCATCCCCAAGAAAGAGGTAGAAGATTCCTCTTCATGCATACCTACACCTCAGCGAGTTTCCCATCCCCAAGTAAGTCATGAAATAGGCAAAAGATTCCTCCCCATTCATACCTACTCCTCAGCAAGTTTTCACCACCCCTAATGGATCCAACAATCAAGACTACTCGTGCACATATCCTCCAGAAATTGAACGAACATGCAGGCATGGTAGAAAAATGTAGAGATAGTGATAGAAAAATACACCAAGGTCAATCCGAAGCAAAAGCCTCACTAGTAAAGGTAGAGAAAGAAGCGAAGAAGGCAAGAGGAGTAAGTCACTAAGAGAAGTTTAGGGCAAGAGCCCCGGATGGACACCATAGGGACTATATCCTTTTGTTGTTTGTTAGGTTAGCTCGAAGAGCTCCCTTGTTTGTTTTCTTTTTCTTTTTAAGTGACTCTAAGATAGTGAGTCACTCGCCATTTGCTTGTAAGTCGCAAAACAGGTTCTAGGATAGCGAACCTATCATTACTCGTTTCCCGAGCAACAAAGGTGGGATTTCGGACATATGAATCCCACGCAGCTCTTTGGAGTTAGACCCCGCCCCATGTATGCATGATGTGTGTCAGGTGTGTGGGTTGGGCTCGAGCCGTACGTCGAAACAAAATGTTTTGTCTCTTATTCTTTTGATTTCATTAGTGAAGCTCATGAATCAAAAAAGGGGCATTGTAGACACTGCATTTTGTACCCCTTACGACTCGAGTCCCTGTTCCCCAATAATGCTTGAACTTTAAAGCGCAAGGCCAATTTAAAGCCCAATCAAATATCAAATTGACTTGAGGAGTGTTAAAATGGAAAATATAATTTTTTAAATGAGCAAGAATCTATTTTTGGAAATAAAATGACCAAAGTGTTCCTCAGCCCATGTATGTGGGCAGTGGCTTGCGTACGTGGGCCAAAGCATGCATATGCAAGCATTCTCTTGCATACGTAGCTAGGGTTTTAGAAATATAAAAAAGACAAATTTTCTGCAATAATGGTTGAGGTTTGGAATGAATCTTACATCGTTTAGGAGCCGTTCCAAGCCCCATTTTTTTGCCACTATATAAAGCCTTATATGGTACATTTTCAAAATATAAAAAATCCTAAGGGAAAACCTAAGATTTGCTAGAAAATAGTGAATCAAAAGGGAGTTTTTCACAAAACACCCTCAAGTCATATTTATTTGATTGGGACCTTTTCTGGCCCCAATCCTTTTAGTTTAAAGTTGCTAATCACATTTTTATTGACTTGTGATAGCTTTGACTGAGGGAATGGTCAAAATCAAAGTTTGGGAACTCCTTTTTGAGGTATCAAGCTTCAACCTTTCTTTTTCTTTTTAGCCTTTCTTTCACTATTTTAATCTTGTTTCCTTGCTTTGTTTGTGCTTATATATGTTTGTGTAGTTTAGTTTTATGATCTCTTTATGTTTGTGAACATGTTTGGTTGTTAGAATTAGGGTTTTAGTTCATGCTCTGTTTTCTGCTTAGTTTGTTTCTGGGTTAGGGTTTTAAACAACCCTGCATGAGTGTGCCATGAGCATGTGTACGCAAATCAAATCTTGTATACAAAGGATTTGGCCTACGTACGTAGGCCTCTATCTGCGTACGCAAGCCATTGCCTAGAAACCCTAATTCTTTTGTTTCATTCTTTGCTTCATATAACATGTTTCTGTTTTGGGTCTCTTTCCACACGTTTTATACTTTAAAAGTTTCTGTTTGCTTTGTTCACATGCTTGTTTGTCCTTAACATGTGTAGATTAGGGTTTATGCTTTCGTTTCTTAGTTTTAATATCATGTCATTCATTCACACATCCATGCATTGATGTCATAGGTGATGAGTTGTTGCAAGGTAAGTAAAGGTAGGTCATGCATTGATATGAACGTGCATCTTTTGTGATGAATATGTTTGTATGATGTTTGGTCTTGAGTATGGATGTTTATATGATCTTTTGATTGCCATGATTAAGTAGCTACCTCGCTTTAGATGTATGATAGAGTTTCACATGCTAGGGTTTCTATGTGCGTATGGGTTTGGCTCTCTTTCATCTATGGGTAGATATGTATGTGTTTTGGGATGAATGATGCCATGATTGTATGCTTAGATGTATGCTAGTGTGCGTGTGAGTATAGATACAAATGTTGAACATGTTTTTAATAAGGTTAGGACATAAGACATAATGATGTGAGGCCAACCTTAAGTTTGGGCAATCTTAGGTGCTTAACTCCTTCCCAAGAACGAAACTAATCTCTAAACCCATATCTCTGGTAGTAAGATCAATGGTTCTTCCTTAGGAGGACGCTATATATATGGTTCCTAGACCATTGCAAAAACTAGGTGGCTACTCTTTCGTTGTATCCACACCTATCACATTATTGATTCATTAATGGATCCTTCATGGCTTAGAGGTTTGCTACCAGAAATTAATAGTTTAATTTATATTCCATCAAAGAAAGTATTGTGTTTGCTTTCTTCAGGCTTTGCAACATTAGTTTCACTCTCGGAAATAGACATTTTTTTCTTATAGTGACAACAAAAGAATTTTGTTTATAATAATAACTTCTAAGAGTATTGTACCTCAATTAACACTTCGTGGTGTTTCTAGAAAAGATATGCCAAAGGTTCAAAATCTCCATCCCCATATTATAAGGTTCAAAATCTCCATCCCTATATTATACTTATCGAATTTATCAAAAAAATAAAAATAAAAACATTACTTTATAGCCAACTTTTAAAATTGATCTCTTTTTTTTTTTTTTTTTTTGAGAAAGAAACTTCATTCATTTAATCATAATAATAACAAATCTTGATACAAGGCTTCCAAAGTTGGTAGGAGAGTCCTCCAACCAATACAAATCATATTCTAAATTTCTAGCATGTTGAGCAAGAACATGCGCTACCTTATTGCCTCCCCTCCTAATCTTACTAATTGTAACCCACTGTAAGCCAGACATCAAATGGTGAATATCATCAACCACATTGCCTAGGGATGAATAGTTAGCCACATCTAAAGAAATAGCTTGCATAACATTGGTATTATCTCCCTCTATCATTAATCTAGTGAAACCATCATCCATAGTGAATTCAAGAGATCTTCTGCACACAAAGAGTTTAGTTTCCTCACTTGTATCCACCTGTGGCCCAATAGCAGACGTACCAGCCATAACTTCACCCTTCTCATTTCGAATTATTGTTCCTATACCAGATTTCTCCATCCTTGAAAATATTGCTGCATCAAAGTTTAACTTATATACCATTGGTGGAGGTAGCTGCCGTACTTCACTGCTTGGTTGCTCCATCAGACTCACTGTTAAATGCACTTGGGCTTGCTTAAACTCCTGCAAAAAACTCCTTTGCTCTCTTGTTAAGACTGGTCGGGTTCTTTAGTTGCCCTCCATACAGTACACAATTACGTTGGTTCTGTTGGAAAATCTGGTTTTGCACCTCATACAAAACACATAGCGGAAGCAACAATCATGGATTTACTTCATTCATGAGAGATAACATGTAACCTTGAATTCTAGAACAAAGAATAGAAAGCGTACCTTGATGCAGTGAAATTCAAAACCAAGACTTGAGAATACCTTTAATCTTCATCTCAATTCCACATGGTGCCCAAGAAGTGTGGTCTCTCAATTAGTCTTTTTGTACATTGATTCTCAAAGAAAAATCCTTCTTTTTCTCCTTGCAGAGAAAAACTGTTTTCTTTTCTTTTCATCATACGTACATACTAACTAACTTGGTAGTTACTTTATTTAATAACTCTTATTAAATAAAAACTGATTATCTAATTGGGTTAGCCTTTTGGGCCTACCCAATTAGGCTTTAGTTTATGACTTGAGATGGGACTAAAGGGAACAAATAAGACTTTAGTTCCAATGGGCCTTGGGTTTTTCTGTCAACTCTTGACAAATCCAAAGTTACCATTAATTATATTTAATACCACTATATAAATATAATTGCACTCTAGGCCTTATTAATAAATTATATCCCAAGACTTTATTATATATGCAACCCCTTCATTAAAATATTCATAGTAATATAAAGTCATGAATGTTGACTGCCACTTTGAAGATTACTACATATTAATCTTTGAATACCTGGTTTAATCCTTTATGTTATTCATCATATATTTATGAAATCCAATTTCATAAATATATTCTTTAGTAACTCCTTAATAAAGTGGTTGGGCCTAACACTCTAAATAACCAAACCAATTAAACTTATCTCAAGGGAATATTTAATATCTCCGTAAAGAGATTATGAATTCCATCTTGAGAATAGATGTTCCATCAACACTAAATGTGGCTGCCCAACATACTGAGGTTTTGATCGTGACTTATAGATCTCACTCTTGATATATCAAAGCAACCTACACCTCATGATCAGGTTCATTATTCTCTCAGGATTTAGAGTTGATGTAAATAGAAGTCGTGAGATTTATTATTCATTTGACAGTCGTTAGGAGAATAATAAGTCTTACAGTGGTCCAGTTTAATATGTCTTAACTCTTAAAACATATCAACTAGAAGTCTCCACTTCCATGATCAAAACAAATTATCTTAGTTGATATGTTATAGTCTTTGTAGATGAAATGCCCAATTTCATCACCAACTACGAATTAAAATTTTGAGTTTACAAAGAATTTGTGATTTATATCTTCTGTGACTAAATCACATAAATCACATACTATACATCTCATGGACTACGATAATGTTCCATTAGTTCATTTATAAATAGTCTCATATAATTAAAAAATTTAATTATTTATGACATGACAATAAATTGGATTTTAGGGCATAAACCCGAACAAGTTCCATATGAGCCAACTATGAACCCAAAACAGCTCCATTTCTTCAGTTGAGAGCCAATCCACCAAATGCTCCATCAACTGCATTATATCTTGGAAACTGAAGCTCCCTTCTGTAGTTTTGGGATGCTCCCTACCCACACATCTTGCACCGCTGCACAACCCCATAAAACGTGTACTACTGATTCCGCCTCCCTAGTACAAATGTGGCATTAATCTTCATTGATAATTGTTATCTTTACTAGGTTGCACCTTGTTGGTAAGATGTCATTGAATGCCCTCCACCCGAAAATTTTAATTTTGTTTAGTATACAAAGCTTCCACAAAACCGGCCAGATGAGTTTCCCAACACAACTCCCTAAAGATTCAGCCCGATTCCCATTGCCTCGCATACTTATTGCTACCTTGTATGCAGATTTGATAGTGAACTTCCCATTTTTATTGTGTAGCCAACTGATTGAATCTAGAACAACCCTTCTGCTAAGAGGAATCTTGGTAATTGCATCAGCATCTTTTCTATGGAACAATGACATGATCATATCACTTCTCCATACATGCACCTCTAAATTAATTAATTCTGAAACAACCATCTCATCAACCAGCTCATTAATTGGATGAACTTTATTTGTGGGATGATTGGGAATCCATTTATCCCCTAACACACTTATTGAAGACCCATTGTCCACCGTCTAACAATAGCCCGATCTAAGAATAGGAAGTGCAGCCAACAAACTTCTCCACACATAAAAACATCCAAGAGACTCTTTAACATCAAGAAAAGAGGACCGAGGAAAATACCTTGCTTTGAAACACTTGTATAACAATGAGTCATTGCCTTGAATCATTCTCCAACCTTGTTTAGCCAACATTGCTAAATTAAAATCTCTCAAATCCCAAAATCCCATACTACCCTCCATCTTTGAAGTTGAAAGCTTATCCCAATCGTCCAATGAATTTTTCTTTCATTGCCTACTTGACCCCACCAAAATTTGGCACATAAATTATCCAATTCATCACATAATTTCATAGGAAGTTGGAAAACACTCATAGTATATGTCGGTATAGATTAAGCAACTGCCTTGATGAGAATTTCTTTCCCAGCTCTAGATAATAGCATTCCTTTCCATCCTTGCAGCTTCTTCCATATTCTGTCTTTTAAATAAGAAAATGTGTGGTACTTAGCCCTTCCAATCAAAGTTGGCAACCCTAAGTAAGACTCAAATTTCATCATTTCCTTGACACCCAAAATGTGCATCATCTGCTGCTTCTGAACTCCTATTGTGTTAGTACTAAAATAAACAGAGGACTTCTCCAAATTTATGCTTTGGCCTGAAGCGTTTGCATATGTTTGGAGAATCTCCACAATGGCCTCCCCTTCATTCTATATAACCTGATAAAACAACAGAGAATCATCTGCAAACGATAAGTTAGTAACTCTGGGTGCTCTTCTACAAATAGAAACTCCTTTTATCCTCCCTTCAAATTCTACTTTTGCCAATAAAGCTGTAAAGCCTTCTGCACATAACAGAAAAAGGTACAATGACAGTGAGTCTCCTTGGTGTATTCCCCGTGAAGGATGTACCATACCATAAGGTTTGCCATTCACCGAAATAGAGAAGGATGGTGTGGTTAGGCCTATTCAGATTTCGCCCGTAGCCGACAAAATGGGCCTACACCGATCTGAACCGCACCTTACAGAGCTCCACCGAAGGTGTATGGCGAATTGGTCAGAGGTGATTTCCAAGTACCAATGACAGTCGGTGAGGCGAACGGTTGTAGATTTTGCATTCCGATGAGTAACCAAACCGACCGCCTATATATATATAATTATATATATATATGTATATATGGATAATATTTAACATATAAATATATGATTTATAATCAAGTTCTGTTTTAAGAAATTTTCAAAAAGAGAAAGATAGTACTTGTGCTACTGTGCAATGTGATTAAGAAAGGAGGCGTGATAACAGAGAGGCGTGAAATGTGAAGGAAGAAGAGGAGAATATAGGGTTAAGTTAAATGAGTTATAAAACGATGTAGTTTCAATTTTTTTTTTTTTAATTTGATACAAAATGACATCATTTTGGACATAATATTAATTTTAATTTTAATTTCAAAACGACGTTGTTTCAGTTGGAGTCTAGGTTAAGTTCTGAATTTTCTGGTTTGGATCAATTAATCCTCTTTCTGCCGTTTGCCTCTCTCTCTCTCTCTCTCTCTCTCTCTCTCTCTCTCTCTCTCTCTCTCTCTCCCTCGTCGCCACTGCTGTTTGCAGTTCCCAGCCACCGCCGTTTGTAGTTCCCCGCCACCATCATCAACTTTAACTTGATTCCGCTGTTTTCCAAGTTTCCCTCTCTTCTCTCTACTCTCTATCATGGTTATTATCTAGAAATTTTTAGAAAATGATTTGTAGCTCAATTTTCAATACCTAGTTACTATGCTTTCTACAGGTATGTAGAGTTATATAATGCTTAAGACCTAGGCTACTTATCTAGTTATCTTCTCCATGCTATGGTTTCTAGAAGATTGTGAATTTGTTGAAAATTTTGTGTGGGTATTAGAGAAATATTTTGAACACGTTTGTTTATTAATATTTGAGTTTTTTGAAATTTCTGTGTGGGTTGTTTGATGATTTTGATGTGATTTTTTATTTTTATTTTTTTGCACCAAACTAACTGCACCGCACCGCTATAGTGAACCGGTGTAGACCAGTTACTACCATCCACATGTGAGGTGTGGCGAGCATGAGGGGAAACCGCACCTCATAGGTGTGGTGCAAAAATTCCCCCCATAACCAGCCGCACTGCACCGTGTACAGGCCTAGGTGTGGTGACACAACTCATCGCCCTCTCTATCCATTGTGTTGGGAAGTCCATTTTCTCCATAATCCCTTGAAGGAATTGCCATTCCACCCGATCATAAGCCTTGCTGATATCTAACTTCAATGCCAAGGTCCCTTTCTTGCCCTTCTTCCTAGCATGCACTATATGTAGTGTCTTATAGGCCACCAAAATATTGTTTGTAATCAATCTTCCCGATACAAAAGCACTTTGTGTGGGTGAGATAATATGTGAAAGTACCTGTTTCAATCTGTTTGCCAACACTTTGGAAATAATCTTGTAAATCACATTACATAAACTTATTGGCCTAAAATCAGACATTTTTTCTAGGTCTTTCACTTTAGGAATAATAACAATATTTGTGTGATTTATCTATGGTAACATATTTCCATTATTTAAAAAATCCAACACAGCAAAAACAACATCATCACCAATTATGTGCCAAAAATTTTGATAGAAAAGGGCATTCATATCGTCGGGTCCTGGGGCCTTGGTAGGTCCCATTTGAAATAAGGCCACTTTGACTTCTTCAGCAGTGAATTCACTAGATAAGACCACCTTCATATCTTCAGTCATCTTTATATGAATAGCATTCAAGCACTCCTCCATCTGATCACCAGCTCCAGCATGAAATAAAGTGAAAATAATCTGAAGCTACCTCCACCACATCTTCTATTTCCTCAACCCACAGCCCTTGAGCATTTTTAATACCCCTGATGTGATTCTTCCTTCTTCTTTGTGTAGCTTTGGAGTGAAATTTTTTTGTATTTTTGTCACCATGCTTCAACCAAGAAACTCTAGACCGTTGAGCCCAATAAATTTCTTGTTTTTGGAGAAGCTCATCCATCTTTTTGCTTAATTCCAAGTACTCGACCTTGCTGGTTTCAAATATTTCTTCTTCATTCAATCAGTCTAATCTTTTTTGAGTCTCTTTGATAGCTTCAACTTCTAGATCAGTCCATGCTAAACCCCAACTCAATAATTTTGAGTCTTGACGATTTCATTAAAAAGTTATATAATTATATTTATATATAACTCTTAATGAAATCATCAAGACTTAAGAGCCTTATAACTCAATTGATTGACACCTCATAGGTTTCTAACAAAGATATTAAAGGTTAAAATCACTCATTAAATGAGAAAAAAAAAAAAAAAAAAAACCTTTAAATGAAATCAAAATTTATCAATATATCATGGTAAGGCTGATAAGTACTTATACCATAGGAAATTTCCTCGTGACTTTGGTGAAAAGTGAGCACTAAAGATTCTATTGGATTTTGTTCATAAGTCATGCTATAGTAACCACACCATTCTATTTTTGATTATCTAGAGTGTTTGGTAAGGTATTTTAAATAACGATTTTCAGTATTTAAACAATAATACATATATTTTTATACACTTTTTCATCTATATATATTTTCAAAAAATACAAACAACATTACTAGAACAACATTACTAAACACCACCTGGTATCATGGTCAATGTTGGTCAATTTGCATCTCTCTCTCACACCTACCATATTTCATTGTAATAAACCTTCCTCCAATCATGAAAGTTGACTAAATCGTCTTTAGATATATTAAAAAACAGCAAAATTTGTTAGATTCATTCATTCAGATACTTAAGGCAAGTACAACATTTTCTTTAACCATTTACCACAATTGACTCTCGTGATACATTGTTTGTACAATCTAATTTTTTATAAATAACTTTTCTTTATTTGAAAAGAAACAGTTGTTTTAACACCACGTGGCTTCTTGTACACGTTTTTCAAACTTTTTTTTTTTTTTTTTTCGAGGATAGATACTCAATTTGACCCCAAAAAATACGCAATTACGTGGGTAATTTTTTTTTTTTTCTTTTTCTTTTTTCTTTTACAACGACTTTACTTTTATTTACTCAATGTACTTGATATCTTTGTCATTCCATATAGGATGGTTTAGGAATATAAAGGCGAAGTATATGTGAAATCTATGTTATTTGATGTTAATGCTCTCTCTCTCTCTCTCTCTCTGCCATTTTTTAAGGTACAAAATAAAGTTTGTCTCAATTCACAGGAGAAATAATTGTAAGTATTTCTCGTTCCCAATTTATTATCTTATGATTTTTGTGGTTCCATCTTTAATTCCTTCTTCTTTTTTCTATTTCTTACATGCAGGGTTGAAGATATTTTAGCTCAATTTCTGGAATTACTAGAAGAAACAAGACAAGGTTTTCTTTCTAGCAACAAAAATATAAAAATAAAAAACAATAATATGTTTCGTTAGCACTTTTGTTTTCAAATTTGAGGGAGGCACCGATTGGTGTTAAATCAAAGTACTTTCTAACTTTCCTTCTGGTGTTACCTGTTAAATCCGGATTATTTTACTTTTTGAGATTTTGGATACTGCCAGCCTTACGCCAAACCCAGAGGTGCTGAACTTATTTCTTTGTCTAAATTCTTGTTGCATTTTATCTCCTTGGGAAAATAAATAAATCTTGTTGGATGTTGCCCCATATATATACATGAATACCTTTCTTTCTCTTTTTTTTTTTTTTTTTAAATGTGATCTATGTACATAATTAGGTGATAATAGAATTTCATGTAATAACTCCCTAAGGTATTTGAGTTATGGGTTTATTGGTATAAGACATGATGTAAACTTAGGGGTTTTATGTTCGATCCATCACACCATATTTTAGTGGTATCTCCTGGATAGAGCGTGGAATAGCTCGACTAATGATTAGGATATAACTTCCTTACATTAGAAAGTTTCATAGCATGCTATTTTAATCAAATTGTGATGATTTCTGTGACTGAGTTTCTGTTGGACATTTCATGAACACAAGATATCATTGTATTCTACATGACACTTTTGAATACTATGAATTCCCCCCCCCCCCCCCCCCCCCAACAAAAAAAAAGAATACTATGAATAGGGTTTTTTTTTTCATTAGCAAAAGAATACTGAATAGGGTAATTTGTGACTTTTAACAAAAGTTGAGTAAGGTTATAATTGTTTCATAACAATTAAATTTCATAAAATTATCTTATAGTTTTTTTTTTTTTTTGGAGAAATGAACACACACACAAGGAGAGGAAAAGAGGTTCTAATACAAGGCACACCACAACTCCACTTAAAAGTCATGATAACTTTTAAGTGAAGTGGGACAAGTTATACTACACACAACGCACTCTCTTAAGCAGTATGAGACAATTGCTCATTCTTTTTTTTTTAGAAACAAACACACACACATACACAAGGGAGAGGAAAAGAGATTCTGATGCAAAAGTATACTACAACTCCACTCAAAAATCATGTTAACTTTTAAGGGAGGGTGGGTCAAGTTATAAAATTATCTTATAGTTAGTTATATTAAATGTAGGAAATATTCACAACTTATAAATAGCATTCTTTTCTCTTTTATTTTTTAAACAATTTTGATCATGTATATAAATATATAAATATATATATATATATATATATATAAATTGATCTAATTTAGCATCCTTCCAAAAAAAAGGACTAAAGTGTAAAAGAGAAAATTATATTATGCTGGGATCATTTGTTAAACACAATATTTATCTTTCTTCAATTTACATAAATCATAATACTAACAACTTAGAAGTTGCTTCTAAGTTCTAACCATGAAAGTATCATAAGCCTTCTTATATATATAATTTTTCTGGAGGTATGATACATTTTTTTTTGAAAAATGAGAGTATCTTGTTCTCTTAGAGTGTTTGACTAGTCCCTCGGATTGACTAGCTTATGATAATTATATTCCTCTCATTTTTTATCCTTTAGAGATTAATATAAAACACCTTTAAAAACCATCTATGCTAAATTTATGTGTTTTATTATCTATGTAATTTGCAAATTTATTTGTTTAATCTCACTCTCTCTCTCTGGTATAGGCATCAAGGCAAGTTGGGCAAAAGGACGTCAAAAAGATCAAAAGATTCAAAACTGACAATAGGTAAATCATATTGTCTTCTTTATCTTTTTCTTTTTCTAAATAAAATTGCATTGAAATAGCTCTATATCGTTAAAGACCAAATGTTTGTCCTTTTCACCAAAAAAAAAAAAAGACCAAAAGTTTGTCATTGGCTACTAAATGCAAATATATAATTAATGGTTTAGACCATCTTAAAGCGAGGTTACCAAGCCATGCGCCATAGTTGTGCTATAAAACACCTAAGAACATTTTTTTTTTTTTTTAATTATTATAATTGCACTAAGAATCTCATAACTCAATTGACATATCTTCATATTTCAATAGAGATGTTTAAGATTTAAATTTCTTATCCCTTATTATAATTATTGATTTTATATATTTATATATAGTCAGCATATAGAATTTAGATAGAGATTTGAACAAATTTAAAGATATCTAGTTTTTTTCCCTCCTAATTATGCATCTGCTTAAAAAAAAAAAAAAAAAAAAAAAAAAAAAAAAAAAAAAAAAAAAAAGGTAAAGTCGTAAATCCTAATTGTATAATTTATGGAAAAAGTAAGATGGTCCATAATCAATGATTAGCTAGTGGTAGGCTAGATCTACATATAAGTTGATTTTTGCCTTTCCCCTTTTTGGCAAGGCCAAGTTAGTGTAAATTCCTCCGTTTGCTTTCTTCTATAATTTATTTCTTTTCTTTTCTTTTTTCGGTCACATTGTAAAATGTTCAAGAACACAATACAGTATTTTTTTTTTTTTCCCTCCTTGTATTAAATTATTAATGATAAAACACTAGGAGCCTACCTGCTGGTGCTTCCAATTCAGGATTCAAATCCTTTATATCCAACTATTAAATTATCAACAAAATTAAGGTAAATTACAACTTACCCACTTGATGTTAGCTCAGTTAAGGTTCTATAATTCACCTTCGTTGAAAACGTGACTAAATATGTAATTTTGCTTCACTTTTATATTTCCCTCCTCCAAAAACATAAAAATATAAGATAAAAAATATGTTGGTAAAGATTTTTTATTTTTTTGGTTTCAATTTATTTTCTTTTCTTAATATCGTGGGTTTCTTTTCTTCTATTTTACACGATTTAGAAGAAAAGAAAATTGGTAATAAAGAAGAAAAGGTTCATTCGACCTGTTCCCTATACAGATTGTAGTTATATTTTTCGGTCATCATATATAAGAGTATCCCATGGTTAAAACTAAAACCAAGAAGTGGAAGCTAAAATTCGGCTCACATCTGTATTTTGCGAACAAAGAAGCCGTAAGATGAAGAGAGAAAAATTAAAATAAAACACAGCCGCAGAAAATGATACCAAGAGGAGATACACACCATTTCAATTCTTACTGAATCAACTATACCTGCCAAATTCCAATCATATTTGGTCAAATTTATAAAGCTTACAAAGTTCATGTCAAAGGTCTAAAATTCTGTTCATTACCTTTAACCATGCATGGATTTTTTTTTTTTTTTTTTTTTAAGAGAGTTTTAACCTATAACATCCACTCTTAATGATACCTTTTTATTATTAAACTAAGACACCAATCAACTTTTGATATAGGTGGAAACTGAATCCCAGATCTCTTATTCAACCATTAGAGACTTTACTAGTTGAGTTAACTAGAACTCACAACCATACATGGACCTTAATCACTCTATTCATGTTCCATCTTCTCATCTCTATTCTATTACACCATCTTGCTCTGAAAAAAGACCAATTGCTGAGATAGTTGAATAATTACTTCTTGAAAAACATAGCAAGTTCACGCAGTTGTACATGGATAGCACAATGTCACAACCCCACCGTTGACAAATGACAATGAATGAAAAACTATTAATCAGATTGTGTTGGGAAACTACCGAAAAGAAAATATTACAGCAATGAAAAAATTAAAATAGTAAAATTTTCTCATACTTTTGAATTGCCTGGATATATATCTCTTCTTATCCTTGTCCACTTAAATAGTTACTCTTGTTCTTCTCCATCTTCTTTCTTTCCTCGTTTGAAATTCTAGTGGAGCAAAATCAAGAAAAGAAAACCATTTGAAACAACCAAAAAAAAAAAATCTTTACCAACATCTTTTTGATCTTATTGAAAATAAGAATTACATATTTAGCCTTGTTATTAACAGAGATGAGTTACGGAACCTTAACTGAGCTAATCTTAAGTGGTTAAAGTGTCAAATTTTAAACCACAGGTAAACAACTTAAATTTCATTTAAATTACAAGTGGGTAAATTGTAATTTGCCCAAAAAGTTAATAATAAAACACCAATCTAATTCGGAAGTAACAATGTCCTCTTCAAAGGTAAACACCGATCGTGTAACTTTACTTTTTTTGATTCACTATCAGTCTGTTAGTCTCCATTATGTTGATGAATCGGTCCACATCTGTAAATATCATCTTTATAATAAGGCGAAACTACATGGTAAGTCCCTAAAGTTTACTTGCTGAGCATAATTGGTCCCTAAACTTTTAAATGAGTGTTATTGGTCTCTAAAGTTTTAAAAATGAGTATTATTGGTCCCTTTGTTAACTTCTGTTAGTTTTTTGCTTATGTGTCAAACGGAACAATGACATGTCTTTTTTTAAAGACATGGCAACTGTTTTCAGTATTAAAAAATTCCTTGCCAGCAAACACACCACCCTCAGGTCAGCCATTGTCTCCGGCGCCACCTCTGGCTTAGGCCAGCACTTAGTCCCCCTCCTTGGCTCACCTCCCCAAGCGCTCCTCCTCGTTGTGGACACCTCCTGCGACCTCATATGGATTATCTCTAATAAGTCTCATCAAACAAACTCAATAATTTCTTCAAATGGTACCCAGATTCCAATCTCAAAGCAACATTAGACGAAAATTTGCCCAAGATCTCAGCTTGAATTACAAAACCCATTTTTCAATAACCCTAGTTGTAACGAAATAGATGGTGGAAACCAAGAGGTGGGTCTGTAAGAGAACACATTTAAGCTCACGAAACCACAAAACGAAGAGGTGGGTCTTGCTCTATTTTTTTTTGTTTTTTTTTTGGGCTAACTTGGTCTTGCTCCTAATTGATGGTGGCTAGTTTAGTATATTGAACAATAGCAATATTAAAAGACGTTGTAGAACAAGATTCGAAGGAATAGGAAATAATTGGGTTTTTGGCTTTTATTTTTGGGGCCAAACAAGAAATGTGCAGTAAGCAAAATTGGGGTTGTAGGGATTGGGTCCAGACACTGCCGATGTAGGTGACAAGGAGGATGGGTTGGGGTGGAGACCCAAGGGGGAGGGAGATGAAAGTATTGGCCAGATCTAGCAATGGCACTGAAGACTATGGCAGGCTTGAAGCAGTGGCAGTCTGAGGAGAGAACTTGGCATGAGGTGAGTGGTGTGTTTGCTGACATGTAATTTTTTAATACTAAAAACAGTTACCATGTCATTAAAAAAAGGCATATTATTATTCTGTTAGACACATAGGCAAAAAAAACTAACAGAAGTTAACAAAGGGACTGATAATGCTTATTTTTAAAACTTTAAGGACCAATAGCGCTCACTTAAAATTTTAGGGACCAATTGTGCTCAGCAGGTAAACTTTAGGGACTTGCACTGTAGTTTTGCCTTATAATAATCATACTTAATTAAGTGAAGATTATTGATGATTGTTTCCTATGTTTATAAGATAATCAACGCCATTTTGCACGGAATAGAATTAATTTAACTTCTCCAAAGTTTTAATTCATTATGATGACAACTTTGAATAAAGTTCTAGCTACCCTGCAAAACCGAATATAAATGCACCATGCTTCCTATCATGAGAAACTATTTGATTTTGATAAGGTTTTTCAATTAATAGTTTCGGGAGGTGGGGGGAAGCAGTTTAAACATAATATTTTTGATTTACAAAAAATGTTACTGCATTACAAGATAGTAATGAGGGGAAGGTGTGAAAGATTATTTGTCAAAGAAGTGGGAATTTATGAATGAATATATGGGAGGTTTACATATTAGCCATATTTATGTCATCATAATTCTCCCTTTTTATTTGAATGTCTAATTGCCATAGCTTGGCTCTTTTATCCTACACATTTATGTTTTGATTGACTTTTTAACAATTTTGTAGCAATTAACTTTGACTCAATTTTAGATTTCATCATGTCAATTGAAGACGCTGAAGCTCGGGAGAGGGTCCTTGGGGACAAGTTAAAACATGCGGCCGATGGAGGGGTAATGCTTAATTGTTATTCTTTGACACTTCATTTTGATTGTAGGATTTTTTTAAAGAGAAAAATTCGTTTCTATTTTTTTTTTTTTCAAAGTAGAGAATTCCTAACATTTTTACCATTTTATTAATTACTATTTTCCTACCTGAAAACTTACTAATTTCCTCTCTTCCCTCAATTAAAAAAATAAATGAAAACAAAATAAGTACAGGAATAATTAGTAATCTCCTAATTGAGACTAATTTTTTTTTAAAGGCAATAATAGAGGCTAGATGATTTAATTCAATATCCCATTTGTTGAGGTTTAGATATATCATAGCTCTATTCATAACCCTTTCCCCCAAGGTATTTTGATGCATTTGACAGCCTGAAGCAAAAACTGAATTGATGTCATTTATATATTTAACTATGAATTTTTTATTTAAAGAAAATTTAATTATTAATTACTTAAACTTATTCTCTTGTTTTAAATCCAAAATTACTAACATATGAACAACGTAGATTTTTTTTTTTTTTTTTTTTTTTTGAGAAAATCTATAGACACAAAATTTGACCAAATCTTTCACATTTATTAAAAAAGCGATGTTAGTGATAGACCTAGATGAGAATTAGTAGAAGTTTGCCAACTCAACTATTACGAAATTTTTGTGTATTGCTCTTTTGTTTTTTAGAAGTGCTAAATCCATAATATTTTCACAACAAATTTTAAGCGTTAAGTTGTTATTAGTTTTAATTTGAACCCACCACTAAAATTACTTTTTTGTCCACCAATAACAAGCACTAACAATTGCCGCTTAGATTTTGTTTTTAAAGTTTTGTGAAAAATATTGTGGACATACCATTTTTTTCCTTGTTTTTCATTTAATAAAAAAATATTAGTTTATTTATTGTCTAATATTTGAGTTTAATTAATACTATTACAATGAATGAATGGTTAAAATTTAGGGGCCTTCTTTTACTTGGATACCTTCTTTATTTTGAGTCTTAGGTGACTGTCTTACTTACTTATACCATACGGCAGAGTAGACCCTGCTTTCCCTCCAACCTTCATAAAGTGAAATATATTTTCATATTTTTTGTATTATTTTAACAACATGACCAACCACTGTACTATAAAATTTAAAACAGAAAAAAGATATATTCCGAGATGACAATTTTTTTTTTTTTTTTGAACTGTTGATGACAATTAGGAGTTTATAAAATGATATAAACTTGGGGTGTGCCTTAAACCTAGAGGTTCTAATTTCAATCCACTACTATAACACCGGATCTAAATTTTTTTCAAGATTAATCACTGGTTTAGGCTTTTTTAGAGGAGACACAGGAACCCTAAATGTAGAATAAGTAACTCTCCAAAGGTCCTTTTCACATTCTCTAGGTTTTTGCTTTAAAGTTTAGCCTTGGTTGTACGAAACCCTAAAAACCTTAATGGTGTTTTTTTTTTTTTTTTTAATTATTATGTATATACAAAAAACTTAATGGGTTGAACAAGCTGCATTTGCAATTCCGACTGGCACATTTCAATTGACTGAATTAATGGCTTGATTGATCGAAAATATTAAATCTCGATCTACCCAATAGCTGTCGAACAAGATTTAAACTTGAATCTAATATGCAGAACTCTAGGCATCTGTATTGACTCTGAAACACACTTCAGCAAAGACAACCACAAGACACATTTTTGTTCACTGTTTTCCGACCTAAACTATAAACCCACATGCTTTAACTTGAATTTTATTTAATTATTTTTCATCTCTCCAAATATATATATGAATTCTCACTCAAAAATTAATAACTGTAACCATCTTATACAGTTCCATAAATTTTATTTATTACCTATCCTGTTTTTATTTTTCGGAAGGAAATGCGCGGAGAGAATATTGATCCAGCTCAGCAACCAAATGACTTGGTAAGATCACTTATAAAATCATAAGGGACACGTTAATTCCTTATTAAGTTGGAAAAAAATCATAATGATAACTTTGATTTGTTAAGCAGGAGCATGAAAAAACAAGAGATTCATCCTCTTCTTCCTCAGATGGAAGCAATGAAGCTCAACAAAGCCAGGAGAATTCTGAACAAAATATTGCTCAATCTACAACATTGCTCCAAAGGTATGGGTCTCTCACAAGAGATTCTACCTCTGTTGTTTATGAAGCTAATTACAGAAACATATGTGTTCTAGCACTGATACAAGTACTAGATGTGTATGCATGCATTGAATTAATCGTAGCTATTTTTAGTCTCTCACACAAGAATTAGGTGTATATATATATATCGAAACTTCCACTTATGCAACACGTACAGCTTATAATATATATCTGTCATTGACAACAAACTATATAATATATTCAGAATTTTGCTTCCTTGACACGCTCCATGTTATTTAAGGCTTAAATTTTGTGATTGTACTAGACCACAAGGAACATTTGAAGTACTCGGCGTTGCAAATACAGCACACATGCAAGAAGCAGGAAGATCAGTACTCTCCAATTCTACATCAGCCATAACAACACAGTCCTTCCACCCCACCACAGTATGATTCACACAGCTTGAATCCTAGATTATAAACTTCAAAATTCATATATATATATATATATATATATAGTTCTACAAATTAAATGTGAAAGATAAGGATATGGGATGTACATTTGATTTTTCTCTCTCACAACTAACCTATGTAAATTATTATCAGATAGAGTCATCACAACTTCAACCATTCAATCATGGGCGAGACATGAGTTTGATCCCTAGAAATCAACTTGGTCTTGCTTCCCAAAGTGCCTTTCATGTTGAGAATTTTGTTCCGTATGTTTGAATTTATTTCATGACCAGTTTTTTTTTTTTTTTTTTGAGAAGCATATTAGATTTGACATTGAAAATTTGTAGGTCTCGGACAAGTGGAATAGTGTTCCATGGTTTAATATTTCCGATAAACCACCAAACAAAAAATTTTGGAAGTATTAACACCTACCAACTTCCCACATCGAGCTTACCGCCCGAGTTTCGCTTGGAATCTTCCTCTAGAATGCAGTTACCCCAGATCCAACAGCCACAATCTCAAGTATCGGTGAGCATTGTTTTGTTTAATTAATAACTTTACCAACAAAACTTATACTATTAACTTTTTTCAACAACTTATAAAGTAATCCACTGGATAATCACTTTTATATGGATCATCACGTTTTCCTTTTTCACTATTCACAATTAATTACTTTAACAAGCTGTAAAAAAGAAAAAGAAAAAGAAAATTCAATTGTGACAAAATTTGTGTTTTTGGAATTTTACGATGTAAAATTTAATGACTCTCTTTTTACATCAAGCGTTTTTCTTTTTTAATTTATTGCTACATTTGCATAAAAATGTAAATGATACCTTAATCCTTGTTTACTTATAGACACCACTACTACTAGAAAGTGGAAGTGGCGGATCACAATTCAGGACGACACAATGGGCTAATTGGCATCCCCAAAACCAAATCACTATGCCTGAGACATCAACTACAATAGGGTATAGGAAATTTAATACGTCGGTTTATTATTGATCCTTTCAATTACCATACATAATTCATATATATAGATATTATTGCTGATTACATCTTTCTATTTAATTATCAAATTTATAGGTCACGAGAAATTCAATTCCAAGGATTATTGACTGATCAGGCTACAGGATCAAGCAGTTTTTTTCCAACTGGAGGCTCTTCCAGTCAAATTCAAATCCCAAACATTCCAATTCAGCAAGTATATATGTGTATTATCTTCTAGTATTTTTTTAAGTTTAAGTTTCATTTACTTCTTACTGTTCTAAAGTTTTGTTTTTGGGTATTTTTATTTATTTATTTAAAGGGAACGGGTCTTAATTATAGTATTGGATTGTCACATCCTTCTCATATAGAAAGCTCTTCTGCTGATTACAGTAGGGTATGATCTATTTTCATAAAGAAAAGGAGAGAAATAGAATAATATTAATAAAAAATTCTTAAAAATGAAATATTATTATTTTTATGTGGCGAACATATTTTTTCCTTTTCATGGAAAACAGATTGTTTGTAGTTTTGTTCGTACTAAAAAGCTATTTTTGTTTTTTAAGTAGATGAAATTTATTTATGAATTTTAACCATATATATATATATATATATATATATAACTCGTATAAACAAACTGCACGAACATTTGTGTATCTTGGAATGTGTCTGTAAACCCAAAGCTTCTTTTCCATCACTTCTATTTCTTCAAACCAAACTGAGTTTGTTTTGGAAATCCTTTTCAGAAAAGAATGCAGGGAAGTGCTATGACTACTAGCCAAAATGGAGTGGAAGAGCCATGGAAGAGGAATGTTAGGGTATTGCATTATTGTGGTGGCACCGTTTCCATTATTGTTACCAAGTGTCCTATTATTCTAAATGATTATTTTCGCAAAATTTTTCTACATACTTAACTTGGTCAACTTTAATGAGTGTAGATGAAAATGGCTTGGCAAGAGAACAATCCACCAATGTCCAATCTTCAGCTACCTAATTGGATTTCACCAGGTCAAGGCCCTCAAGGCCAGAACTTTGGAATTCCTAATGCCTCAGGCTCAATCTCAAGGTAGTTCACATCATTGTAGACAAGTTCAAAACTTTTACAAGGACAGTTTTTCAATTGATTTAAAAGAACCTACTCCAATCCATTAACTGATGATTTATAAAATTATTAACGAATTAAATAGGCTATAGGCTATGTAACCACACGTTCACCTGAATTATTTTATCAACTGTTACATAATAAATCGGAGGAATTTTCTTTTAAAACAATTTAGAGATGAACTTTTTTTTCTAGAATCATTACTACTATCATTATCACAAAATTTGACGAAAAATCTACATACAGACCTAGGTCTCTTAAGAATTCGGTTTACGATCAAATGTACGAATCAATGGGTTTGCATGTGGACCCTCATTTACGCATGTTTGTGGCAAGACGCGAGACTGGTAATTCTGACATGTCTTCTTATTTGTCTAATTGCATATTTTTCAAAGTTGTCACACAAAGCTATTGATGGTTTATTAATATGTTCTCCTTGGTTTCCATCATACCAGGCAGCAGTGAAGCACAGTGAGAATCAAATTGATCAAAGGAAATCCTAACATTTGTTGTTGCTGTTAACTATGACTATGTCTACACAACCCTAAATGGGGGTTGTCAACTTTTTAACATATATAGCATGGATTATATTAGTCGTTTGGTGGAGTTAATTTGAAAATTGCCTCATATTGAAATGTTTTAGACCTATTTCGTTTTTTACCATTTGCTAACTAGGTCTTTATTTTGATTTTGGATCTTATTTCTTTATTTAAACTTTATTATCATTTGAGAGGTTCTAGTTCGAGTTCTGAAATATATCAAAGGTTTTGATGAATTGTGCTTCAACAAGGAAATTAAAAGAAAAAGAAGCGAAATATATATCTACCTTTCAGTAAAGAAAAAAGAAGAAGCAAAATAGAAGTTCACAGCATCTCCAATTTTGTTAGCATATTAATCAACTTAGTCTACCAATTGTTGGAAAAACATAGTTTGTATCACATACAAAATATACGCAACAAAAAATAAACAGATCTACTTCATTTACAATTAATAACATATACTATATAAACTTCAAAATTTAAAAACAAGAGAGTGTACATTGGTGAGGTGAAATTCAAAACCAAAGATTAGAAGTACTTGTGAATAGTTTTAATCTTCACTCCAATTCCACTTGTGCCCAAGAAGTGTAGTCTCTTAATCAGTTATGTATATGTTCAAGGGAGAATTAGAGAGTGGCTTACACTCACATACTCATCATTTCATTCTTTTATAAAACTCTGTATGTTTCTCTCCTTATAACTGATTATCTAATTAGACTAGTCTTTTGGGCCATTCCAATTGGACTTTAGTATGTGGCTTGAAGTGTGACCAAAAGGGAACAAATAAAACACTAGCTCCAATGGGTTTTGGACTTTTCTGTCAACTCTTGACAAGCCCAAAATTACCATTAATTATATTTAATACCACTATATAGATATAATTGCAATCTAAACATTATTAATAAACTATATCCCAAGACTTTATTATACATTCAACCCCTTCATAAAATATTCGTAGTAATACAAAATCATGTATGTTAACTGCCACTTTGAAGATTACTACATCTAAATCCTTGAGTACCCGGTTTAATCCTTTAAATTATTCATCATATATTTATGAAATTGGATTTCATAAATATATGATGAATAATTTAAAGGATTAAACCGGCAAGTCACCTTACTTTCGCAGCAGAAATTAGGCATCGCTTGCCTTAGGTGACACGGACTGTGACAATTACACCGGAAGAGGGAGCAAGTATACATATACATACATCATGCACAATGCAAGCACACAGTGCAGAAAAGTAAATGCCTACATCCCTAGTGCACGGCCCAAAATATAAGTTCAGGAAAATAAACAGGGTTCGCCATGCTTTAGAGATAAGGACGAATGGTACACGACATAATATACCTAATACAAAGCATCTAAGAGAGAAAGGGGGGAAGAAAGAAGGGGGTTTAAATAGAGTACATAACCAAAAGGTAGAAACTGCTTGCTCACTCCCAAGTGCAGGAGATCGTAGCAATATAATTCTCAGAGTACCGAGGTCGAACCACAAGGAGCAGGGTAAATTCAAAGACAATATAATTAAATAACAATTTGAGTAAAGAAGAAAAATACTTTTGCTTGGTGATTGTTAACAAAAATAATAATAAAAACTTATTTAAATCAATAATGTAAATACTAGGGCATCAGGGTGTTTCCCTATATCGATATGAGATTCTTTGTGATTTAGGAAAATATCTATTTCATAATTGATTGTTCTTATACAACTAAAAACTTATGATTCGGTTGAACAGAGACAATTCAAGAATGCATGATAACCTCGATTGATAATGCGGTTAGAAAAGTTTTTAGAAAAACCCATTCACTTTAAATCCTTATTTCTATTTGAAACTATTAGAAATTCATCTAAACAATAAGAAAAACATGATTGAACTTATTGAAAGCATGGAAGAACTAATACATTAAAAGAAATCTAATTGAACAATCAAATATGTTGTAGATAAAATCCTAGAAAGAATCACATTGAATATTCATACCGTATAGAAGAAACATAACCCCTAGCCCTAGCAAAGAGTTTAGGCTGCCATTAGAGAAAGAAAAATACAACTCTTTCTCTCCAAAATTCGTTCTACCAGCCTCCCTTCAAAACCCTAATGTCTAAGTGTCCAAAAAAAATAAAACATTTACTATTTTAATTTTCGTCCAGGTTTACAGCGGTAACTTGTGAATTAATTTCAGCCTTCAAAAATTGAGAATTTCGAAAAACTCAAAACTGGAAAGTTGTAGATATTTAAGTCACGGTTCCAACCTATTTAGCCTTGTGTCAATTGGATTTTTGAGAAGAGAGATACGCCCAAAATAATGATCAGTGCTCAAATCAGATTTTTCCTTTTCAGATTCTGCTTCTTTGATTTCTTTCCTTATTTGAAGCTTCCAATCATGGTAGACAATCCAAGCACTCCAGCTGCACCTTCTTAGACATTTAAGCATGGTCCTTTAGTTCCACTTTAATTCTAGTTTGGCCTCCATTCTCTCACAAATTCCTGTAAACTCATCTTTCTCATATAATTTCCTAAGAAAGTAGAAAATTACACACAATGAATAGCATTTTATTCAAGAAATTATGTAAAGATAAATAATGGGGACTAATGCAAATCACGGCTTAATTATACAAATTAAGCATAATAATAAGGAGATAACGCCCATATAAATATATAACAAGTATACATTTTAAGGCGTTATCACACCCCCCAACTTAAATCTTGCTAGTCCCTAGCAATCCACAAAGCACCCATGTCTACTAAAAGTGAAAAATTAAAACTAAAATATAAGCCACTTTCGTAGGCTACACGACTGCACTTCCCATGTGCAGCAAGTCTTTGAACCCCTAAGTCACCCTAGTGGACGAGTTTACTCTTGTGAGGGTTTGCAGTGACTCTACCCATAAAAGTCAAAGGTTTCCTGAAAATTCCTGCAGCAAATGTTAGTCTGCTTTATCATTATATCATACAAATAAACTTTCAATTTTGAGTTGAGATACTATTCATCATATTAAAGAGATTTCACTAGCTTCACTTTTGGAGTGTGTGTGTGCATAGCCCATCCAATCAAACCGACTTTTCCAAACATGTATAGACCAAGAATAATCTAGATTAGAGCCTCTACTCCAAAACCTCTCTTAAGTCATCAACACTCTGAAAGAACACACATAGAAGTAATGGTTTCTCTCTTCAAATCACATGTGAACAAAAAGGAAAGAAGAAGTTTTAAGAATATCACATGTGTATACAAAAACAGCCGCTAAAACAATGGAAAAAGATCTCTTGGAAAGGATGTTGAATTCCTGGAAACATGAGGTTAATACCATTCTCATCCCTAGTTTTTATCCCAAACACATACCAGCCATGCAGTTTTAGGATCACGTAGGACTTTAAGCTCAATGGTAGTATAATCTTATGGCTAGGTAAAGGCAAACTGCTCTCTTTGAAATATTAGATATATGAATCAAATGCAGAAAATTCAAGCCAAACCCAACTCATAATAGTAACAACCAACTTGAATCAAAACACCCTTTACTCAACCATATAACCCTTTTGAAATACATGAAAGATGTGTAAGACACCAATGATTTATTGATTGATTATGTATGTCTCCTCTTTCTTTTTCTTTTTCTCTCTTCTTTTTTTTTTTTTTTTTTCTTCTTCTTTTTGATTTTTTTTTTTTTTTTTTTTTTTTTTTGAAGAAAAGAGAGACAATGGTGGTATCTAAGCACATCAATTGCTCAAAACTTGAACCCCCATGAGAATACCCATAAATAAAAATGTTTTGTGGTATTGTAGAAGTATTTCTCATAACTCAAATGATGGTGACAATGGTTAATGTAAAGATAGGCTGAATATTTGTTTAGCTGGTGACAAAAGATTGATGGCCTTAAGCTCTCATTTCCTAAAATTCCACATAAACCAGCATGCCTAAGGACAAAAATAAGTAACATCATGGTATATCTCCCTATAATGTTTCCAGTAGTCAACCAAAAAAATATATATATAGAGATCTTTTACAAAAACTGAAGCATATGAGAGAAATTTAAGAGTTCAAACAAAGATATACTCTCACAAAGAAAAGTAAGGCTCAAGAACTCTCCATATGGGTTGAGTTTCAGCTTATATCTAGCTTGTTCATGATCCATGCATATCCAACATCCAACCGTCCGCTAACCTAGCTATTGTGCTCAAATGTTTCCAATTGTGCTTTTCATGAAAGAGTCTTAATATAGCAAATAGTATAACCAACTCAGCATTATTCATTCCATCACATGATATAAAAATAAAACTTATAACTCTACTGCACTCAAATTCAAGGTTTTTTTTTTTTTTTTTTTTTTGGAACAGAAAGAAAGAAAAATAATGCAAGGTGTAGCAAAAAGTGTAGACCTCTCCCCCCAACTAAAATATTGTATTGTCCTCAATGTATCAAAGCCAAAATAAATTCAAGTATAAAGGGAAGAAGTTACCTTAAGCATTTTTTTTTTTTTTAATTTCTTTCACACCTACAAATGTTAGCTCACCAAAAAAAATAATAATAATAACAAAAAAAAACAAAAAAAAAAAAACAAAAAACATAAACAAAAACAAAAACAAAAGGCAAAAACAAAAGTAAAACAAATATGGTACAACTTTATAAGGCTCTTTCAGAGTTCACGTAGCATCCCAATAGGAAGGGATCTTCAGTGACATAGTCTCCTCCTCTGGTGTAACTCCCCCTAAGAATGGTTTTAACTTTTGTCCATTTATTTTCAAAATCCTACCATCTCTAGGGTCCTCAACTACTACAGCTCCATGGCTAAACACTTCTCTTACAATGAAAGGGCCATCCCATCTAGGTTTTAACTTTCCTGGGCCTAAATATGCATATTTAAGACCACTGGGCAACGGCTTAAGCTCCAGCTGTGGTGCCTCTTCACTTGAATGCACGAGCTTTTTTTTCATTTTCTAGTAGCTCCTCAAAGCAAGGCTTCCACCCTTTATTAATTGCCATCATCTGTTGTTCTTCCAAAACCTGTGAGGAATCCAACAAAGAAAAATTTTCATATACATGAATATCACATTCTAAATCATAAGAACCAACAAAATTATTAAGAAGAGTTTCAAGAGGATCAGAAAAACAATTCTTATTAAACTCTTCTTGAACCACCACCTCAATGAGGTTCACATAAGCACAGTCATCATCCTCATGTGGTTGTTTAGCCACATGAAATATGTTTAGCTCCAAAGTCATGGAACCAAAAGTGAGTTGCATTCTCCCATTCCTGCAATTAATTAAAGCATTAGTTGTGGCAAGAAAAGGTCTACACAAAATAATAGGGATATGAACATTAGGATGTAAAACAAGTTGGTAATCTAGAACAATAAAATCAACAGGATAATAAAATTGTTCAATTTTCACCAACACATCCTCAACAATCCCTCTCGGTTCCCTTATAAAGTGATCAACCAACTGTAAAGTTATTGAAGTAGGTTTCAACTCACCAAGTCCAAGTTTTTGATATACACTGAAAGGGATCAAATTAACACTTGCCCCAAGATCTAGCAATGCATGCTCCATGATGTAATCTCCAATAGTACAAGAGATCGTAGGACAACCTAGATCCTTATACTTTGGCAGGGTCTTATGTTGGATAACTGCACTTACCTGTTCTATTAGGAATGCGGTCTTCTTCACATGATGCTTTCTCTTGATGGTGCATAGGTCCTTAATTACCATGGCATATGCAGGTACTTGCTTGATAACATGCAATAATGGCAAATTTATCTTGACTTGATGCAAATGCTTTAATATCTCAGATGCGGTGTCCAATTTCCTAGGTAATTTTAAGGCTTGGGGAAATGGTGGTGGGATTGGGCATTGTTCAATGTCATCAAGCCCAAGTGGCTCAATTTTATCCTTCTCTTTTTCAACTATGGTCTCCTTAGATTTCTTAGTTACTAAAGGAGAACTTTTATCAATCTCTTTACCACTCCTCAAAATGGTCACAGCTTTTACTTCCTCATGTTTATCCTTAAAGCCAATTTTTAGATTTTGATTGATGGGATTGGGTTGAGTTTGGGAAGGGAGCTTTCCTCTCTCTATCCCACTCAATGAATTTGTAAGCCTGGTTATATGACTCTTGGTCTCTCTTACCTCTTCATCTAGCCTAGTGATCATGGATTCAAACTTTTGATTTTGCTCACTTTGCCTTTGAATGACAGTACTAAGTGCATCCTCCAAGGAAGGTCTAGATGATGATGATGATGATGATGATGCATGTGGTGAATTAAAATTCCTTGGAGTAGGAGGATTCAACACATTGTCACTCTTATAACTCAAATACGGATGGTTTCGCATATTTGGGTTATAATTGTCAGAATATGAAGAATTATTTGGCCAGTATGAATTAAATGCATGTACTTGTTCTTCTGGCACATTCAAGAATGATGAAAGTGATGCACATTCATTTGTAGCATGGTTTATCTCATGACAAATTTTACACACCTCCATTGGGTCCTCTCTAAAGATAGGACTAACATTCCTACTTCCTTTCATTTTGAGTGCCTCAATTTCTTTGGTTAACATGCTGATTTTTGCACTCATGTTATCATCTTCCCTCAACTTGAAAACACTTCCACTAGAAGTGGTAGTGTTAGTTCTAGTCCTATCAGTGGAGTCCATAAGGCTAGGTCCAGTCCATGTGTTAGAGTTTTCAGCTATCTCATCAAGATAATCCATTGCATCTTCGGGTTCTTTTTGTAAAAAGTCCCCTCCGCATGAGAGTTGAACAAACTGTCGGTCCCTAGGTGTAAGTCCTTCATAAAAATAGCTAACTAATCTCCAATCTTCATACCCATGACTTGGGCAAAAATTGAAAAGATCTTTGTACCTTTCCCAAGCTTGGTATAAGGTCTCATTTTCTCCTTGGACAAAACTAGCTATCCTTCTTTTTACTTGCTGGACTTTGTGGGGAGGAAAATGTTTCTTAAAAAACTCTTTGGCCATCTCCCCCCAACTACCTATAGACCTAGGTTTCAAGGTGTAAAGCCAACTTCTTGCCTTATCCTTAAGAGAAAAAAGAAAGAAACGAAACTTAGCAGTCTCAATAACATTTTGTGCATAGAAACTACTAATTACCTCTTCAAAAGCTCTAACATGGACATAAGGATTTTCATTTTCTTGTCCCCTAAAGTCAGGAAGTATTGCTAATAAACCTTGCTTCAATTCTACATGTGGTGCATTAGGTGGAAACATGATGCATGAAGGAACAGAATTTTGTGTGGGATGCAACAATTCATACATAGCTCTTCTATTCTCCTCATGATTATTACGTGTTTCATCACCCATGATTGATGAAGAAGGTGAAGGCAAAGGTGTGTCAAAAAGATTACCAAAGTAAGTTTCAAAATTTTCTAATCTGCCTCTCTTGTTTCTAACCCAAATGCTCATGCAACAATGAATGCACAATAAAATAAAATAAAAACAAACAAATAAATAAAAACAAAATAAGGGAAAAAAAATGGAACGAAGTTACCAATAGAAGAATTTCCACTAGCTATGCTTTGCTCCCAAAAAAAAATAGCCTCTAAATCCACAGCAACTCCCCGGCAACGACGCCAAAATTGCTTGCTCACTCCCAAGTGCAGGAGATCGTAGCAATATAATTCTCGGAGTACCGAGGTCGAACCACAAGGAGCAAGGTAAATTCAAAGACAATATAATTAAATAACAATTTGAGTAAAGAAGAAAAATACTTTTGCTTGGTGATTGTTAACAAGAATAATAATAAAAACTTATTTAAATCAATAATGTAAATACTAGGGCATCGGGGTGTTTCCCTATATCGATATGAGATTCTTTGTGATCTAGGAAAATATCTATTTCATAATTGATTGTTCTTATACAACTAAAAACTTATGATTCGGTTGAACGGAAACAATTCAAGAACGCATGATAACCTCGATTGATAATGCGGTTAGAAAAGTTTTCAGAAAAACCCATTCACTTTAAATCCTGATTTCTATTTGAAACTATTAGAAATTCATCTAAACAATAAGAAAAACATGATTGAACTTATTGAAAGCATGGAAGAACTAATACATCAAAAGAAATCTAATTGAACAATCAAATATGTTGTAGATAAAATCCTAGAAAGAATCACATTGAATATTCATACCGTATAGAAGAAACATAACCCCTAGCCCTAGCAAAGAGTTTAGGCTGCCATTAGAGAAAGAAAAATACAACGTTTTCTCTCCAAAATTCGTTCTACCAGCCTCCCTTCAAAACCCTAATGTCTAAGTGTCCAAAGAAAATAAAACATTTACTATTTTAATTTTCGTCCAAGTTTACAGCGGTAAATTGTGAGTTAATTTCGGCCTTCAAAAATTGAGAATTTCGAAAAACTCAAAAATGGAAAGTTGTAGATATTTAAGTCACGGTTCCAACCTATCTGGCCTTGTGTCAATTGGATTTTTGAGGATAGAGATACGCCCAAAATACTGATCAGTGCTCAAATCAGATTTTTCCCTTTCAGATTCTGCTTCTTTGATTTCTTTCCTTATTTGAAGCTTCCAATCATGGTAGACGATCCAAGCACTCCAGCTACACCTACTTAGACATTTAAGCATGGTCCTTTAGCTCCACTTTAATTCTAGTTTGGCCCACATTCTCTCACAAATTCCTGTAAACTCATCTTTCTCATATAATTTCCTGAAAGTAGAAAATTACACACAATGAATAGCATTTTATTCAAGAAATTATGTAAAGATAAATAATGGAGACTAATGCAAATCATGGCTTAATTATACAAATTAAGCATAATAATAAGGAGATAACGCCCATATAAATATATAACAAGTATACATTTTAAAACGTTATCAGAAACTAAACTCCTAAACCTAATGATTGTAGCCACTCGACTCAAGTCTACGTGCTCGCACCCGCGCCCTTTTTTGCTTGTGCCCTAGAGACCGTGCCCTAGCTCTAAGCGTCCTGGCTCCATGTGTGTACATGCAAAGGCAAAGACAAGAAACCAGCAGACAAGCAATGGAAGGAAAATGTGCAAAGAGTGTATGAAAGAGGCATAAAGCAGATAAGCATGTAGACATGGCAAGCATAGAAACAAGCATGCGAGCAAACAAGCAAGAAGGCAAATAAGCAAGATAACAAGCAAAAAGACAAACAAACAAGAAAGCAAACAAAAGGTGGTATCCACGAGGGACAAATGTAGGTTTGGATCAAATGTTCATAACTTTATTGTGTTGAAGCATAGGTGACACACTAGCAAGCAAGACTCATGCATGGACATGTAAGTAAGCGTGTAAAGATGCATAGAAAGCTAACAGGTGGCACAACAAACATGGCAAACATATCATCGCACAGAGCAGAAAAGGGGAAAGGTGTGCACAAAGCAACCGGCATCATGGCCATGCATCCCAAGTGAAGAGAGAACCAAGGAGAAGAAGATCGGGTATAAGAAAAATATCTTGTATTTTTGGTGAAGAGAGAGGAATCAAGAGGTTTTGATGTGTTTTTGTGTGTTTGGAAGAGAGGAAAAAAGCTCAGAAATCATCTAGGCAAAGAGCAAAAACCTAGAAAATTATGTATGATTGTGTTTATGGTTATTTTTGTTTTGATTGTTTCATAATGCATAAATTTATGTTAAGAGTAAAATTCTCTTCATAAAAAAATATTTTCCATATTTTTTAAACATATAAAAACAGAATTGGTTTTTCTGTCATCAAAAAACCATTTTTTAGTCCTTAAAAAACCATTTTTAGTCCTTAAAAAACAAATCTGATCTTTTATAAATCAAAGGCCATTTTTCTAAATCATTAAAAATAGATCTAGTAATTTAATGAACCAAACTCAATTTTTTTTTATCACTAAAGCAGATCTGAAATTTTTTTTTTTTTACAAGGAAGAGAATGAATTCATAAATAAATTTGTGTAATTTAATTTTTGTGTCACATATTCAACATATCATTCATAACATACATAAAAAGGGTACATAAGTCACAAAAGTCTAGAAGACCAGACTCTGTCTGGGCGGAATGGGTGCCTAACACCTTCTCATTCCGCAACCTAGCCTTCGAATTTAGGTCTTTGGATAAGTAGATCTAAGTCTTGTCTTTATTTTTATTTTAGGTAGAATGTAACTAGGACAAGAAGTTATGTATTTTTGGTAGATTGTAACTAGGACCCAAAGCCATGTAATTTTCAATTTTTCAATTATGTAATTTTTTTATTCAATCAATGAAATGATGCTATTCAGTCATGTTGTATTTAGTTTTTCTTATTTTTGTATAAAAAGTAAGTGGCAACTCCACACCACTTACCCAAAAAGAGAGATGCCTTAAAAAGCACTCAAAAATCTCTCTCTTTTTTGAGAGACCTAATTTTCCCCTGTCTCTTACATGGGCCTCTGCTTGCTCAAATGACAATGGGTTCACTGCTATCTATATCATCCTACCAATCAATCTCCCTTTCACACACTGGTGATAGGTAGACAAAACTAGATGATGCTTGTGCAACCATGGTCTTCCCAATAATATATGATATGAAACTTTTGTTTTCACCACATGGAAACTAGCCAGGGAGGTTATTGGTCCCACTTTCAGCCATAGCTGAATATGGCCTGCAGTATACTCACCTCTTCCTCCAAACCTCGTTACTTCCATTGGACATCCCTGCATCCTGCTTTTTGAAATTCCTACTACTTGTAGTGTGCTAAATGGGATGAGATTCACCAAAGCGCCCATATCAACTGAGGCTCTCTTAATGGGGATTGGTTAATGATGGCTGCCAAGTAAAGGGGCCTCTTGTGGTTTGAGTATCCTATTTCCATGTCTTCATCATTGAAAGTAATCTCATTGGTGTCTTGTAGAAATGCTCTGTTAGCTCTAGTTTCCACCGTGAGACATTCTACTCCTGTTCCTAAGGCAACACTTTCCAGAGCCTCCGTGGCAATTCTTCGTTCGTTGACTGTAAGTTCCAGCTGATCAAACAAGTTCTTAAACCGAAATTTTTTTTGCAAGGTGGTAATGGCTGTGGTAGGCAGAGCCGGCCTTTCTTCTTCATCCTCTCCTAAATCTACGCAAATAACGACTACTGCTACTCCCTTCCCCTTGTGGTTCGGGAGTGGGTTCCTCTGCACTTTTGGCTAGGACAACTCAAAAGTTCCCTCTCTAATTTTGCGGGGCACTAGTCTGTGGAGTGCCCAACATTCCGCGGTAGGATTCAGCACATAATTATGCAAACGGCAAAAACATGAGTCCCTCCATTCTTCCTCGGTGAGTTCTCTGGAAACTTCATTGAGTTTGAAAACCCCATCTACGATCCATTTACCCAAAAGCACATATAGCTCCGTTGGTGTACATAGTATTGGCGGGGGGTTCTCGTACTCCTTTCCATCTAACTTCCTCTTTTTCTCACCAGTGAATACTGCCATCACCTATGGCATGGATCTCCACTCCTTAGGCTTGTTAGAACTCAGCCTGATTGATTGAGCGATCTTTCTAGCTTTTTGCAGCAACTGCGTGAACTGTGAAATTTCCAAGTTCTCCAGGACAGCTTTGTATTCCATGATCATGTTTCCCATGCATATTTACACCAACGTCTTTTCTTCACAGTGATCATAGCAATCAAGGGCTATGTCCCTGAACCTTTTGATGTACTCTATCAAGTCTTCACCATTCTTTTGCTTAGTTCCTTGCAAAGTTGCAAATGTTACTGTTTCTTCTCCGTGAAAATACTTGGTGCAGAACACGTCTACCATATCATCCCACGTTGGGATTGATCCTAGTTTCAAGCCAGTGTACCAGGTGTACGCCCCATCACAAAGGGATTTAGAAAACTCCCAAAGACACAAATCCTCGTTTGCTACATAAGGACTGAGGGTGTCAATAAACTTACTCACGTGCTCAATAACACTTCCCCTTTTGCCATCGTATTGTGCGAAAGTTTGCGGTTTATATCTCTCAGGGTATGGCTCATTGAGTATCCTCAGTGGATAAGGAGGTCTTCGTGCGTAGAATCTCTTCTTGGGCGCTTTAGCCCTTTCTTGCTCTAAAAGTGCTACAACTTCGACCATTGTAATGAAACATTGTTCTACGTTCTGTAGGCCACCACCTACAGGGGTTTCTTCCTTATCTGCCACATGCTCTGGGTCATATTGGCTTCCTTTCTCTTTAGTCTTGTCCGCCTTCAGTTGGCTAATCTCTTCCATCAGCTACTATTAGGAATGCTACACAGACTGCAGTACCTTAATAAAGAAGTTGGTATTGTCAATGCGAATTCTTTGCTACTGTTGTGGCACAACCCCCACTCCATTAACACCTTCCGCCTGATTAGGCTAGTGAGGCATGGCTGGCCTTGATTCTACTTGTGATGGTACGATACTCATGTTTCACGTCGTCTTTGATCTTGAGGGCATAACTTGCAAGGGCTTTATCTGCTTTCCCTGTCTTTTTCCCAAATCCCTAATGAAGTCGCCAATTTGAATATAGTGGGCCTTTTTTGTGTTTTGAGCTGGATTTCTCCTACTATACCACATTTAGTGATTCTAAGGTAGGAGAGTTGGGGACTGGCTTAACTGAAACACACCGTAGGCCAGATTGTGCGCAAGTTAGGCCATCCCCACATAGACACGCCTTGTCAAGAGCCTTAGATGTATGTACCGCGTGTTCATGGTAGGAACAACTGTTACAGATGTTACAGCAGAAAGCACGATGCGGCAAGATAACTAAAACATTTCTACTAATTAACAATAATACATAAATAACATGACAAGGGAGAGTAAAGAAATATAATCACGAATAACAAGATTACAGCAAACAGTTTAGCAGTGGGATAATGAGTTAGTCATTTATTAGCCAAAATAGGATTTGTCTACCAAAAGAATTGGCCTAGCTGTTTAGTGGACACAAGCCCAAAAAGGGAGCCGATCTATAATTTGGATAACCTTAGAGAGAGTTCCTGCTGTAGAGATTACACACTTGGAAAAAATGACCTAAATGGCTGAAACGTGAGTTCTTAGCTTATCAGAGAATGGGTCTATTGAGAGGGAGAGAAATGGGTAGCCTATTGATGCATGCCTCTATTCCTAGCACTCATGTTTCTTCCTTTCTTTGGGATTTCTATATCTTTCCTTTTATTTTTTATTTCTTTGTTTGCTCTGCTTTCTTTTCTTTCTTTCTATCTCTCTTTTATTGTTTGTCGTTATTCCTCCTTTCTTTCATTGGTCACGCCTATGGCCTTTTATACTGGCTGTTGTGACAAGATTTACCATTTTTACCCCTTAACTGCTTTTGGCTCATTGTGGGCGTCCTTCCAATACTACCTACTGGCCTGCCGGTTGCCCAGCCACTACCATTGCACTGTGCAGGCTTACACCATGCCTCATTCCCAAACAAAAATGGTTTTTGTTTTGTCTCTTACCTCTCTTAATACTCTCATTCAGATAAGGGATAAACCTTTCCCTTACCTACCTCTATGACATGCATCTAGTGATTCCAGCTCATGTTTACTTCTTTTGGGTGAGATGTCATCCCAGCAGAACATCTTTCCCCAAAAGAGTTTGAGCGGGAACCCCAAAATAGATTCCTCCTTTTTCTCCAGCGCTAGACCACAGGTAGGTAGTGCTTAAGCCCTGTGTGCATGCTTCACTTCCGTTTGAATCATTTACTTTTCTAGCCTTCATGCATTTGCCATTGCCACTGCGTTTGTTTGATTCTATTGCACGTTCTAGTATTTGTTTAACTCTTGCAACGTGAATGATACATGGGCCTTTAGGCTTTCGCTCTCTGCATTCCATCTCCTCTTTGGACTAGGCATTGTTTGGGTGTGGGCCCTCTCCCTCCTACCTGGCCCATGTCCATTTTTGTCCTATGTCCATGGGCTAGCTAGGGCTCCTGCCATGCCATTGCACTGCTCCTGCTATGATATCACTTATTTTGTTATTACCTCTGGGCTTATGGGCTGAAGGTCCTGCCAGTCCATTTCTTACATTCTTTCATCTTTTAGGCTTCATTGGCCAGCTTTTCTACTGGGCCAACCAATTCTATGCCTTGGGCTTCCTCGGCCCATTTCATTCCTTGGGCATCCTCGGCCCATTTCATTCATCAGGCTTCCTCAGCCCATTGTCTTCTTCCTTACCTCTTTCACTACCATGAGTTTTTGCTAAATCCTTTAGGCTTCCTCGGCCAATTACCACATCCCTACCTCTTATTACCTTTTGGGCTTATTGGCCTTTATGCCAACCCTACGAATTTACTAATTCATTTCTTGGGCTTCCCCGACCCGTTTACGTCTTTTCTACCTTTTACTATTCCTATGGGTTTACTACTTTTACTATTGCTCCTTCTTGGCCACTTATTATTTTTGTGGGCCCGTTGACCATTATTCCTGCCATTCTAGCCTACTGGTCTTTACTTTACTATTTTCTCCCCATCTTTTTCATATTGTTGGGCATTTTCTGCCATTGGGCCCTTTTGTCAAAAGTGGGCATCAACAGGGTATAATATCCAAACACCCTAAAACTTTAGGAAGTAAAATCCAAATACTCCCAAAATATAGAGGTAAAATCCAAATTTTGAAACGTAAAGGTGTAAAATCCAAACATTTCCAAACTACAGGGAGTAAAATCCAAATTCTGAAACTTCAGAGTATAAAATCCAATCACCCCCAAATTTTAAGGGTGTAATTTGCAATTTACTCTATATAAATAAAAAATAAAAAATAAAAAGTTTTTTCCATTTCTATTTTTCATTGTAAATTTGATTTAATAGTCGATAATGGTTTCTACTATCTTTAGGGATTTATAACCTCAAGCCCCATCAAGCAAGGGATTCCTCGTCGGATTCATTCAATCCATTACGAATAAACAATTGGTAGAATTCTGCAAAACAGAATAAAGTTAAACTTTTTTTTTTTTTTTACAAGATAGAATTCTACTCTAACTTAATCTAAGTGTACATATGTGTGAAGCTCCCTCTTAAGACTTGAACCTCGGCCCTTGCCCTCCACACCCCACAAGCACTTATACCTATGGAGTGACCATTGCACCAAGGGTGTGCAGTGGTAAAGTTAAACTTTTAGTAGTCTTACACTTTGAACACGCTTCATTATATATGGAAAAACTGAGAAGGACGAATTTGAGAAGGCTTAGAACATGCTTAATTATATATGGAAAGTACTTACGAGGCAATGCAATTATACATGTCCTTATAAGACTGGAAACTTTTTTCCTTTTGTAATTCATTTGACTCAGTTAATTTCTCCACAATAATTTGAAGAAGTTTTTTTTTTTTTTTTTTTTAACTCGATAATTGAGAAATATATATTTGAACCCTACACATCTCTGTTAAAAACACTAGAAGCAAAAGGTGCTTAACGGCAAAGCAAAAAAATCCATCCAAAAGGGGCCAAAATGACTAATAAAAATCTTATGTAAAAAAAAGGATTATTTATTTACAAATTAACTTTAACCAATTAAAGTTGTCATTAAAAACTCATTTCCATCTTGTTACAAAATTTTGTTTTGACAAGTTTCATGGTTGAAAATATACATTATGTAGTTACGGTTGCAATAACAAGAGTAATGATAAACCTTCAAGCTTTAAAGAGAGTTCAGTATCAAAAGATTTAACAATTGAGACAAAGGATTGAACACTAGTTTCTAAATATTGAACATTTTCTGTCAGGAACCCCTACCGGTATATAGATAATAATTGTTGTAATGTTGCATTTAGTTAGTATTTGCTTAGTTAGTTACAATTCCAAGCATGTTAATCACATTTAACATATATTGAAATTATTAATACACATGGGGAATAATAGAACCATTAGGATAAAACCATGTGGGCCAATAGAATAGTTTCTCTATGGATGGTGACTACCTCAAATTAAATCAATTTCCTTGTAATTCTCATACATTCCCCTACAATTCTTACCCATCACCATTTGGAACCACTAGGTTCCTAACAAGTGGTATCAGAGCCATCGATATTGAGATGACTGAATCCATTGCAACTTATCAAGTTTTCATGGAGTTTTATTTCAGAGGCAGAGATCTTTTTCGGTGACTTATCAAGCTTTATGAATTCATTGCTCTAGACAACACACCACCACACCGCATGGTTTTCATTGCCTCTTATTACATGGAAGGAGAAGCATGGAACGATTCCAAGATGCAGAGGGCATCGGGTTTATGCACAAATTGGGTGCATTTCACATGCGCCCTACAAGATCGGTTTCAATTGCATTAATGGGGACTACCAACCAAGAATCTAAGATTCAAGTGTTGGAAAACATAATTTTCCATCTCATGCATAACAAGCAGGGAAAGCAACACAATGATCTATTTTATTCATGAGAGATAACATACAACCTTGAATTCTAGAACACAAAATAGAAAGCTTTCCTTGATTTAGTGAAAATCAAAAACAATAAATAGATTGTATCCTGAGAAGACCTACAATCTTCATCACAATTTTACATTGCGCCCAGGATGTGTCGTCTCTCAATCAATTCTTACGTATATACTCTTCTTTGTTGAAATGTGTGTTCAAGAGAGAACAAAGAGAAAGCAATTTTCTCTTCTTTTAATTGTACATACATTTTAACTGCCAAAGACAGTTATTTTATTTAATAGCTCTTATTAAATAAACAACCGATTATCTAATTGGGTTAGCCTTTTGGGCCAGCCTTATTGGGTTTTAGTATGTGGCTTAAGATGGGACCAAAGGGACAAATAAGGCTAGCTCTAGGGTTTCGGGCTTCCATCAACTCTTAACAAGTCCAAAGTTACCATTAATTATATAACAAGTACCGGTAAGGAAATATAATTACACTCTAGGCCTTATTAATAAATTATATCCCAAGACCCTAATATAATATCCTTTGATATCTCCATGAAACATCCATGATGAACAAAGTCATAATAAATTGTCACTTTGTAAATCATTATTTATTCCTTGAGTCCTCGGTTTAATCTTTTAGTTATTTATATATTTTATGAAATTTAATTTCATTAAATACAAACTTTAGTAACTCTTTATTAAAGTGGTCGGGCCCAACTCCTTGAATAACCAATTCCCATTAAACTTATCTCAAGGGGATTTTTCATGTCTTTATAAAAAGAGATTATAGACTCCACCTTCAAAACGTTGATGTTGAAAGTAATGTACAACTCAAACCAACATATGTAATAAAGGAAAACAAAAGGAGTTATTTAGTGACTACTACGAAGCAACAAAGGAAGAAGATACAAAGAAAACTTTAAAGTTGTCTTTCAATTTATTTGAAATATTGATTAAGTAGTTTTTTAAAGTTGTGTTTCATACATTTATTGGATAATTGAGAATGTTAAGGATTGGAATCTTAATTTTAATTTTAATTTAAGTTTGATTTCTATTTTTCATTACGTAATTTAATGTTTCATATCAAGGATAGGAAATTTTGAGAATCTAATGTACAATCAACAAGGAAGAGACAAAAAATTGCTTACATCTTCATACATAATAGCTTTTCCGTGCATGGCATTGGTTAGCTACTAGTTTATATAGAACTGCAACAAACCTTTTGGATGGTTTGGGCATTGGGGATTGTTTAGTTCGCTACACACCGATATCTAAGAGCATCAGCATCAACTATGCTAAAGAAATGCTATTTTTTGACATGTTAAAAAGTTACTTTATATATTTTAACACACTATTTTACAATACGCTCTACATTAGATCTTTTATTTTAAGATTACAACACATTAAAATATCTTAAAATAATAACTCCTACAGTATAAACAAAAAAAAGAAAAAAGAAAAAAGAAAAAAGAAAAAACCCAACAATCCAACCACCACCATGGCCAGGGCCGGCCCAAGGCCTAGGCCTAAGGCCCCACCTAAAAATAATTCCCCTTAGGGAAAAAGGCCCCACTTCCAATGGTTAACGGCCTAAATTTTTATTAAATTATATATATTTTTAAAGGTTGTGTATTTTTTTTATTAATGATGTTAAGGATACTATAAATTTTACTAGTGACTTATAAATTACTATTTGACTAATCACAAAAAAGTGATTTAAACATTCATTAGTTTGATTGATGAATTTCATCAATGAGAGTCAATATCACATCATATTGTGAACATTTTATAGTGATTTTAGCACATTTTTCCTTTTTCATTTCTATTAAGACTTTTAATGTATGTGACCAATAGAACTCTAACCCAATTGAAACTCTAAAATGTTTAAAAAAATGTTGCAAATGTGTTAAATCATCAATTATAAATTAATCTCCCCTAATAGTTTGAGACTTTAATTTTTGTAAACTGATATCCTTCAAAGCCACACACCAAATAATATTTGTGGAGACCAACCCAGAATCATAGGTTGACTAGGCCCTGGGCCGTTCGAGGAGACATCCGTCCGAGGAGACATCGTGGCCCAGAATCCTTATTTAGGCCCACTGGGGTAAAGAGAACATTCCGAGGAGTAATTCCTCCTTGGACATTCCAAAATCCAGATCAAAGGTGCGTCTCAACTACTGTAGTCCTCCCTCCAAGTACGTAAAAAGAAAGGAAACCCAAAATATCTCATCAAAGGCTGCCACCACCACATTAAATGCACCACAACTACTCTCCTGGCCGCATTAAAGAAGAGAAGACCCCTGAACAGTGCTACCTTGGCCACTACAACTCACAAAGAACTGATAAGGGTGTCTGATGGGACAGGTGCTCAAGTAGGGGTTTGGATGATCAACAAGTGTAAAGCCCAGATGATAGGAGAGAGCCTATATAATATGTAAAAGTCCCCCAAGAGTACGGGACGGAAAAAACAGAGGAAAAGAGAGGAGAGAACACGGTAAAGAAATTTTATTTGCATGAATCTGTGCCCATTGATCAAGTTTGAGACCTTATCATTTGAGAAGGATCTCTCTTCACGGAAATCTCTTTTTGTTCTTGTTTTTGTATCCCCTGAACCCATGCAACAAACCGTTTAAGCTAACTGGAACTAAGTTCTTTAGCCCATACTCTACAAAAAATTCATTGTGGGGGACTTTTTGGGCCAAGACTTGACCAACAAGGATCGGGTCAACTAAAATCGTGTCTCTACAATATCTATCTCCCTCTCTTAAAAACAAGATATAAAATTAAAAATTAGATTTTAACTTTACTTAACTATGTATCATTATATATCCAAAATAAAGTATTTTTTAATAGTATATTTCTTTATATTAATATTTATGGTTCAACTATGATATTCAATTCTCTATATGAAATTTAGTTGGTATTGTTCATCAAATTATGTATTTAATGTATCAAATTAATCTTGATTTGATTAGTATTAAATGATTTTGTTTAATTAATATTTACGTATTAAAAGCCCCACGTAAATTTTTCACCTTAGGCCCCAAATAATGTTGGGTTGGCCCTGACTGTGGCCATCACCAGACAACCACCAAAATCAACCTAAGCTACAATTAAAAACCTAGCAAACCACAAGCTTTAATACAATACACAGAACCCACCAACTGAGACCTAGCACCTATAGCCCAACCCACCACCAAATCAAAACCTGCAACTAGATTAGGACCCACAAGGGCCACAACTACCCCAAACCCACCACCACTAACCATCATTAGCCACCCACTAAAATCACCTACAGCAAAAAAATTGTTATCAGAACTAACAAACCATAATTAGAAAAAGAATGCAAAGAGAAACAACCCAATGTTGTCGTCGAGTCATGGTGGTTGTTGGTGTAAAGGAGGCTTCATCCTCAACAAGGTGTGTAGTGGAGAGAGGAGGGAGAGTAAGTGTAAGTGAGAGGGAGAAAAGAGAGGGATGACCGTGGAGATGGGACAAGAGAGAGAAAGAGAAAGTGAGAAGAGATATGATATTTTATTAATGAGCGAGAGAAAGTATAATAAAAAATTACCCAAATATTATAGCATACTTGACTGTACTATTCCAAAGATATAACTGCACTGTAGCTTATGCCAAAATTTTTTGACATTTAAGAAATCTGATGGAGCAATATTTTTAGTGTTTGGTGTGCTAAATGTTATACATTTATCATTTAGCACACCTTATGGTAGTGCTCTAATTATCTCAAAGAATCCCAACAGAAGTAAGAAAGCCCACTTAAAAAATTCATACAAAAAAAAGTCCATTTAAAAAAGATTCCCAAATTGTCTTTTAGCATTTAAAGAGACAAACCCAACGTTCGGCTTTACTTTGAGGGATTTTGCAGATTAGAACAGTGAGGGGAAAATATATGATAAGTTAACATACGTTGGGAAGGATTCTGGAAACTAGCATCTCGAATTTTGAAAACTCGAGATCGATGATTGAACTCGAGTTTGAAAGTCTCAATTTAGCCACATAGATCTCAAGTCTATAAGACTCGAGTTCTAAAAAGCAAAACCGAGTCTTACAAACTCAAGTTCCATAGAAGAAGAAGATGAATCTGAAGAACACGATGAAGATCTAAGATTCTGAAGAAATTGAAGATGAAGAGGAACCCACAGAAGATCTGAAGAAAGAATGAAGAGACGCTGGGTGGGCGATCTGGCTGGAGAAGAACGCTTTTTGGAGCGACTAGCGACGAAGAACACAGAAGAACACGAACAGACACAAGGAAGAAGAAGGGAAATCAAATGGTGGAACTTGAGTGTTAAAAACTCGAGTTCCACATCACCTCCCACCACTTACAAATTAACACTTAGAAACTCGAGTTTTATCTTGGAACTCGAGTTTTAGACACTCAAGATACTAGTTTTCCATATTGTTTTGAAACGTGACAACTAACTAAATGGTTTGATATTTAAGGTTATTTGGAAAAAAAAATACGATTTATTTTATTATTTAAAGGTCCATTTGGATAGAACTTATTTTGTTGAAATTGAAAACTGAAAACTGAAAATATTGTAGCAAAATAATTTTTAAATGTGTGAATAGTACCTTGAGACCCATTTTTAATGAAAAAATTGTTAAAAGTGAAGTTTTTGAAAAGTCAAAACATGCTGCTGAAAAAAAAAAAAAAAATGCAAACGTGGATCCTTGCGGATCCAAACGGATACAAATATTTATTCATTTTTCTTCTCTCTCTCTCCGTTCAGTCTTTTGCTCTATAAAGTTTAAGGTAAGAAGAGCAATTAATTCACCTCAAGCAACAAAAGCACATCTTCATATCCATAAAAAAGGCAAACGTGGATCCGCAAACGCCCCCTAAATATTCATTCATTTTTCTTCTCTCTCTCTCTCTATCTCCGTTCAGTCTTTTGCTCTATAAAGTTTAAGGTAAGAAGAGCAATTAATTCATCTCAAGCAACAAAAGCACATCTTCATATCCATAAAAAAGGCAAACGTGGATCCGCAAACGCCCCCTAAATATTCATTCATTTTTCTTCTCTCTCTCTCTCTCTCCGTTCAGTCTTTTGCTCTATTAAGTTTAAGGTAAGAAGAAGAGCAATTAATTCATCTCAACCAACAAAAGCACATCTTCATATCTATCAAAAAGGCAGTCTTCAATGGCTGCTCATTTTCCTTTGCTTCATGCCCCACCATCTCTCTCCGCCAAAACTCTTCATTTCTACAGGTCCAAACCCACTACCCCATCTTTCTCTTCATACCCCAAAAGACGTAAAGGTCAGTTCCCTTTAAGCAAGCCTTTTGTAAATAAGTTTTGTATATATTTTCTCTTTGTTTTGAGCGTGTAGTTTTTGCAGGTTTGTATGGTTTATCTACAATCATATGCTCTTCTTCCAATGGTCGAGACCCTAATTCAGTGGACAGTGGAGTCAAAAGCGTTGAGAAGCTACTGGAAGAGAAACGCCGTACCGAGTTGTCTGCTCGGATTACCTCTGGAGAATTTACTGTGGAGCAATCTGGGTATGCTTTGGAATTTATTATGCTTCTCTTTTTGGCTATTTTCATTGTTAATGTTGTGGGAACTCGTTGTGTTTGCTTATTATTTTACCTTTTTGTGTTAAAGAATTGTGTGGATATATGCTTGTATGGCCGTGGATAAGAATAACAAGGCCTTCCATTTATATTTTTGCTTATTGTGGTGAAAGCTTTGACTTCATATGAATAAGTGAATCCTTTGGTCTTATTTCACTCATGAATTCAAATTTTCACTTGGGTATGCATCTGAACAAAAATCATGATAAGAAAATTTATGTTCATGTTGGATACAAGTTTATTTCACTGATGGCCTTTTTTCTTTTGGGGTTGTTATTTATTTATTTTTTGTCTTCTGTTTTGGATTCAAGTTTTCCATCTGGAGCAAAGAAGAGTTTGTTGAAGTTGGGGGTTCCTAGTGAGATTCTGGAATTTTTATTTAGTTGGGTTGATGCCCATGAAGATTGTCCAAAGATTCCGGAGGCAAAAGGAGCAATTAGTTCCATTCGGAGTGAAGCCTTTTTCATCCCCTTGTATGAGCTTTTCCTGACATATGGAGGAGTTTTCCGGTTGAATTTTGGACCAAAGGTTTGTTTGTTTTTATTTTTGTGTATGTGTACATTTCTTCTTTAATCTACTAGATTGTCAAGTGGTTATTGTCATTTGTCCATTATGGATTTTTGATGGATGCCTTGATGTTGGTTGTAGTCATTTCTTATAGTTTCGGATCCTACTATTGCAAAACATATATTGAGGGAAAACTCAAAGGCTTATTCAAAGGTAATCGAATTGGCTCTCTCTCTCTCTCTTACACATACACACACACACATAGCGGCAGATAACACTTGGTTTTCAGGGTATCTTGGCTGAAATTCTAGAATTTGTAATGGGGACGGGGCTCATCCCAGCTGACGGGGAGGTATGGCGTATTCGACGACGTACTATAGTTCCAGCATTGCATCAGAAGGTAACTCAAGTGATTTGTGAATTTGATGATGATGGTCTTCACTAACCAACCTTCACATCTTCTTTTGATTTGAGTCTTAAAATTAGACAATGCTAGTGAGTTGATCTATAATGTATGTGAAGTTAAATGTTTTCAATATCTGAAGCGAGTCATGACATTGCACTCCCTAAGGGAACTTCTAAACCTTTTGGGGTTATATATTGATATACATAGTAAGTAGTTCTTAGTTATGCAAATAGACAAGTGTGATTTATATAATTAAGCATTCTATCGTTTGAAGGATATAGGAATAATGGATATTTATCCATTATAGTTGCCTTACAATTTTTTTGGATTAGATCCTCAACAAATTAGTTAGGGTCGGCATATGTATTCTTTCTACTATTGTATTCCATCCGAAGTCGTAGTCTTTGTTACTTGCTTATTAACATGTTCTCTTTTACCACTTCTACTAATGTTATTTTTGGTATTCTTCTACTCTTTGTCGATTGTATAATTTATGTAAAGTAAAATGTTTTTAATAGCCAAAGAGAGGCATGACATTGCACTCCCTAAGAGCCTGTCTAAACCTTTTTATTGCTATATATCGATATTCATAGTAAGCAGGGGTTGGTAGCTATGCAAATAGATGAGTATAATTTATATGACTATAAGTAAGCATTTCATGATTGAAGGAAATAGGAGAAATGGTTATTTATCCATGACAGTAGGAATTGCGGATATAATTATTATAGTGGGAATTTTCTTCAAGAAAGAAACATGGTAAAAAATAAAATATATCAGAAAAGAAACTATGCTTACCTTTGAAGTGGTGATAAAAAAAATAAAAAAATAAGACAAGGATGGAAGTAGCATACCTTTGGTTATGCCTCTTAAGTCCAACAAATTTTCTAACAAGTGCATTACCTAGTTTATATAATGTTTTGGTACTTTGGATCTGCCTCACCCTTAGGTGAGCCTTGATTTGGGTCTTAAAAAATGTTTTGTCATTGTTAGGGTTGACCTGTTTGCCATTGATTTCCCTTTTCCTTTGCGTGGGTTTTCGTTTGTAGTATGTAGCTGCTATGATTAGTCTTTTTGGACAAGCTACAGATAGGCTATGTAAGAAGCTAGATGCTGCTGCATCTGATGGGGAAGATGTAGAGATGGAGTCACTTTTCTCCCGTTTGACATTGGACATCATTGGCAAGGCAGTATTTAACTACGATTTTGATTCATTAACCAATGATACCGGGATAGTTGAGGTATTCTATTGTCCCCCCGCCCTTTTCGGTTTGATCTTATGTTCAGTTTGTATTAGTTCATTCCTGTTTCAGTTCACACCTTCAATAATTTTTCATTAATTTTGCTATTGTACAAATGCTTCACTGGCTAGACCAGGCTGTTTACACTGTCCTGAGAGAAGCAGAAGATCGGAGTGTTTCTCCAATTCCATTCTGGGAGATCCCAATATGGAAAGACATTTCACCCCGGCAAAAAAGGGTTTCCGCAGCCCTCAAATTGATTAATGATATACTCGATGATTTGATTGCAATATGCAAGGTAAATTTCTCAATTGATGGAGCTGCATAAACCTTTGCTCTTCAATTTCTTACTATATATAATGGTGTACTGTCGTGGACACGTGCTAATACTACTATTTTTGTGCCTATATATGTTCTACCATGCATACATGGGCACATGGTGGAGAATGCATGCTGAGCTCACTGACTCTTCCCTTTAAACTGGTGCCAGATATATCACATGCAATGCTGAATATAGTTTAAAGGGTTCACTTCTGCATTTTATATGAGAACTATCTTAATGAGTTTGGATTAGAGATGTTCTTCATTTCTATACTTCTAGTGTACTAGGGTTGTGCCCCCTTTTTGTGCTTTTTTAGTGAATCTTATTGCTTATTTGATGAGTGTGGGTTTGAGATAAGCCAATTTGCAGTGTCTTGTCCATAAATCGTATGCCTATGCCAAATATATCAGAAACTGGTAGGGGTTCCTTGAATATCCAAGCTATCTAAAGGTCCCTAATACATATATACATAATGTGTATGTATGTAATGTAAGCATTAGGGCTTTTGTGATAAATGGAAATTTATCAAGGTAGCAAAGCAAGTGGTTCTTGGATCTTGTTTTGAATCCTATCTCCAGTCTAATACACTTTACCTCCCATTTAAAAAAAAAAAAAATGAAAATTCTACTTGGTCATACTTATTGAGGGAGAATTTTGATCCATAAGTGAGGGAGTGTTAGAAAATAATAGTAAAAATGACTAAAATCACAGTATCCTATTAGCTTAATCTTTTAGGATAGGTGATAATCATCTGTGTGTATGTAATTATGAATAAGAAAGAATTATGATCAATTGCTCAAAATTATTTAAGGTTTTAATCAATTAGTCCTTCAACTTAGCACATATTTTTATTAGAGTGATATTACAATATTACTAGAATATCCTTATGCTAATATAAAATAATGACAAGCTAATATAAAAATAACAAGTGTAACTTTAACAACCATAAGAAGCTTATCTCCAAATATAATATTCTTTGAATCCTAACTGTCTTCCAACTGTGTCACATCTATCCTATCTCTTGGATAGCAGCACCATGGAACTTTTCCAGATCTACTTTGTGGATTTAAAAATTATAATAATTAGCCTACTCAACTATTACTTCATTGGTAGTACAATTTCTATTCAAATGAAAGAAACTTTATTTATAATGATATGATTCATCAATTATGATATGGCTCAATTATTTGATAAATGACGTCATCTGTCAGGGTACAAAACACATTGTCCAAATAAGAATTTGGAGATTCTTTATGCTCGAACTTGAATAGAATTCTGGCTTTGTTCAAGAAGGCCACTAACAGTGTTGATCTTCACAAAGTAGGATCCTCAAGGAGAGATATAAATGCCCTTAATCTTCAGCAGTTTCTCTAAGATAAAAATGTGAAAAAAATTAGGTGGTGTTTGAACTTTGATTGGTAAAGAATTACAGCTTAAAAATTTTATCTTTAACTCTTGTATTGATGAAGTGGACCTTTTTTATTTTTTCCTTTTTTGGTAAGAAAATTTGAATGGCTGATGTGAAACTAAATAGTTCTTTATGGCTGTTTTTCTTAGACTGGAAGGTTTTGAAGGTTAGTTTTCTGAATCTATTTTTCTTATGTGATTTTATTGAGGTGGAAGTCCATGAGTTATCAAAGTCATTTTGTGGGTCTTTTGTATGTACTTTGATGCTAAGTTTGTGGGTTTTCTTTAGTGTAATATTTTATTTCTTTCATCTGCAGAGGATGGTAGATGAAGAAGAGCTACAGTTTCACGAGGAATATGTGAATGAACAAGATCCTAGTATTCTCCACTTCCTTTTGGCGTCAGGAGATGATGTATGTTACTAGAGATCACCAAATGTTTTGGTTCCAGCCCAAATAATTGAAGCTTTTCTCTCAAACTCTCTGTAGGTTTCTAGCAAGCAACTTCGTGATGACTTGATGACGATGCTTATAGCTGGGCATGAAACATCAGCCGCAGTATTGACATGGACCTTTTATCTTCTCTCCAAGGTAAAGTTTGGTTAAGGTTTAGTTGTTTCTTACTGATACACTACCACTTGTCCCAATGGCCTAATCTGTTAGGAAATGATGAATTTTATCATTTAACCATTCTTCTAATACTTACACTGCATTTAACAATTTCAAATCAACTTCCAAAGTGCATAATGTTTTCAGAAATTCATTAGGATGGAAAATTTTTAAATTATTATTGTATATTTATACATTCTTGGAATTCCTTTTATGAATAAAAATTTATGTTAAAATATAAATAATAATTTTATAAAGAAAGCTTAAAGAAAATTGTCTAATCATCCTTCATTTGACAGTGTTTGCATTCTAGGATATATTTGTTGTTCTGTGCAGATTCTACCTGCAATTAATGTATCAAGAGATGACATGTAGATTTCTAGCAATCCTCTTTTTCTTTTTCTTTTTCTCCTAATCTCTTCCTCTTTGTCAAGTATGGTAATATATGCTCACACAACCCTAATTTTGACGTAACAATAAAAGGAAATGAATCTAATGGTAGTATATGCATATACATACATGTAAATATGTGTGTTAGCACCTGTATGTACATATGTATGTCTTTATGTATGAGGACAACGATTATGTCTTTCATGAATGGCTGCTTTGTAAAAGTAATCATTTTCTTTCTTTGTGATTGAGTGCAGGAACCTAGTGTCGTGTCCAAGCTTCAAGAGGAGGTATCTTTACTTTTCTTATGCATATGAGATTAGTATCAACAGAAAGCAGAGTGATAATATTCTAATCTATATTATATTATGTAATAGAGTTTTTCTGCTTTACTTTCTAGGTTGATTCTATCCTAGGAGATCGGTTTCCAACAATTGAAGATATGAAGAAACTCAAGTATGCAACTCGAGTAATCAACGAAGTGAGAAGATGACTTTTAAATAATAAATAACAGTTGGACTTCATTGTTTGTGTTCAGGCATTGACATTTTTTTCCCCTTTTTTCCCTTCTTTGCAGTCCTTGAGGCTTTATCCACAACCACCTGTATTAATTCGTCGTTCACTTGAGAATGATGTGCTTGGAGGGTACCCCATAAAAAGGTCTTATCCTATTAAATCCATTGCCAATGCTACTTTTGTCTGTCAATTAGTATACTATTTTTAAAATATTTTATTACCTTCTTGCTTAGAACCTTTTTTATTTTTATTTTTATTATTTTTCTGAACATTATTTGTTTATTTGTTATTTTTGTAAGTTTTTTTTTTAATAGCCCTTTCCATTTTCTATATGAAGTTCTTCTGTATTGTAGAACTGTAAATGTGTTCCTTGGTAGGGAAAGGAACCCAATGTCAGCGGATCTTCACTATTATCAAGGAATCTACATATATTTCCCAATTATGTTATGTTAGAATTATTTATCAAAAAAAAAAAAAATGTTATGTTAAAGTTAGCAAAAAATGATTTTATTTTATTTTATTTTTTTAAAAGTGGTTCTTTTAGAAAAACAGCTTTGACTGCTCAGTAGTCAGTACTCCTGTAGCTTTATGCTCTACGTTGTACTTATTAAAGTGTATATAAAAAAAAAGTTTTTAAGAAAATTAGAAAATATAGGACCAGTGATATTTTTTTGAAAAAGGTTCTTATATAACCCAAATGAAATGTAAATAGCAATGAAAAGAATTCTTACTACATAGCTTCAAAGTTGGTTTTGGGTTCAAGAGACTCACTCCTCTAGATTTGATAGCGTTTGCCAATGTGGAAATTGTGATGCCCTAATTTGATTAATTGTGTGATGTGTGTGGGTGTGTGATAAGTCTCACATCGGGCATATACTAGGTTGAATTGGGCTTTATTAACTACTACAAGGAGCCTTAATTGTGACTAGTCCTTTTGAGATATAGCGTAGATGTGGCTAGCATTCTTCCTTGGGTCGTTACATATGGTATTAGAGCTAGTTTGATAATCCCGTGTGGGTTCGGAGATACTAACCCCACAAAATGTGCCCTAACGAGGATGTTAGGGATTTAAGTAGGGGAGATTGTGATGTCCCAATTTGATTAATTGTGCGATGTGTATGGGTGTGTGATGAGTCTCACATTGGCATATACTGGGTTGAGCTTGGCTTTATTAACAATTACATGGAACCCCAATTGTAATTAGTCTTTTTGAGATATAGCACAAATGTGGTTAGCGCTATTCCTTGGGTCGTTACATATGGTATCAAAGTCGGCCCAGTAATCTCATGTGGGGTTGAAGACACTACCCCACAAAGTGGACCCTAAAGGATGTTAGGGATTGAAGTGGGGGAGATTATAATGCCTCAATTTAATTGATTGTGTGATGTGTGTGGGTGTATTATAAATATCACATCGAGCATATACTAGGTTAAACTAGGCTTTATTAACAACTACAAAAAGTCTCAATTGTGACTAGTCTTTTTGAGATATAGCGCAAATGTGACTTGTGCTATTCCTTGGGTCATTACAGAAATGTCATTTATAATATTTGTAATGATGGAATAATAAAATAAGAAATGAGAGGTATAACTGTATAAGGGTCCATCTAACTTGAAAATAAATAGTTCCCTCTAGACTAATTGTTTAGAAAACAAATTGTATATGGTAAAAGAAAATAGACAACACAATTTTTTGCCCTAGTGCTTTAAGCTTTTTCTTTAGCATTCAAAGATATTGAGTTTATTTATTGCAAAAAGCTGCTAGTGTACCAGAGCAGATTTCTATAGCAAAAACTCAAGTCACCATAAATTGGCTTATGTCACTTAATAACAAGGCAAGATTACTAAAATTAATGAAACAAATTATTAAATGGTCGCACTTTTGGGTAACAATAGCTACTTACTGAGATAAGAATGCTTAATGAAATTTCATGAGTTTGCTTATATAGATAGTTAAGGGTCCTCCCATGTAAGGAGAGAAGTCTCCTAAAATTCAGCATGAAACAAAGAGAAAAAAATTAAAAATTAAAAAAAAAAAAAGGTTTTTTCTTGGGAGGTAGCACAAGGAGAGAAAAAAAGTGTTGGGTGGTTTCGATATGGGGGTCAGAGGTCATCATGGGTTTTGTGAGGGTTGTGATTGGATATGGGTCTTTGGTTGTTTGAGATTTTTGGTGTTGGAGTTTTTGTGTTGGGTTTATGATGATGTGTGACTAGTCTTTTGCTAAAGGGGTGAAGCTGCAAAGAACCTTTTATGGGTTTTGGAATTTTGATTTGTTGGGTATGTCATTGTGGCAACATATATACAATTTTGTCAACCTTCAACCCTTATTCCATTTTTTTCCCCCATTCTTTGTTGGTCTTTTTGTATTTTATACCTTTACTTTGATAATAATGTATCTAATTGCACACGCATAAATAAAATAATTTTTTTCTCCTTATTAGCGTGAACTGTTAGAATTGTATTCAGAATTTTGAATGTGAGGTTTATAATTTAATAGATTTGAGAAAAAAAAATGTATTAGTTAACATAAAGTTATTTTATATGTACTTTAAAAATCGTACTAGATCTTTTAGAAGCTTTTCTTTGCCATTTGCCTTATACAATATTTGGGCGCTTGCTTCAATTTTTGCAATAGTAGGACATTGTGTTTTGTGCTTTTAATTATTATTTATAAATTTCACATTCAATTAATCAGTTTGTATTTTATTTTGTCAGTTTAAATAGAATATTTTCTAACATTATTAAGGCAAATCAATCAATAGTTGGAAACCACTTTGTGATTAAAAAAGAATTATCAATATGAATTAAGATGATTGAAATTCTAAGCGTTCAACATTTGTGTGAGAAAATCTTCGAATTGCATTCTTTCCTATATCCAAGTTCTCTCTCCCTTCGGAATCAAGGATTACTCCCTTTATTCTTTGTGACTAGTATAATATTATTTTAACACATGGCAACATTTTATTGGTTGTGGGACCACTAGACACTATTGACTTGACCCTCCGATTGTATTGAATAATTTTTCCCACAATTAAAGTTACTTTCTTACCTCACACATTAAAATTGTCATGTAGAAACATTTTACAAAAAAATGTGGGTATAAAAGGCATTGGATATTTTTTACTTAGAATGGGCACAGTGTTCATTTTGCCTTCAGGTTAAAAGAAAAATGGATTTTTTTGAATAAGGATGTACATTTTGCCTTCAGCTTAAAAAAAAAAAAAATCCGTAACATTCTAATTAGTTTAGTGATGCAATTTGTGACAAGCCTCCTTTTTTTTTTTTTTAATGATAAAAACAAAATATCAAAATAAGTTATCAAAAAGGTATTATAATTTGAAATTATAAAGTATCCGCACAACATGCGGGACATCATCTAGCTGTAATAAATATTTAACAATTTACTCTTTTTTTTCTTTATTCTTTTTCATAAATAGTATGCATTTTCTGATACGAAGCTTCATGTGTAATCTATTTGATTTTATCAGCGTAGCTGTCATGTTCAATGCTATGATGTCTTCGATACAATTTTTGTAATCTATTGAATTTATTTATCTTCTTCTATTATTATTTACAGGGGTGAGGATATCTTTATTTCTGTTTGGAACTTGCATCGAAGTCCAAAACTTTGGGATGATGTAGAAAAGTTTAAGCCTGAAAGATGGCCTTTAGATGGACCCAATCCAAATGAAACAAACCAAAACTTCAGGTATATAAAATCTTTGTTGTACAATTACTATTTTGTTGATCTCTCGTCTTCTTACAGCTGGTCAGTTAAGTGTTTGAATTTGTTCACATTTTGTTTTCCCTGTTTGAGTCTTCCTGACTTGTATAACATTGTTGTAACTTGTAACAAGCTCAATGAAGTGGCTTGCTAGTAGTATAATCAAACTGTACAAGAGAACCTCCAAATATTTGTTGGAGTTAGGAAATAACTATCCAGAGTTCAAAAAACAAGTTCCTGCAAAAATGTTGGATGAAGAGGACTGCAGGAAATTACCTATAATACTACATTAAACTTGTCCTCTGGGCCCAGAGGAGGGCTGTGATGTCCCTATGATTATATGAGTGTGATTTATGTCCAATTCTTGCTTATTTGCGACAGGCCAGCTCATTAAGTTATTAGATTTGCCATTTCCTGGCCACATACAGTTTGTTTGGGTCACATCAGTCATCATTTGATTAGCTTACTTGCACAGCAGTTGTTATTAAATATTAGGTAAGGTCTATTTGGGTCATTTGATAGGCTAATTTGGCCTTGGCTCCTTTCAAGCCATTTGATTGACTTTCTTGAGCTGTTTTTCTTTTAGATATTAGTTAGTGAGTTCAATTTTTTATTATTATTATTATTATTATTATTATTATTATTATTATTATTATTATTTTTAATGATAAGGAACAAGGACCTAGTCTGAAATCTAGATTTCAATTGTTTGTGGTCTAAGTTATGATTTGGTGATTTAAGAGTGGTTGAGATCTCTGGTGTCAGAAGTTAGATTGTTCGTGATTGTGGTTGTCGACGTCAGGATTCCAACTGGTTGTGGTCATCAATGATATGCAATGCTGGAGTTACTGGTGGTGGGTGGTAAAAAAACAGATACACTATTCATGGAAAGGAATAGGAGAGCTTTTTCAAGAAGATCTAACTATAGAGAGACTAAGATCTATAGATTAAAATCTTAATTTGTTGGGTCTCTACTCTATTGGACATTATTCGTTGGGAATAGACCCCCCAACAATTTCATAGACTCATTGTATTCAGGTTCTTTGTCGGGCAACTCTTGTGTATATTACCAATAGCAATATACACCATCTGTTCCCTATGTATCTTTTGTACAAATTTAAATCAATAAAATTGCTTCTTTATTTTATTTTATTTTACTTTATAACAAAAAATTTCCAAAACTGACCTTATCTTATTCATTGAAAACTTTTGAAAATCTAAAAAATACTACTATTATTAAGAAAGTTTTCTTTTTGTTTTTATTTATAGTTTTTATTTTCTCAATCCTTTAACGTGTGCTCACCAAACCCACCATACCTCTTCCTCAGACCCTACAAATCCAACACTGGGACAGGAAATTGACCAGTCCAGTTAAATATTCCCTGCAACTCATATCTTCACTCTCCAACTTTCAATCTCATACCTTTGTTCATTTTCCTTAAAATCATAGGACCAACTAAATATAATCATCATCATGTTTTTTAGAGATGCAAATGGAACACCTTTTTATCCTCAATCTCACCTTTTTCAACCATCAAAGCCTTAATATCCACCATTTAAAGCCTATGTCATAGTTACAACTCTCTAAACAAGCAATTATATTGGGGCTGAATAAATTGGTTGCCAACTTCCTCCTTAGAATCCTTCTCTACTCCCATACAATGAGAAGTATTTAATCAAATAGTTGCAGTGATGACGTGGTGAGGGTGATGCTCGTGAAGACTAGATCATGAGGAAGTGGGACTCAAGGTTGAGGGATGGCTCAGTGAATTCAATTTGAGATGAACTGAAAATGGGAGGGTTTTTTTGAAGTTGGTTGAAGAATGTTGCCAACTTGATCAGTAATGGTGGTCAGTTGACATTTGTCATCAGTGATGATGGTGCAATAGTTGCATAGAAGGAGAGAGTGCCAATTTACCCCTATTTTACTTGGATATGTTGGTTATGTTTTGGAACTACCAGAAGAAAATTAGTCCTTTGTTAATACAGAGGATCTTACTGCATATCATGCTACCTATGAGGATCAGTTAAGCCAACCATCAGCTCCACATCTGCAACGGGTTTCAAAGGAGGCTTCATATTGTTTCTACTGAAGATGGAGACTAAAAAAAATAAAAAAATTCTTCTGGATTGAAAAGGTGACCCTGAATCAGATAGCACTTGGATAACATTAGAAGAGTTTCAGGCAGCAACAGGACTTGTACAAGTTTATAAAATGAGAGAACCAGTTTTGATTTTGATGGAACGGAACTCACATGGGAACTAGAATAGAGGTAGAATAAATTTCGGTTGGGTTTGAGATTTTTTTTTTGTTATTTTGTGGAACAGTGGGGGAATTTTGGAATATGGAAATTTAAGGAAGGCTAGCTGCATAGTCATTAGATTGTTTATGCAACAGGATTACTTAGCCCTGAAGTGTGTCACCATGAAGCAATCTAATCTAGCTGAAGTAACCTCCTTATTGTCTATTTGCTAACAACCTTTTCTTTTAGTTTTTCTACTTTATTTGTTTATGTACACTTTTTTAAAGACTCATTTTTTTTTTTTTTTTTATAAGGTACAACTATACCTTAACATGTCAATATAAAGAGGAGCAACTTAATTTTTGGTGATGAAAATTCTGAGATGTGATGCATCCCTCTTGGGTATGATACTTATCCGTCGTTTGGGAGGAGGAAACTAGGTTTATCTATGTTCTTTCCCATGGTTACTTTTCTAATTGCTGCCTTCTGTATTCTGATCCTTATTCAAAGTTTCCCAGCCAAAAAACAAATGAGTTCCATAATTCAAAGATCACCTAAATATCTAAATTAATACAGATCCACAACTGATTGTTACTTCTCCCTAAACCAGCCCCAAAATATTAAATCTTTAGTGGTTAGGCCAAGCAAGACCCGCTTCGGATTTTTTCAAAGCTCAGTGTTGTTCATCTTTTCTCTTCCTTTTGATTAAGAATTTGTCTTGCTGAATTTTTATACTAATTGCATTTGGAAAATGAAACTACGGTCAAAGAATGCTTATTGCTTCCTTTCGGGGGAAGGTGAGCCCTAGCGCTGGTTCTTGCTTAAAATTTATTTCCACTCCATGTGTATTTCTACTTGTTCCACTCTGGGGCCCTTTTTCTCAAATGTTACTTTTTCTATATATGTATATTAGTATATATATGATACTGTCTTCTTTCAGTTATTTACCCTTTGGTGGAGGACCCCGAAAATGCGTAGGTGACATGTTCGCTTCATACGAGGTAATTTTGTTAAAGGTTTCTTGCATTAGAAACTTGTTAGAAGATCAAATGTTATGATATAAATGATTTATGATGCCTTTTGTTTAGAGTTAATATGTGTTCACCTTTTTTTGCAGACTGTAGTAGCACTTGCAATGCTTGTCCGGCGATTTGACTTCCAAATAGCACTTGGAGCTCCACCTGTAAGTAACCGGCTCTTTTTTTGCATGTTTTCTGTCTAAGACTGAGATTTTTAGAGCCATGTTTCAAACTTGTTATCTTAACAAATCCCCATTGTTGAATGGAGTAAAATCTGATAACTCTGCACATCTGATACTGCTAGTCTCTCTCTCTCTCTCTCTCTCTCTCTCTCTCTCTCTATATATATATATATATAACTTCTAATATTTTTAATAATTGAGTGTTTGTGCTTGGTGTTGATCAATCTTTAAACTGAGCAGCTCATTTCGTTTATATTAGGTAGACACAAATGAGCATTGACTTAAGTTGCTAAAATCGGGATATTAACGGACTTTAAGAAAGTAAACTTCAACTTTATCCATTTACCATGTCTGTGCAGGTTGAGATGACTACTGGAGCGACAATTCACACAACAGAAGGGTTGAAGATGACAGTCACAAGGAGAATAAAACCTCCCATAGTACCCACACTGGAGATGCCAACATTGAACGCGGATGCATCGGTCAACCTTTCAGAAGGGGATGCTCTGTTGGGTCAGAAAGGGGAAGTTTCTTCTGCTCATTCCTGATTGTTACCCTGGCTACATTTTGGCTTTATGGCATAGGATCTATTTAACATGGAGAAGTATAGGGAGAAGAAAATAAAATTGTAGCATTCTCTTCTATTTTGCTATATTTATAATATGCTTCCACATATTTAGCAGTTTAATGGGTTCAAAGTTTGTACATAATTTTGTAAAATGACAGACTCTATTCATGAAAGGAAACACGCCCATGGCGAAATTGCCTCGTGTTCTTAAATTCTCCTTCAAGCCATAGTATTTCTTTAATTCATCCTACTCTTGGATTATCTTTGTTAAAAAATTATTAACGTTATTGATGTGCCACCTTTCTTCGTCATATATAATGCCTCTGTTTATACTGCTTTACTTGAAAGTAGTTAGTGACGGTAATGCCAAGATCTTTGTAGTTTAGCGGCAATGTGTGGTCTTAATAAAGGGAACCAAAATTCAAATCCTCCCTCTTCTACCTACTTATTATAACAAATTTAATTAAAAAAATAATAGTTGGTGACAGTAATGTGTGTTTGTTTGGGGGGTGGGGTCACCAAAATACAAAGACGGAGTTGGTTATTTGGTAAATTGGTACGGAGTGTTGGAGTACATAATCAAAAAATGTGGCATGAAAAGCAACTTGCATTGCTTCGAACGTTGTATTAGGGACTAATGAATTTCCTTTAGTCAAGGCCCTCCAGGCTCAAAGGTTGTTGATGTGGTAATTGGTACTCATCTGGGTCTGGCCGGTGTCGTCTAACTTGTGGTTTTATTGAGAATAGGTATGTCATTACTTTAGTCTAATTGTTATGAATCTTGTAACTCAATTGGTTGAAATCTCTTGGTATTAATAATAGACATTCAAGGTTCAAATCTCTGCTTCCCCAACTCTGAAATTAAAAATAAAAACCTAACTTGAACAAAGTAGAGACTTTAAGCAGGAGTGCATGAGCTCTAGCCATGTGACGTTCTAATATTTCATTTAGCATTTTTAACATATTTTCTTTAATTTTTTTTATTGTTATCCAAAAGAACACATTAACTTTTTTATTATTATTTTTTTTAACTATTATCTAAAAGATAGGCTATAGTTCGAAATTAAATTAAAATCAGATCAAACCTTATGAAAAGCTCAAGCCCATTTATTATCTTACATATTATGATCCAAGCATGACCCTTCCACATTAATTTTTTTTCCCACATTCTCCAAAATATGGTTTGTGATCATAAAATAGGACACACACTTTGAAAAACTCTACAATTTTCCTGATGAGACTCTTATTATTAAGTGCCACATCAATTTTCTCTTTTCTCTTCCTATCGCTAATAGTATTTTTGCACAAAAATGAATTATTTCTACACCATCTTTTATATGGTGGAATCTATTAAAAATAAATAAATAAACGGTTTATATGATAGAAACAATAATTCCTACAATTTGTGTTTTGTTTTAATTTCTAATGTAGAAGACTCTTGAAGCCAATAAATTATATGCCCAGTTGTCCACTCCCTTTGTGAGAGACCGCAAAAGTGCCTCTAAAAAAAAAGAGATTTGTATGCTTTTAAGGGCATCTCTCTTTTTGGGTAAGTGGTGTGGAGTCACCACTTTTTTTTTTTTTTTTAATTTTTTTATACAAAACATAAGAAAAACTATACATGACTGAATTGTTTCATTATCATTGATTGAATAAAAAAAAAATACATATTTGAAAGTTTGAAAAATGACATGACTTTGGGTCTTAGTTACAAATTACCAAATAATTACATAGCTTATTGTCCTAGTTACAAATTACTTTGGACCTAAATTCGGAGGCCTAGGTTACGGAATGGGAAAGTATTAGGCACCCATTCCACACAGATAGAGTCTGGTCTTTTGAACTCTTGTGACCTATATACCCCTTTTATGCATGCTATGAATGATATGTTGTACATGTGAACAAAACTAAATCACACAAATTTATTTATGAATGCATCCTCTTCTTTGTTTTAAAAAATCAAATATATTGTTGTGAGCAAAAGAATTTGATTTCAATTTATTAAAAAAAAAAAATCAAATTTGCTTTTGTTGTGTAAAAAAAAAGTGGTTTTTGGAGAGAAAATTCAGATCTATGTTTATTAAATAAAACAAAGTCTTTTTTTTTTTTTTTTTTAAATCAGATCTGTTTTTAAGAACTTAGAAAAAAAATGGTTTTGGTTTATAAAAGATCAATCTGTTTTTAAGAACTAAAAAATATGATTTTTGATGACAAAAAAAATTAGATCTGTTTTTATATGTTCCAAAAAAATATCAAAAAGATTTTTGAGAAGAGGGTTTCATTCATGAAATAAATTTATGCTACATATATTGAACAAAACAAAAACAATCATGCATGATCTTTTTTTTTTTTTTTTTTTATTCAAAATCCGCATATGTTAAAAAAAAAAAATCAAATTTGTATCTAAGGAAGATACAAATTAGTTTTTTGTTTTAAGAAAATTTAGATTGCATCTAATGAAGATGCAAACTAGTTTTTGATTTGAGAAAAATTCAGATCTACATCTAATGAAGATGCAGATTTGTTTTCAGTTTTAAGAAAAAGAATTGATTACATGCAGATCTTTGAAATTAAGAAAGAGATCATAAAAATTATAAAATATTCAAGATTATGCTTTAAACAAAACAATAATTAACAATTCATGTTATGGATATTCGAAACAACTAAACTAAAAAAAAAAATAAATAAATAACATACATGCACATCACAAAAGAGAAGCATAAAGAAAAAGGGTTATTGGAAACAAACTCTTGCATGGAGCACTTCTTCTTCTTGAGAGGATATTTTAGGGTTTAAAGAAATTTATGCAATTATCTTTGAAACCTAAAAACCCTAGTTTAAGAGAGAATACCAAAAAAGGGGAGTGAGAAATTTGAGAGTGTGAAAAGGTGTCTCTCCTTGAGCGTAAAAGAATGTGCTCTCAGAGCGTAAAAGAGTGTGTTGAATTTTGAGATCCAGTCCCTATTTATAGAGATTGGAATGCTTAAAAAATAAGCAATGACGGGTAGAATGCGAATCAGGACGTGTCTTTTTGCGAAAAAGTCGAAAAAGGTGTGCCTTATCGACACCTGAAGAGAATTGGGCCAAAGCCCAAAAGAGTGCAATTCGGCACTTTTAAAGCGTCAATCAACACTCCAAAAGTGCCGAATGGTACTCATGGGTGTTGATCACACTTTTGTGTTTAGGTGCATTTTGGACTCCTTTTTTAGGTTTTCTTGAACCGGGCCTTGCACTTAGACGTATTTCCAATCCATATTCTAAGATTTTATCTCTTTCTTGGATAATTCAGGTATTTTTAGGAACAATTATCTTGTAGACAAATATCCTAAAATAAACTTTGATAAAGTTCAAATCATCCACAATTTTATTGTTATCCAATTATCCATTTTATTCCTATGCAAGCAATCCTATTTTAGATACTAATTGTCAACTAATCTCAAAATTATTTTATTAATTTTAATTATTTAACCAATCAGAATTAATTTAAACTAATCATGTGTGGTCGACTCTACCTAGACACAATGCATGCTGACTGTGCAAACTTGATCATGTGATATCTTTCGATCCGATGGTCTGATTTGGAAACCGAACACACCGTTGTGATCGTTAGAATCTCAAGATCATTTTTATGATATGCAATGAATGAATTAATATAATCATGATTTTTGGGGTACATGGATGGTCATTCCGGTCATCTTCCTTGATTAAATCATGGGTGCAAAATCGAGTGTCTATAGAATGCCCCTCATCAATAGAGCTTGGAAAACGAAAGTCAATGTAAAACAAAGACATTGATTTTAGTGGCCATGATTTAATTGAGGTTGAATTTTCAAAGATTACCTAGCCCTCGAACCTAAAACTTTGGAACATAGAACTAGTGCCTTACATTTTGACAAAAATGAAATACTTGACCTAACTGATAGCTGATAAATTTTGGAAATGATTCTTGACAATTGATGTGACCAAGAGACTTTTCCATCCTGATCTTGATAATGGAGTTGCCTGCAACCAAGGGGCTATTGAACCTTGATCTTGACGATAGGAATTGTCTGCGATCCCGATCTTGACAAAGGAACTATCTACAATCTCAATCTTGATGAAGAAAATGCCTGCGACCAAAGGACTTGATCTTGACAAAGGAAATGTCTGTGACCAAAGGACTTGATCTTGATGAAGGTGATGTCTGCAACCACGATCTTGATCTTGACTACGTAAATGTCTACAACCAATGGATCTGATCTTGACTAAGAAAATGTTTGCGACCACGATCTTGATCTTGACTACGTAAATGTCTACAACCAATGGATCTAATCTTGATTGAGGAAATGTTTGCGACCACGATCTTGATCTTGACTACATAAATGTCTGCGACCAATGGATCTAATCTTTACTGAGGAAATTTTTGCGACCATGATCTTGATCTTGATCTTGACTACGTAAATGTCTGTGACCAATGGATCTGATCTTGACTGAGGAAATGTCTGCAACCATGATCTTGATCTTGACTACGTAAATGTCTGCGACCAAAGGATCTTGATCTAGACCAAAGGTAATCAAAGGGACTCCTCATCCTTGAAACCAAGTTACTGCCTACAAAAGTCAAAATTTGGAATTAGTCTTTAACAAATAAATGTTTTTTTGTTCCCTTGCTTTTTTGTGTGATTTTCATTTGTCTCTTCTTGATTCGAACCTTTTTCATTTTTATCAAGAAAACTTTGATTGGTTTTTGGTGGTTCTTTGAAAAAGATTTGATTTCTGAAGTTTGGAATTGGACACTGGAAATTTTGAAATTAAAATTTGAAATTTTGGAGACTTAAGATTTTGGAATTTGAAACCTTGCAATTTTGAAATTTTAAACTTGAGATTTTGAAAATTTTGAAATTTAAAATTTTGAGACTTAAGGCTTGGGCTTTGAAACTTGAAATTTTGAAAAATTGAAACATGGAATTTTGGGAGTCTGTGGTTTGAAATTTTGAACATGAAATTTGAGGTTTGAAATTTTTTGCAACTTGAAATTTTGGGGATTTTGAATTCAAAAATTGGGCATTTAGAATGTGAAATTTTTAAACTTGGGAATGAAAATTTTGAATTGAAAATTTGGGATTTGGAGTTTTAAAAAATTTTCATCCTTAATTCATCCTTTCTTTTGAAAATTTGAACTTATAATTCATTCCAAAAAAATTTCATCCTTTCTTTTTTCTTTTTCTTTTTCTCTTTCTATGATGTGATTTTGATTTTTTTTTCTAGGAATGGAAAAGAAATGGAAATAAAAATATATATATATTTTTTTTGGGAGTTGGCTAAGTCAACTCAGTTTGACTAAGTTGACTTAGCAACTCAGCTGGTTTTTTATGTGGGGCTGAATTTTGGCCCCCCATTCATCATATCTCTCTTTTCTTTTCATTTTCGCTTCCTCCTTCATCACCTTCTCTTCCTCCATTAACGCTATTCACCTTCTTCTGCCACTTGATTTTTCTTCTTCATCTCACCATTTCTTCTATAAATATTAAAATAAAAAACACTTTTCTAAACTTCTCAACCTTCCCTTATCCATCTCCCTCAATATTTCTTTAGATCCTTGTGTTTTTTAGCACTTTTGCAACATACCCATTTTCAAACCATTTTTCTTTGCATCAAAATGTCTACTTCTTCCAATGGATCCCCTTTTCTTACTTTTCATGGTAAGAAATATGATCCAACATTTGATTGGCATGATGAGAAGGGGCTCCTTCAAGACCCTAAGACCCGTGCTCCATATTCTCACATGGACACCAAGGTGAGTTTTTCTTTGGGTTTCTTTGCTTGGAAAAAAGTTGTTTCATGCTTCATAGAAAATTTGATGGTGAGACATTGTCATTTTGTTGTGTGTTCTTGTTGGAATTTGGGGTATTGTATGATAGATCATGTTGTAATGTTGGTTTTGGAGCATTTTTGAAGTGTTTATTTTTGTTCATGGTGCAACTTGGACAATGTTGGTGGCTTATGGAATTTTGACAATGTTGGTAGTTTGTGATGTTGTTGAATGAATTTTGGCTTGGTTTGGGAGCATTGGCATTGTGAAAAATTTGTGCTATGGGCTTGTATGAATATGTTCATGATGTATGTAGAAAAGTTTGTTGGCATGTGTAAACTTTGTTTTATGAACATGGCAAAATGTGGATATTATGTGCATGGATAAATTTGTGGGTATGGACAAATTTTATGGGCACGAAACTTTGACTTATGGAAAAAAAAATTTTGGGTATGTGATGTTGGTTCATGGAAAATTTTTGTGGTTATAATTTTGTCTATGTGAGAATTTACTTGTTGTGCATAGACGTGTAGGAAATTATTTGTTGGCTATCTTGGTCATGTAGAAATTTTTGTGCATGGTTATGGAAAAAAGATTTGGTAGTTATGTATGGATATGTGAAACATTTTTATTGTGGTGAAATTTTTTGTGGGCCATTAGGTTTTTTTTTTTTTTTTTGGTGGTGGGGCATTGACCTTTTCGGGCACATGATTTTTGGTTGTGAACAATTTTTGGTCATGTGGGTTTTGGTTGTGGGAATTTTTTTTGAAATGGGTTTTTTGTCCTAGTATGGAATTTTTGGACATGTGGGTTGCGGCTTGAGAATTTTTCTTTAACATGTGAGTTTTTTTTTTTTTGCTTGTGATTTGTCATGGAATGATGAGCTAAACTGTTGTGTTGCAGAGCCTCAAGAGTCGAGGTAGTCTCCAAGTGTTGAAGAACATGTGGAAAGCATTGTCTCCTAACATCAAAAACATCATCAATGAAGCGGGCTTTGGTACTTTCTTTGAAGCTCCGTTAAATCAAGAGACACATGAATACAAGGATCTTCAGTTACTCCTTACCTTAGCAGAGCGCTTCTAGGACACTACATTTACCTTCCATTTTCCAAGCATTGGTGAGGTAATGTTGACACCTTACGACTTTTCTGTTATCACTGGTCTAAGGTTGGGTGGTGAGAGAATCAGTGTCAATGACTCCCTTACTTCAACTAAAATCAAGAAACTTCTAGGTGTAGTGCCTTCCAGAATGAAGAGTAAAAATATTCATTTGTCTTGGCTATGTGAGAATATTCCCCAATATGATACTGAGGCAAAGGGTGCTCGCATGTTCATGCTTCTTTTTATTAGGACTTTCTTATGTCCAGATTTAGGTAGTAACAGTGAATATGCATTACTTGTGGAGTTTGAGAAAAATTTAGCGAATCTGGAATTATGACTAGGGCGGTATGGCTTATGTTACTCTGTTGCATTTCATGACTCAACTTTCTAGGTGGAGCCTTTCAAGCTTGGGGGCTCCATTTGTATGGCAGGTGAGGTTTGGAATTTTTGGCTATGTTTAAGTTTTGGAAATATTTTTTGGCTAGATTGTAATGGAAGGTTATCTTGGCTATGTGTGGTAATGGTGTTGTGAATTTTTCAGGTTTGGATGTATGAATACTTTGGAGTTGGTCCTAAAATCCGGGAGGAGGTTGCTGGCATTTTTCTTAGATTTCTCCATTGGTTGCCCAAGCACCATTTGTCAATGCCTTCTAGGCATTCTTTGGAAATTTGGCGCTTGGTGATTAACAATTTGACTGCTGATGATGTGAGTCCTTCCCCCCCTCCCCCCCTTTTTTTTGAATCTTTGGTACTTGGTTATGGCTTGGTCTTTTCTCATTCTAGGTTTCTTTGTGATTTTTAAGATGTCTCTAAATCCTTGGGCTGGATGTGAGGGGTATGCAGAGTGTGAGTGGGCATTGGAGCTGAATGACCGTTGGTATTGTTTGAATGTGGGCATGGAAGGTATTGGTATCTTGGTGATCGGGTGTTGCCCCAAGTTCAACATGAGTATCCTCCTACAAAAATTCAAATTCCTCCTTGTCCCTCCATTTGGTTGGCTGACTTCCTTGCTGATGAAGAGATTGCTCGGGGTGATGGCTATATCGTTGCAGGAGTAGAAGGGGATTATTCTGAATTCATTTGAACTCATTTGCAAGGTTGCTTGGCTGGCATAATAGTACTTCTCTTCCCTTCTGAAGTCAAATTTTCATCTCACAAATTCTTTTTCCATATTTCTACTTAGTAACAAAATTTGCATGTTGGATTTTCAGCCTCCATCTTCTGAAGGAGAGGAAGAGGAAGAGGAAGAGGAAGAGATTCCCTCTCCTCACCATGCTGGTAGCTCTTCTAGTTCCTTCATGGAGACTTATCCCCATTTTTCGGCATGGCAATATGATGTGATGAATCCTAATGGAACATATAGTTCCATGCCTTTGAATAGGCCAGAGCACACACCGAACATTCCTTGGCCCGATCCAGTATGTTCTTACATTTTTATTTCTTTGTCTTCATTTCTTCTTGGCTTATTGAATGGCTCATGATATGGTAAATTTGTGCTTCAGGTTGATGTGGATCTTGTGGAGGAAAGCATGTGGATGATTGGAGGCTTGCAATCGTTGGCTCATACTCAGTCCTCCCAATATGTGCTCAATGAGGCGAGCTGGGTATGCAATGATGCTTTCTGAGTGTCTTTGGCTTAGACTTTTCTTGTTGATGAAATTAACACTTGATTTTCCTGACTTTTTAGGCACATCAAATGGAAGTTGCTGATGCTACCAGAAGAACTTTAGAGGAAAGGACCAGGAGCCTTAAACTTGAAAATCATCAGTATGATCCTTGATTTTTCACAAGTCAAGAAGGAAATACTGAAGGTGGCTCCTCCAGAGGTGGGTCAAGGAGATCCTCACGCAGGCGGACCCAGAGTCCAAATGATATTTCACTTGTATTTTCAATTTTTCCTGCAAAACAAAAAGAAGTGTTCCTTAGACAATCTTATATTACTTTCCATGTTCAACTCTTTGTCCTTGGAATCGCCTTGTATCATGTAGAAACTTTAAATCTGACAAGTTTAGAATTCCCCTAATGTGATCTTGTAGTACCAATTTAAACTTATCTTGATTAGATCTGTTGGAAACTTCACTTACTTGAATGAGGCGGAGCCGAGTGCCCCTAGTTTAAAATGAACGCATGATTTTTTGGAAATCTTGATGATGAATTTTTTATAAAAAAAAATTGATGATGGTGGTTTCTTTTTTTCTTTTTTTTTTGAAAATGAATGAGCCATGGGCAAATGCCCCTAGTTTGGAACATGAATTCATGAGTCTCAAAAAAAATCTTGATTCGATTAATTTAAAAAAAAAAAAAAATGACAGAAGTGATAATTTTTGAAAACAAGTGTGTTGGGCATGTCAAAATGCCCCAGTTTGACCCAAAAAAAAAAAAAACTTTTTGAGTGCTAAATGATCCTAAAAAAATGTCCTAGAACGCAAAATTGCATGGACGTACGATGGTGGGGCTGCGTGCCACTAGGCACATGAGGAGTGCCATTTGGCACATTTAAAGTGCCGATCATCACTTTTAGAGTGCTGAATGGCACTTCGTCACACCATGACGCTTACGTCATGGTGGGCCGACTCTGATGCGTTTCGCATTTTAATGTTTTTTGAAAAATATTTTCTTCGTTTGTGATCATGAAACACTCTCCTACTCAGTTACAAACTCTCTGAAACCTATTTCAACCTGCTTAAGAACTGATGTAGCTCATATAAATGATTTCTCCTGCGACAAATCTCTGCATCAAGGTTCGTAAAACACAATAATCACAAGCAAAAGTCATCCATGGCTAGCAATCATAATTTTTCTCATTCAACAGTTCATGATTATCAACAGATGGGTTCATAGCTTTAATTTCAGTACCAAGACCAATTTTACAGCCTACAAACTAGAGGGAATTAAGGCGCTGAGGAATGTCAAAATCAAGTGGGATTTCCTTCGTACTGTTGTGAAATTCTAGGATCCCTAAGATAATGTGTTCTGATTTAAAACTGTTGAACTTTGTCCGACAATTGAAGAATTTTCCACTATCTTGGGCTATGATCCTAGCAAAAAATCTATGGCAGTTTCTTGTGATCCCAAGCATAGGGAATCTTTGTCTGATGCCCTCGGTCTTCCTACTTCCATCACTAGTAGTATGGTTGAAGGACATATGGTGAATCTTCGTGCAATTGTTTCAAGGCTAATTGACAAACACACCTATGGAGTGACCAACAATATGCAGAAAAGCTTTGGCTTAGCCCTATGCTTGGTGGGAGAATTTTTGCTTTACTTTGGAAGGCACGGTTTTGTGGATGCTCGAGCCATAAGTGTTGTGAGTCAAATTAAGGATGGTGATAATCCTGTTTCTTTGATCTTGGCAGAAACTCTTCTAGGACTGGATGCTGTATTTCATGGTGGAGAATCTCAAAACTTCCTAGGGAGTCCCTTAACTTTACAGATATGGCTAATGGAGCAACTGGATATGATTGCCAAGCCTACAACTGGTAATTATAGGCCTTGCAGTTTTCTTAGCAGGACTATAATTAAAACTAAGTGCCAAACTGAAAGTGACTAGGTGAAGTTCTTGAACAAGAAATCCAGTACCTCAATCCAATGGAATTGTTACTAGTGGAAGTGCCCACCCCCTTTACTGCGGTCTCCAAAATCAGATCACATCTTCATTGTTGGGTTGCGGAGGGCAACCTTCTATAAGGCAGATAAACTCCTGAGGTAGTTCCATTATAAGCAAGGAATGCTCGGTGGAAAAAGAAGAAGAACTTTCACTCTTGTAGACACAAATCCTACTTCTATAAATAACATGCTCTTGGGCTTGGAGATGGCTGACTGAGTGGACCAGTCTTTTGCCAAAGTCCACTTTCACTAGATGACTACAAAATACTCTAACAGGCTGGTGAACAAGATCATTGACAAGGAAGCTGAGATGGTTTCTATGAGAAAGTAGTTTCTTAGAGATAACCAGGAAAGACACGATGAAGACAACTATGAATTCAAAAGAAGGGACAAGGATGATGAAGTACCTAACACAGAAGAAATCAGTGATCAACAAAAAGAGAAAAGACTGAAGACAAAGTGACCTTCTTATTCTTTGGCTTTGAACATGTTTATTTAAAAGTTGATGTGAAACTCTTATGTTTACGAATTATTTAGGAATTGTAGGTTAAGGGTTTTGTTTAGAGTGTAGGCTTTTGGGGTTTGATTATTATTATTATTATTTTTTTATGGTTTGGTTGTTTTTTTGTGTGTGTGTGTGTGTGTGTGTAATGACATGGTTTAATGGAATGGTTGAGTTTTAGAAAAAAAAAAATTTAATGGGCAAATGGTGGTTTTGGGAAATTGTATCTGAACCAATGCATGGTTGCCTACATACTCCCTTGGTAGAAGGATCAGGTCATCAAGTAGTTCATTTATTTTTTATATGCCTTAACTTTTGCCTAGGCCACCCTTTTGGGTTTTCAACCTGGCAGGCTCTCTCACTTTCTTTCTTTTTTTACTCTCCTTTTGCGTAGGTTGCCATTTCGGGTTTTCAACCTACCTCTTTTTTTTTTCTTTTTTTTCTTTTTTTGCTCTAATTCTTTCCTAAACTGTCCTTTCGAGTTTTCAGCCTAGCGAGCTCTTTTTTTTCTTTTTTTTTATGAACCTAAGAAAGAAAATCACATAATCTACAACCACTTCAAATGTGGCCATTCCTTAGACTACCACCTCAGACGTAGTATTTCTTCAGTTGATCCATATTAGTTAGCTCAATAAAAGGGTTTGCATCTACGTCCATCAACCTTACTGCTCCCCAGAGTATATATGTTTGATGATATATGAACTTGCCCAATTCTACTTAAATTTCCCATTTTTTTCCTAAGTCGGGGCTCGAATCTCCTTTAGCACTAGATCTTCTATCTTCAAATCTCTAGGTCTTACTTTCTTGTCAAAGGCTTTTATAAGTCTCCTTTGGTAACCTTGAATGTGATTCAAGGCCTTGAGTCTCTTCTCATCCAACATGCACAACAAGTCATATCTACTTTGCAACCAATCTACTTCAAGGATTTCACTTTCCAATATTGTCCATAGAGAATGAACACCTGTCTCAATGGGAAGAACTGCTTCCATCCCATACACCAATGAATAAGGAGTGGCTCCTGTGGAAAATTGAATTGATGTTCTGTACCCCTAGAGTGCATAAGGAAATTGTAGGTGCTAGTCATTGTAATTTATGTGCTCTTCTTCAAGATTCACCCTATATTTTTATTAGTAGCCTCAACTGCTCCATTAGTCTGAGGATGATAAGGTGAAGACTTGTGGTGTTGAATATTGAACTGTCATAGCAACTTTCTATTTCTCCCTTGAAATACTTTCCATTGTCAGAGATAATTTCATGTAGTACCCTATATCTGCAAATAATATTGGTCTGAATGAATTGAGCAACTTTCTTTGAATTCTGAACCTTGTATGAGGCGGCTTCTACCCATTTAGTGAAGTAATCGATGGCTATGAGTATGAATTCATGGCCATTGGATGTTGTTGGGTGAATCTTCCCAATAATGTCTATCTCTCATGTAGAGAATGGTCAGGGTGATGTCATGGTATGTAGTGGCATGTGCTTCAGATCTCCATGGACTTGGCATTGATGGCATTTTCGAACATAAGCCGCACAGTCAACTTCCATAGTAGTCTAGTAATAACCCTATCTCATTATCTTCCTTGACAGCATGTGTGCATTCATATGTGGCCCATAGCTTGACTCATGAACCTCTTCAATTATTTGTTATGCTTCCTTGGCGGTTACACAAAGGAGATGAATTCCATCATATGATATTCTGTAAAGCCTTTCACTACAAATAATGTGATTAGTAGACAACCTCCGGATGGTTAATTGATCATTCTTGTCAGCAGACTTTGGGTATGTTCCATCCTTGAGGTATTGTAAGATGTCTGAATACCATTCACTTTCCCCATTCTTTCCCTCATCCTCTTCTATTGTCATGCAATAGGCTGGTTCTTCTTTTTGTTCCAACACTATCGGTCTAGCTTTATCTTCTTTTGGCCCACCCATCATGGATGCCATGGTTGCTAAAGCATCTACAACTTGATTCTACATCCTTGGCACATATTGATATTGAATCTTGCTGAATTTTGATGCCCACTTCTCAAATTCCACTTCCATTTTAATTTGTGGCTTCATCAAAGTACATATTCCATGATTCTACCTCAATCCTCATGATGTCTTCATCCGGAAAGTCTCCTTGGATCTCTTCAGCTTCTTCTGGTGAACGATGGAATAAATGATTGGCAATTGTTGTACCCTTCACAAATTTCTAAGTCACATACTTAATATCAAATTCTAATAGAAACAATACCCATTTAGCAATCTTCCCATCTTGCACAAGCTTTTCCATTAAGTACTTCAAAGGATCCATTCTTGCAATCAACAAAACCTTGTAGGCAAGCATATAATGTCTAAGTTTGTGGGTTGCCCAAACAAGTGCTACGCATGTCTTTTCAAGTGGCGAATACTTCTCTTCGTAAGGCAGCATCTTCTTGCTGATGTAGTAAATTGCATTCTCCTTTCTAGTCTCCTCTAAGTATTGACCAAGTAGAGCCCCCATTACTGTATCGATAGTGGTGAGATACAACTACAATGGCTTTTCAGGTATCGATGGAACAATTATTGGTGGCTTCATCAGATAGTTCTTGATCTTTTCAAAGGCTTCTTGGCATTGTTCATTCCATTCTATAGGAACTTCCTTCTTAAGCAGTCAAAAGATTGGTTCACATGTCATGGTGAGTTGAGCTATGAACCTGTTGATGTACTTTACCCTTCCCAGAAATCCTCGTATCGCCTTTTAGTTCTTGGGGGCTTCATCTCTACAATTGCCTTGACTTTGTTAGGATCAACTTCTATTCCCTTCTGGCTTACCATAAACCCTAATAGCTTTCCAGATGTTACACCAAAAGTGCACTTCTTTGGATTCAACCGTAACTTATAGAACCAGATTCTTTTGAAGAACTTCTGTAAAGCTGGCATATGTCCTTCATGGTCTTTGTACTTCACTATCATGTCATCGACAAAAACCTCTACTTCTTTATGGATCAAGTCATGCAACAAAGTGGTGGCTGCACGTTGGTAACTGGCACCAGCATTTTTAAAGCCAAATGGCATGACCTTGTAGCAATATGTCCCCCATGGTGTAATAAAGGAGGCTTTCTCCATATCTTATGGAGCCATCTTAATTTGATTGTACCCTGAAAATCCATCCATAAACGATAGCAAAGCATGACCTGTTGTATTGTCTACTAAGACGTCAATGTGAGGTAAAGGAAAGTCATCTTTTGGACTAGCCTTATTCAGATCTCGAAAATATACACACATTCTGACCTTCCCATCCTTCTTTGGCACCAAAACCTCATTAGCTAACCATTCTGGATAGTTGACCACCCTCAGCAATCCTACATTGTACTGTTTCTCAACTTCTTCCTTGATCTTGAGAGTCCATTCTAGCTTCATTCTTCTCAACTTCTGTTTGACCGGCTTCATGGTTGGATATGTTGGAATGTAGTGCTGTACTATATCTGTATCAATCTCAAGCATGTCTTCATATGGTCAGGCAAAGACCTCTTTGAATTTTGTCTGGAGTGCCACTAATGCATCTTTCTCTGAAATGGTTAGGGTATTGCCCACTTGTATCATTTTCGGTTCATCATCAGTTCCCAGGTTAATGGATTGGGTTTCCTCTATTATTGGTTCTAGGTGTCCATGTTTTAGTTCCTTATTATTAAGAGTTTCTTTACCAATTTCAGAAATAAAAACAATCAAAGCGAACAAATAAGCAAAATCAAAAATCATATTAAAAGGAAAAGAGTTCCCAATAGACTCAATAGACTTAACTAAATCAAACTCAACTGAAAAACTATAAAAAACGGACTTAATAGGAATAGAAATACTAGCAGAAATAGACTCAATAGTGACAGAAACAATGTTCTTGGTAGGGATGACTGGCTCGACGGTCTTGATCTTCTTAGCAAGAGTGACTAACTTAACGGTCTTGATCTTCTTCACAGAGTCCTCCGTGGGGTGGGCGGCTCCCTCCCATGCCCAATTCTTCAACACAGTAGTAGCTTCAAAAATGGTAGGTGGCTCCTAGTAAGTTCCTTCTTCCCTCAACATCAGTATTACGGGATCTTCATCCATATAATCTGTGGCTTCTTCATCAATCTCCAAGTCTATGGGTTTGTCAATCTTCACATATGGGGGTTTGAAGTGTCTCTCCCTTTTATGATGTGGACAATTTTTGTTGGGTCATTTAGGTTGGTGTCTTAGGGTTTAAAGTGTCTCCCCCCACTGTGGATGTTGGGCCATTTGATTGGGGTTTGAAGTGTCTCCCCTCATTTGCAGGTATTGGGTTGCTTGATTGGGGTTCGAAGTGTCTCCCCCCATATGTTGGTGCTTGGTAATTTGAATGGGGTTTGAAGTGTCTCCCCCCGTTCGTGGATGTTGGGTGATTTGGTTAGGGTTTGAAGTGTCTTGTAGGTCGAATATGGGATTGTAATGTTGTAGCGGTGGAGTTTCTTTTATGCTTACGGGCTTCAGTTCTGTAATGGGAGTGACGAGCTTGGAACTGGAGCTACTGGCATGAGTATCGAGCTTAGGTTCTCTTTGCAGCCTTCCTTTAGACAAACTAAGACAGGCTTGGTCGGGTTAATCAAAACTAAGACCCCATCCACATCAATCAATCAACCAAACAAACACACACAACATGCAATGCAATTTTAACCAGGACCAACCTAAGGGTAGGTTCTAAGTCATTATGTCATAGGGTGGGTTTGTTGTTTCATTTTTTCCCATAGCTAGGACGTTACACCTCCCAACTTGTAATGTAATGAACATTGCGTTGGTCCAAATGGCATGGTTTGTCCTTTACAGTCAACAAGAAATGATCCAGTGACTTTAGGCTATGGGTTGGTGAGTTCGCCACTAGGTACCCGAATCTAATGAAGACTGGTGATCGATGGTTACTACCACCACAGATTGTTGAAAGGGGTGCATACATATTTTTTGGATGGCACACACTATGATAGTTAGGGAAAGCTTTTAGCAAGCAATACAAACAACAACATATCATACAACAAAATATCATACAACATCTCAAAAACATAAATAAACAAACAAACAACAATATCATGCAAGACCTTGCAAAACAAGGGTACACATTTGGTTACTTAAGTCTAATACGAAACTTAGCTCTCAACATCCCTAGTGGAGTCTCCACTGTGTGAGACCGCAAAAGTGCCTCTAAAAAAAAAAGAGATTTGGATGCTTTTAAGGGCATCTCTCTTTTTGGATAAGTGGTGTGGAGTAGCCACTTATTTTTTTTATACAAAAAAATAAGAAAAACTAAATATAAATACATGACTAAATTGTTCATTTATCATTGATTGAATAAAAAAATACATATTTGAAAATTTGAAAAATTACATGGCTTTGGGTCCTAGTTACAAACTACCAAATAATTACATGGCTTTTTGTCCTAATTACAAATTACCCAAAATAAAAATAAAGACAAGGCTTAGATCTACTTACCCAAAGACCTAAATTTGGAGGCTAGGTTACGGAATGGGAAGGTGTTAGGCACCCATTCTGCCCAGACAGAATCTAGTCTTCTAGACTCTTGTGACCTATGTACCCCTTTTATGCGTGCTATGAATGATATGTTGTACATGTGAACAAAACTAAATCACACAAATTTATTTATGAATTCAAACTCTTCTTTGTTTAAAAAAATCAGATCTATTGTTCTGAGTAAAAGAATTTGATTTCAGTTTATAAAATTAAAAATAAATAAATAAATAAAAATCAGATCTATTTTTGTTGTGTAAAAATAAGTGGTTTATGGAGAGAAAATTCAGATCTATGTTTATTAAATAAAACAAAGTCTTTTGGGTTTTTTTTTTTTTTTTTTAAACAGATCTGTTTTTAAGAACTTAGAAAAAAATGGTTTTGGTTTATAAAAGATCAGATCTATTTTTAAGAACTAAAAAAAAAATGATTTTTGATGACAGAAAAAATCAAATTTGTTTTTATATGTTCCAGGAAAATATGAAAAATATTTTTGAGAAGAGGGTTTCATTCATGAAATAAATTTATGCTACATATATTGAACAAAACAAACACAATCATGCATGATCTCTTTATTTATTTCAAAATCCACATATGTTAAAAAAAATCAGATCTGCATCTATGGAAGATACAAATTAGTTTTTTTGTTTTAAGAAAAATTCAGATTGCATCTAAGGAAGATGCAAATCAGGTTTTTTTTTAAGAAAAAAAATTCAGATTTGCATCAAATGAAGATGCAAACCAGTTTTTGATTTGAGAAAAATTTAGATCTACATCTAATAAAGATACAGATCTGTTTTTATTTTGAACAAAATTTAGATCTACATTTAAGGAAGATGCAGATCCGTTTTATTTTGAAGAAAAATTTAGATCTACATCTAATGAAGATGCAAATCTGTTTTTAGTTTTAAGAAAAAGAATTGATTACATGTAGATCTTTGAAATTAAGAAAGATATCATAACAATTATAAAAGATTCAAGATCATGTTTTGAACAAAACAATAATTAACAATTCATGTTATGGATATTCAAAACAACTAAACTAAAAAAAAACTTATTAAGAAAAACATACATGCGTCATCACAAAAGAGAAGCATAAAGAAAAAGGGTTATCAGAAACAATCTCTTGAATGGAGCACTTCTTCTTAAGAGGATATTTTAGGGTTCAAAGAAATTTATGTAATTATCTTTGAGACCTAAAAACCCTAATGTTAGGACATATGTGATTCACTTGTTAGGAACATATGTCACTATTTTATGTAATTGGCTAATCCTTTGACAAAACGCATTTTACTTGTGACCAGAGACAAAATTTGCCCTAATTCATCGTTCTTGTGAAGAAGTTGCTATGTTTGTGCACCGTAGGGTTTTGTAACCAAGAATCTTCTTGATCTTCATCATTGGGATGAACTGAAGAACTTTGCAGCCAACAACCTTCTCTAGTTGGTGATTGAAGTCGCGTACTGGGATCTGCGTAATTGGTTAGTCACATTCTGGGAGCCGTGCATCAAAAGGAGAAATTTTCAGTACAAAACAAGTCCAATTGGATATTGGGGTAAGGGTTTAACTGTAGGTTGGTATAAGGTACTGGGATTCTTTTACTTGTAATCGCTTGTTGTGTGATAATAGTGGAATTTTTGGAGTGGTGACCTTAAAATCACCCGGTGGGGTTTTTGCCGTGTTGGTTTCCCTATTCGTAAACAAATCACCGTGTCAATTTATTTTCCGCTGCACACTTAGTTTATTAGTAATTTGTTTGTGCTACCACGCGTTTGCATGTTAATTAATTTAATTAATTCACTTGGCTAAATTAATTGGTTAATTTATCACAAGGGGTCAATTCATTTTTGGCCTATCACCTAGTTTAAGAAAGAATAGCAGAAAAGGGGAGTGAGAAATTTGAGAGTGTAAAAGGGTGTCTCTCCTTGAGCATAAAAGAATGTGCTCTCAGAGTGTAAAAAAGTGTGTTGAATTTTTAGATCCAGTCCCTATTTATAATTGGAATGCTTAAAAAATAAGCAACGACGGGTAGAATGCAAATCAGGACGTGTCTTTTTGCAAAAAAGTCAAAAAGGGTGTGCCTTATCGGCACCCGAAGAGACTTGGGCCAAAGCCCAAAAGAGTGTAATTTGGCACTTTTAAAGTTTCAATCGACACTCCAAAAGTGCTGAATGGTACTCATGGGTGCTGATCACACTTTTGTGTTCGGGTGCGTTTTGGACTCCTTTTTTAGGTTTTCTTAAGCCGGGCATTGTACTTAGACGTATTTCCAATCCATATTCTAAGATTTTATCTCTTTCTTGGATAATTCAGGTCTTTTCAGGAACAATTATCTTGGAGATAAATATCCTAAAATAAAATTTGATAAAGTTCAGATTATCCACAATTTTATTGTTATCCAATTATCCATTTCATTCCTATGCAAGCAATCCTATTTTGGACACTAATTATCAACCAATCACAAAATTATTTAATTAATTTTAATTGTTTAATGAATTAGAATTAATTTAAATTAATCATGCGTGGTCGACTCTACCTAACACAATGCATGTTAACCGTGCAAACTTGATATGTGATATCTTTCGATCCGATGGTCTTATTTGGAAACCGAACACACTGTTGTGACCGTTAGAGTCTCAAGATCATTTTTATGATATGCAATGAATGAATTAATGTAATCATGATTTTTGGGGTACATGGATAGTCATTCCAGTCATCTTCCTTGATTAAATTACGAGTGCAAAATCAAGTATCTACACCCTTTCAAGGAATGTAATAGATAACTATACACTTTAATTAGCCAAAATAATTAAATAATTCAGAATTCATTTAAGCTATATATATTCATACTCTTAATTATGTATATTCATAATAATTTTTCTCTTTCCTCTTCCTATCGTTGATAGTAGTTTTGCACAAAATATATTATTTCTACACCATCTTCTTTTATATGGTAGAATTTATTAAAAATAAATAAATAAACAGTTTATATGATAGAAATATGTTGATGCCCATTTTTGACAAAGGACCCAATAGCAAAAGAAGCCCAACAATATAAAGAAAGTGAGAAGAGGAAAATAGTAAGGGAAGAGAGAAACAAGCCTAGCAAACTGAAATGGCAGGATTGATGGCCAGCAAGCCTATAAGAATGAAAAAAGGTAAAGAAGGAGTAAATGGGCTGAGAAAACCCAAGGAATGAAGTAGTAAGCTCATAGGAATAATAAGAGGTAATAAGGAAGTAAACGGGCTGAGGAAACCCGAGAAATGAATTAGTAAACTCATTGGGTTGGCTTAAAGGCCAATAAGCCCAAAAAGTAATAAGAGGTAAGGATGTGGTAATTTGGCCAAGGAAGCCCATGGATCTAGCAAAAAGCCCATGGGAGTAAAAGAGGTAGAGAGGAAGCAAACGGGCCGAGGAAGCCCGAGGAATGAAATAATGAAATAGGGCTGGCATGGTAGGAATGTTGGCCAAAAAAGTTCAAAAGAGGTAAACATGTGAGAAGTGGGCCTAGGAAGCCCTGAGCAAAAATTTGACAAAGAAGTGGGCTAGCATGGCAGGAATGTCAGCCCACAAGTTCACGAGGTAACACGAAGGAAAGGTAAAACTATAGCAAGCACAATGAAGTGATATGGAAGGATCAATAGCCAAGAAGCCCACTAACACAGAAAAGGAAAGCATGGGCTCAGTAGGAAGATAAGAGCCTTTGCCCAAGCAATGCCCAGTCTAAAGAAGGAATAAAAGGTAGGGAACATGAGCCCAAAAGCCCACACATCCTTCACACCACAAGAGATAAACACCAACCAAAACGTACAGTAGACTCAAACAAACACGGAGGCAGTAGAAATAGTGTGAAGGCTAGAATGAAACAAATTCAGATGAAATGGAGCATGCACAAAGGGCCAAGGCACCACCTACTTGTACCCAGCCAATACATAGAAGGTGGGCCACGAGTCCAGGTATTCAAAGGGCGTGGTCTGGCAGTGGGGAGAAAGAGGGAGTCTATTTTGGGGTTCCCACTCAAACTTATTTGGGAGAAATGTCCTGCTAGGATGGCATTTCACCCAAAAGAAGTATGGGCTAAGACCACTTGATGCATGCCATAAAGGTAGGTGATAGAAAACTTTAATCCTTATCCAGATAACAGGAGTGAAAAATAGAGGAAGGTAAGAAACAAGACAAGCAATTTTATCTAGGAATGGGAAGTGGTGCAACCAACACATTCAAGCTATGGTAGTGGCTGAGCAGTCGGCAGGCTAGTGGGTAGTCTTAGAAGGACACCCATAAGGATCCAAAAGCAGTTGAGGGGTAAAAATGGCAAATCCCACCATGGCAGACAGTATAAGAAGTGGTAGCTGTGAACAGTAAGGGGGGCAACGAAAGGAACATAAGAAGAAGAGGTAGAACAAGAAAGAAAATAGGGAAAATAAAAGAATACACAAAAAATTAGGGAGGCATAAATGATAGGAATAGGGGCATGCATCAATAAACTACCTTTTTCTCTCCCTCTTGACAGACCCACTCTTTGGGAAATTGGTAATTGAAGCTTAAACCATGTAGGTCCTTTTTCCAAAGTGCATAACTTCTATAGCAGAAGCCTACTTTGAGGTTACTCACATTGGGGATCGGTTCCCTTCTTGGACTTACATCTACTAAGAAGCTAAAACAACTTTTCTAGTAGACAAGTTTTTTCTTTCATGCTTTTTAGGTGATCAGTTTACCGTTCGGTTATTAAACTGTCTGCTATAGTGTTATTTTTATTGTTGTATCATTCTACCATGACTTTATTAGGCCACTTTCCCTTATTTTGGTGTTAATGTCATTTGTTTAGTATTATAGTTGTTCTGCCATACTATATTCTTGCTATAACACCTGTAACAGTTGTTCCTGCTGATAGGCCAAAAATGTATTGACTCCTTTGGCAAATTAATTAATTAATTATCCAAGTTAATTAATTAAGTCAATTTAACATGCAATAGCGTGGTAGCACAAACAAATCACCAACTAAGTTAAATGCAGTGAAAATTAAATTTAACATAGGTGATTTGTTTATGAATGGGGAAAACCACCGAGGCAAAACCCCACCAGGTGAATTTAAGGTCGCCACTCCTAAGAATCCACTATTATCAATTACAAGCAATTACAAGTAAAAGGAATCCGAGTACCCAATACCAACCTACAATTGAACCCTTACCCCAATGCCCAATTGGCCTTGTATTTTAGCAGCATTCTCTCTGTTCAATGCACGAATCCCAGTACGTAACTAACACACCAACTTGAGGAAAATGTTGGCTGCACAGTTCTTCACCCAACAATGAAGATCAAGAAACTCCTTGGTCACAAAACCCTTGGCGCAAAGACGCAGTAGTTTCTACAAAGAATATGATGAATTAGAGCAATTTTTGTCTTCGGTCACAATATGCATGGATTATTCTTTTGCAACACCTTGCATCACTTGTCACGGCTCTTAAAATAATCCTTATATATGTCTAGGGTTGTGAGAAAAGAACCCTACACAAATACTCAAGGATATGCGTGTAATCAGATCTAGAATTTTTTATTTCATAATTCTCGACAAATACTGTTTGTGTCGACCTTCTATCGAGCTTCAATAGTAATTCTTGATAGAAATGATTCTGTTGAGACTTCTATGGAGTTTTAATGAGCAACACATTTTTCACTTGTTTCTTGGTTAGATTGGCATGGCTTCAATACTAAACATGAACTCCTGTTTCTTGAAGCACTAAACCCATCCTAGATCTACCCAACTACAAGTGAAATGCATTTTGTCAAAGGATTAGCCAATTACATAAATATGTCCCTAACACCTACTGTGGATACGTCATACACTTAACGCTTCTGCTAGGATGCGTCTATACGAGGACGGCTTGACTTGTGCACAAACTAGCCTAAAGTGTGTTTCATTTAGGCTAGCCCCAACTCTCTTACTTTAGACCCACGGGCCACAGTACGGTAAGAGAGATCAAAGCCCAACAACATAAAAAGGCCCACCACATTTAAATTGGTGACTCCACTGGAGAGTTAGGAAAAAGACAGGGAAAGCAAATAGATCCCTTGCAAGTTATACCCCCAAATCAAAGATGACGCGAAATATTAATGTCATGCCATCCTTAGCAGAATCAAGGCCAGCCACACCGCACCAGCCTAATCAAGCAGAGGGTGATAATGGAGCGGGGGTTGGGCCAAAGTAGCAGCAAAGGAATCCCACTAACCATGCTAACTTCTTCATTGAAGTCTTACAGTCCATACAACATTCCTAACAACAACTAATGGAGGAAATGCGCCAGCTGAAGGTAGACAAGACTAAGGAAAAGGGGAGCCAACATGACCCTGAGCACATAGCAGACAAGGAAGAAACCCCTGTAGGTGGTGGCCTACAGAACACAGAGTAGCATTTCGTCACGATGGCTGACATCGCAGCACTGTTAGATCAAGAAAGGGCCAAGGCACCCAAGGAAAGATTTTATGCACGAAAACCTCTTTGTCCACTGAGGATACTCAGCAAGTCATATCCCAAGAGATATGAGCCATGAACCTTCACACAATATGATGGTAGAAGGGGAAGCGCTGTCGAGCATGTAAGTAAGTTTATTAACACCTTTGGTCCCTACGCAGTAGACGAGGATCTCTACCCTCGAGAGTTTTCAAAGTCCTTATGTGACCAGGCATATACTTGGTACACTAGCTTGAATCCAGGATCAATCCCAACTTAGGATGATATGGTAGACATGTTCTACACCAAGTACTTCACGGAGAGGAAACGGTAACTCTTGTAACTTTGCAAGGCACTAAGCAGAAAAGCAACGAAGACTTGATGGAGTACATCAAAAGGTTCAGGGACATAACTCTCGATTGCTATAACCACTGTGAGGAGAAGACGCTGGTGGAAATGTGCATGGGGAATATGATCATGGAGTATAGAGTTGTCCTAGAAAATTTAGAAATTTCCCAATTTACTCAACTATTGCAAAAGGCTAGGAAGACAACCCAATCAGTCAAGCTTAGCTCTAACAAGCCCAAGGAGTGCAGATCCACACCACAGGCCAAGATAGTGTCCACCGACAAGAAGAAAATGAAGTCAGAAGGAAGGGAGTACGAGAGCCATCAACCAATACCATGCACACCAAAGGAACTGAATGTTCTTCTAGACAAATGGATTGCAGATGGAGTTTTCAAACCCAATCAACTCTCCAAAAAACCCACTGAAGAATGGAGGGACCCATGTTTCTGCCATCTGCATAACTATGTGTAGCACGCCACCGCAGAATGTCAGGTGCTCCACAGATTAGTGCACCATAGAATTAGAGAAGGAACCCTTGAGCTATCCCAACCAGAGGTGTAAAGGAACCCATTCCCTAATCATAAGGGGAAGGGGGTAGTAGCAGTTGTCATTTACACATACTCGGGTGAGGATGAAGAAAGGTCGGCTCTGCCTGTCACAGCCATTACTACCTTATAGAAAAGCTCCCGGTTCAAGAACTTGTTTGACCAACTAGAGCTCACAACAAAGAAATGAAGGATGGCCACAGAGGCTCTAGTAAGCATTGCCTTAGAAGTCGGAATAGAATGCCTTGCCACAAAAGCCAGGGCTGACAGAGCTTTCCTGCAAGACACCAATGAGATTACTTTCAGCGATGAAGACATGGAGGTGGGTTACTCAAACCATAGAAGGCCCTTCTACTTAGCAGCCTCCATAAACCAAATTCCCATTAAGAGAGCCTTGGTTGACACGAGCGCTTCAATAAACCTCATTCGAGTCAGCACACTACAAGTAGCAAGAATACAAGAAAGTAAGATTCAAGGATGCTTGATGGAAGTAACGGGGTTCAGAGGAAGAGACGAGTATACCACAAGTCATATACAAATATGGCTGAAGGTAGGCCCAATAGCCTCTTTTACCCGTTTTCATGTGGTAAAGATAGAAGTTTCCTATCATATACTGCTAGGAAGGCCATGGCTACACAAGCATTGCCTAATTCCATCCATCTATCACCAGTGCATGAAGGGAAGATTGAATGGTAGGATGATATGGATAGCAACAAACCAATCCCTATTCGAGCAGGCAGAAGCCCATTTGGTCGAGACCATGTTCTACGATGAATGGGTGCCATCTGGAGAGAGTTCAATATCCAAGCTACAAGACACCTTTATCCCTAAGTGGAAGGATATCTAGGATGACCCAGAGCCTGAATTGAGAGAATTGCTAATACGAAAGAGGAAAAGGAAAGAAGCACCAACTTCGAAGCTAGGAAGTACACCACGATGTGTCAGGGTCCAAACACCTGACGACAGGATAGTATATAAATTACGAAGGTGCGCAGGGCCCACCTGTAGTATGCAAGAGGCCCAATATAGTTCGGGAGAAGAAAGTGACACAGAAAGTGGAAAGGAGATTGCGGCAAAAAATACGCATAACTAATGGCAGAAGAAAAGATGGAAGATATTAACTTAGGCACGAAACTACAAAAGCTGAGACCAATTTCAATAAGCTCATAATTGTCAGAAGAAGAAAAGGCAGAATTGATCCTACTATTAAAAAAATTCAGAGATGCTTTCGCATGGGATTACAACGAAATGCCTGGGCTAGACCTAGGGTTAGGGGTACACACACTTAATGTGGATCCTGGGGCCAAGCCAGTGGCTTAGCCTACCAGGGTGTTCCACACTAAAATAGAGGAACATATAGTAAAGGAGGTACATAAATTATTAGTGGCTGTTTTCATCAAACCGATTCAACACCCACAATGGTTGTCCAACATCATGCCTGTAAAGAAAAAGAACAGGTCTTAATCGGGTTTGCCCCAAAGACGTGTTCCCATTACCCAACATGGACCTGCTAATAGATTCCCCCGTGGGAAATGCCATGTTTTCCTTTATGGATGGGTTCAACAGATACAATCAAATTTAGATGACACCAAAGGATGTGGAAAAGACTGCTTTCAGAACGCTTATTGGGAATTTTTACTACACAGTGATGCCCTTCGGGCTAAAAAATGCAAGTGCAACTTATCAGCGCACAACGACTGCCATATTTCATGACATAATGCACCGAGAACTGGAGGACTATGTGGATGACATAGTTGTGAAATCGAGAAGGCGAGAAGATCATGTCAAGGTGTTAAGAAATGTATTCGAAAGGTGCAGAATTTTCAAGCTAAGAATGAACCCACTGAAGTGCGCCTTTGGAGTTTCTGCTAGGAAATTTCTGGGGTTTCTGGTCCACAGTAGATGGATAGACGTAGATTCAGCCAAAGCAGTGGCAATAGCAAATATGAAACCACCAGCTATAGTAAAAAAGTTGAAAAGTTTACTTGGCAAAGTCTCTTACATCAGGAGTTTTATCCCTGGCTTAGCATCAATCAGTTCGGCTTTTACGAAGTTGCAAAAGAAAGGACAAGGCTTTGAGTGGGAGGAAACACAGTAGACAGCTTTCCAAAAGCGACAGTAGATTATGATACATCTCCCCACAATGCAAGCCCTAGTCCACGGGAAACCATTGCTGCTTTACCTAGCCTTAAGCCCATCTACCATTGGGGCTTTGATAGCCCAGGAGGATGGAGGCGGCATTGAACAACTAGTCCACTACATAAGCTGTGCCCTGAGACCCATTATCCCAAAGCAAAAAGGGTATGCTTGGCAATCATCTATGCATCGTAAAGACTACGCCATTACTTCTTGGCTTATGAGATACATTTAATGACGAAACTACGCCATTACTTCTTGGTTTATGAGATACATTTAATGACGAAATCCCACACAATCAAAGCGCTTCTATGACAACCTATTCTATCTGGGAGAATATCTTAGTTGCTACAACAGCTGTCACAGTATGACTTAAAGGCAAGAACACCCAAGGTGGTAAAAAGCTTGGCCATAGCAAACTTGTTGACTCAATTCTCAGGAGAAGAGGAATTCTTGCTAGACAATGAAGTAACATGAGAAGTAGCCATGGTAGAAGTGGTTGAAGAACAATGGATCATGAAGTTTGATGGTTCCTAAACAGTGAACTCAAGAGGCATAGGAGTGGTACTCTATCACAATAGTGAAGAGACCGTGGCACTCTCATTCAAATTAGAATTTTCGTGTTCAAAAAATACTGCAGAATACAAAGCCTACCTGACAGGGTTAGCAACGACCATCGAAATGGGGATCAAACATTTAACAGTGATAGGCGACTCCAATCAAGTAGTCTACTAGGCTAAGGGGAGTTTTTCTTTAAAGGAACCAAGTCCAGCCCCATACAGGACATTGGCCCAAAGGATGGAGGAAAATTTTTGCACATTTGAAATAAAGCACACTCACAGGAGCAAGAATCGATATGCGGTTGCATTAGCCGCGTCGGGCTTATAAATAGCCTTTGAAGGGAGCAGTACTAGAGTTGGGATTAATAAGCAAAGGGAGTCCATAATTGAAATACTCCAAGAAAGGTTTCAGGAGAAGCAAGGATGCGAGGATTGGAGGGCTCCCATCAAGGAAGTCCTGTTAAAAGAAGAAGACATGGCAAAATTGAAGACATTAAAGGACTATGTCCTGATGAAAGGAGAGATATACCACAGAATTCTAGGACCACAGAATTCTAGGAGGATTCTGTCAAGGTGTGTGGGGCATGAAAAGGCCCAAAGAAAGCTGAAGGAAGTGCGCAGCAAAAATTGTGGGTTCTACAGTGAGATCAACCTATACCGGGGCATGATGGGCCCAAAGAAAGCTGAAGGAAGTGCGCAGCAAAAATTGTGGGTTCTACAGTGAGATCAACCTATACCGAAGGTTGCATGGGCAAGGACGCAGACTTGATCCAAACCTAGTGTGAAGCCTGCCATCTAGCCATGGATAGAGAAGAGAGTTATGCCATGTTTGCCATAGAGGATTGGAGAAGCCTGTTCATAGAATACTTCACAGAAGGCATCCTGCCACAGAAGCATGGAGAAAGGTATAGACTCAAGAAGCTTGTAACCTACTACTTCCTACACGGGGGAATTCTTTTTAAGGGATATGATGGGGACCCACTATGGTGTTTGGGTCCAGAAGAAGCTGGAGATATGTTAAAGGAAATGCATGCAAGAGAATATGGAAAGCATTAGGGATAGAAGAAGATGTACTAGTGCATACTGTAGATAGGCTACTATTGGCCCACTATGAAGAAGGATGCAGAAGAATTTGTGAAGAAGTTCCATAGTTGCCAAGTACAAGCCAATTTGATCCACACTCACCCACAAAGCTTGCATAGCATGGTCACCATGGCCCTTCCACACCTGAGGGCTTGATTTGGTAGGACCAGTCAATCCACCTTCCCATGGGTACATATGGATCCTTGTGGCTACAGAATATTTCACCAAGTGGGCAGAGCCATACCACTCCGCAAAGCCATTGGAGGAGCTATGGCAAATTTCAGTAAAGAGAGCATAATTGTCCGATTTGGGGTACCTTACAAAATCATAAGTGACAATGGTACCCCCTTTGTCAATAGAAGAGTGAGGAAGATGCTAGAGTTCAATTAGGTGAAGCATCACCAGTCATCACCTTATTACCTGCAAGGAAATGGGCAGGCGAAAGCAACAAACAAAACCCTCATTAAGATCATCAGCAAGATGAGACAGGAGTACAGTGGAGGCTGGGCAACACATCTGCTAGATGCACTCTGGGCTTACCGAAGCTCGCCCAAATCTGCCACAAGATTCTCTCCCTTCTCCTTAGTGTATGGGATAGAAGTGGTGAGCCTAGCAGAAGTAATGATACCATCTTTAAGGGTTATGCAAACATGAAAGAAGGAAATGGAAAAGGAAGTCTTTACGGCATAAACTTGCGAGGACCTGGAAGGGGAGGATGAAAAGAGGGAAGAAGCCTAAGAGTGTAGCCGCAGATACAGGCAAAGGATGACCAAACAGGACAATTGAAGAGAAAATGTTTACAAAAGAATAACTCGTGTTGAGAATAGCAAACCATATCAGGTGAGGTATGGCAGGACTATCTAATTTCTCACCAAAATGAGAAGGACCCTTTTGTGGTTAGGGAAGCACATGCAAGTGGGTACTATCATTTAGCCTAGATGGATGGAAAAGATTTAATGGACCCATTAATGGCAAGTGGCTAGAACGCTATTATGTGTAGGAAATATTACGTAATAATTCCTTTTCTTTCTTGCTTTTTTCTTTCCTCCAAGTGACTACCCTTGCGAGGACAGTGTCACAAGAAAGCATTGTAGCATGTTTTACCTATAACTTATGATTAAAAATAAAAGCAGAAAGTAATGAAGATCATGCATGAATTATTAGCAAAATATATATACCGTATCATAAAGCATAATAGTAGCTGTAGCAGATGTAGCATAATAGATTACAAACCCAAAATATATTAGTCATATCAGACTTATCAAAATAAGTCATAAGTGCTAGAGAAATAAAGTGCATTGTGTAGAGAAAGGGGGGAAAAAGTAAACATGAGGGAAGGAAATAAAGCTACATAAGGGAAAAAAGTCCAATCAAAGGCCTAAAATAAAGGTCTGATCCTCAAAGCAACAAGAGCCAGTAACACCAGGAAGGCGCTCAAGACATGCCTCTAGCTCTACAACTTCCTCCTTCAAACTCTCGATGTGAGTGTCAATAGCATCCACAGCAGGCTAAACCATCTTCATGAAGAAGGCCCGAGCAATCTCTTGCAAATGATCCAGCAGAAACTTCACAGCAAATCCAACTCCGATCAACTACAGCCCTCTACTGCAAGATCCTCTCCGCAGAAACTGTGTCGATGAAGTTATGCTCAATGTTGTTCATAACACTTCCCAAAAACTTGAGGAAGTGTTCCCTCACAAAACAACCAAGAAGAAATCCCTGCATGAAATCTTTGCGGCTGCTATAGATTGCCTCCAAATGGGTGATAAACTCCTCAGGATCCTAAAAGCCATGGAAATCAACATAAGGAGACCTAGCACCCCAGAAGTCCGACGGGTCAAGGTTATTGGTCTCGGCCTGGTCGAAATGGATGAAGAAGACAGCAACCTCACTCAAAGCAGCATCCTAAGGAAGAATGAGCCACATACATGGAATGATGAGTGCCAAAAGGCCTTTGAGCTTATCAAGGAATATCTTCTCTACCCACCTATCCTAAAGCCTCCACAACATTGAAAACCCTTACTCCTACACCTCTTTATCATAGAGGATGAGGTTGGAAGTATGCTTGCACAAGAAGACAATGACAAGAGTGAGAGGGCCATATACTACTTGAGCAAAAGGTACCACGATTATGAGACTAGGTACACACCCATAGAAAATTCATGCTTTGCACTTGTTTGGGCCATACAAAAATTGAGACATAATCTTACCTTTCCAAACATGGGTGGTAGCAAGAATGGACCCATTGAAGTATCTCTTTAAGAAACCTGCTTTGAGTGGAAGATTGTCAAGATGGTTGATCTTATTGGTAGAATTCGGTTTGAAGTATATGGCTAGAAAAACTATCAAAAGGAGTGTCGTGTCGGATTTTTGTGCTAAGAATCCTATAGAGGGGGAAGATGGTAAAGAAGACTTTTCGAATAAAGACATGATGGATGTTAAGTTAGGGACATGGAAGATGTACTTTGACGAAGCCGTAAACCGATATGGGAATGGGATAGGAGTACTCTTGATCACCCCCGAGGGATCTCACATGCCTTTGGCAATCAAGTTGAACTTTGAAGCAACTAATAACATGGCTGAATATGAGACTTGTATTTTCGAAATGGAGGCTCTTCAAGAATTGAGGGTAACGGAGGCCGAAGTCTTTGGAGATTCAACTTTGGTTATAGCCCAAGCATAAAAGTTGTGGAAGGTGAATGCGGAACACTTGAAGCCTTATAAAAAATACTTGGACTTGACCAAGATCTTTGACAAGATTGAGTACACAATCATTCCTAGAGCTCAAAATCAATTTGTGGATACCTTAACTTCCTTAACCTCCATGGTTGAAATACCAAAGGGAGTATGGACATGACCCTTGGAGATTGAGCAAAGTTATGAGGAAATGCACAAAGGGAAGACCAAAGCTTCAGCAATGACCATAGAGGAAGAGGAAGTTTTGTGGTACTATGACATCATGAAGTTCTTGGAACTAAGGGCATATCCAGATGGTGCCGACAAGAGAGAACGTCGTTCCATTAGGATGATGGCAATTCAATACATCCTATGTAAAGGACAACTCTATAGAAGGTCCTACGATGGTATACACCTTCGTTGGTTGGTTGAAGAAGGAAGAAGTCGAGAAAGTAATGGAAGATGTTCATCAAGGATTTGTGGCCCTCATATGAATGGGAGAATGTTAGCCAAGAAAATCCTAAGGATGGGGTACTATTGAATACGATGGAGACCTATTGTGTGGACTATGTGAAGAAATGCCATGATTGTCCGACACATGCCAACTAGAATCATGTACCACCTAGTGAGTTGTACAGCGTGACTTCTCCATGGCCATTCTTGGTTTGGGGCATAGATGTGATCGGAAGGATAGCTCCTAAGGCTTCAAATGGGCTTGAATACATCCTGGTGGCAATTGACTATTTCACCAAATAGGTGGAAACAGCCTCCTACTCCGTATTGAAGGCTAAGCATGTGGCTCGGTTCTTAGAAAACAACATCATATGCCAATTTAGGGTGCCCCAAGAAATCATCTCTGATAACGATTCCCACTTTGAGGGTGAAGTTCTAAGAGTCATGGAAGAATATAGCATTAAGCATCACAAGTCTTCACCATATCGACCACAAGCCAGTGGGGCCATAGAAGCAGCTAATAAGAATGTGAAGAACATCCTAGCCAAGATGGTAATGACTTACAAAGACTGGGCCGAGAAGCTTCCATTTGCCTTATGGGGTTATAGAACTTCTATCTGTGCGTCAACTAGGGCAACACCTTACTCTTTGGTTTATGGTAGTAAGACGTGCTTCCTATTGAGGTGGAGATACAATCTTTGAGGGTATTGGTGGAAACCAAGGTCCTAGAAAAGGATTGAGCTAAGGTGAGATATGAACAATTGGCTATGATAGATGAGAAGAGGGCTAGGGCACAGTATCATGCACAAGGGTACCAAAAAAGGATTGAAAAAGCATTTAACAAGAAAGTGAAACCGAGAAACCTTAAAGAAGGGGACTTGGTCCTAAAGGTGCTTAGAGATGAGACTTTTGATCCAAGGGGAAGATGAAGCCAAGGTGGTCTGGGCCTTTTATCATTAAGAAGATCATGTCTGGAGGTGCTACGAGGATCACAGATTTGGATGGGGAAGAGATGCTTCTCCCAATTAACATGGATAGACTCCAGAAATAAAACATTTAAAGGAAAAAAAAAAAAGCCTGCTAGGTTGAAAACCCGAAAAGGTGGCCTAGGCAAAAATTAAGGCAAAAGAACCCCGCTAGATTGAAAACCTGAAAGGGTAGTCTAGGCAAAAGTTAGGGGGAAAAACCATGCGCATGGAAAAAATTCCAAAGGGATGTCATGGGCAAAAATTACATGGAAAAGGAAAAAGAAAAGAAAAACAAAAGAATGAGATGACAATAAGCAAAGATAATAAAAAGTGATTTTCTTATTGCTCAAATTAAAAGGTAACAAGATTGTTTTCATAGGGGATTTGGAACACTCCAATCTTTTATTAAATTCAAAAGCAAAAACATGAGAATCATAAAGTGCAAAAAAGTAAAATATGGGGCATATCAAGGTGGTCACTCAACCCTCCTTGCTTTCTTGCTAGTCTTCATGCAAGCTTTCTCATCCCTCATAATCAACTTCCTGTCATCCTCTAACCATAACTTGTACCCCGCAGTGGGATAGATGTATCGAGGAAGGGCAATGCCTCTAGTCACCCTACGGCGTGGCCAACCCTCACAAAGCCTACCCAAGATCTTGTTAGTAAACACCTCAATGTGGAAGGCACCTTCACCTCTAGGAGCTCCTTGACGTTCTCCAAATTGCCTTGAGATATGACAAGTGTAGTAGTATGAGCAACAACAAAGTCTAACTAAAGGCACACAGTAGTCCTTGCAACAACAATAAACCATGCTTGAGATGTGCCACCACTCCACGACCCATTGAATGCCGGTCTCCTTAATGTGACCCATAAGCTCCATGTATGCCTTAAAGCTCATGTCCTTTTGATGAAGCCGGCAGTCCCTAAAATGCCTAGGGAGGTATGTGTTGGGGGTACGGTAGGAGATTGAAACAACCGAAGCCTCTCTTGTAGCCATATTTGAAAAAAGAGAGAGGAGGGAGTAAAAAAAAAAAAAAAAAAGGAAAGCAAAAAGAAGAAGAAAAGAGAGCTTAAGTGAAAAAAATAAACATAAATAATAATGAAAGACGATATAAGGTGCCTCGATAGGTCAAAAACCGAAAGGCAACCCATGCAAAATTAAAGGAATCCAGCTAGGTTAAGAACCTAGACAAAAGTTAGGGATTATACCTGAAGAAGAAGAGGACTTCCCGCAAAGAAGCTTGCTTCCTTCCTAAACCACCGGGTTACCTCTCTTTAGCTCATAAACCACCATGCACATCCAGAGGTCCACACAATATGACCTTTGGACCAAGATGTACCTTGCAAGAGCATGAGGAGTTCGTATGGTTGGCTGGGAATCTCAAGCTAGAGGTGACCAACTATTCAAGGAGCTTGTACGGTCCTAGAGGGGCGGCCTACCCGGGCAATGGTGGTGATGATGATGATGGTGGTGGTAGTGATGAGGAGGATTTGGAGGCGACACTCAGCTATCAACCAAGGAAGAGGCGACACCAATGATTACCTGCAGTCAAGACATATAGGCATACAACACACATATTTCTTTCTTTTTTATGCTTTTATTGTTTTTTATTTCTTTTAGCAGACATTTGAATTCAGTTTGAGGCAAAGGATTGTACTTAAGAACATCTTTTTACATTTATGCTTTTAATTGGGACTAGTACTTAATTTACAAGATGTATGGTTAATTGTATGTTTCCATAAAATATTGCTTCTTTGATGCTTGAAATCTTGTGCTTGAAATATGCCTTGAATGATCTTTTAGTTCGTAGGAACCCTAGGGATGCCTTGGAGTGGAAAAACCATGCTTAAAATAGGGGATAATGAATTTCTGCCAAGCTCTATGCGTACATGGGGATGGGCCTCTGTACGCAACTTTGATGTTGTGTATGCAGGGTTAACCTTACATATGCGGGTCGTGAATCAAAGGAAACCTTAGCCGCCCTAATTAAGTATAAAAGTAGCCGTTTGGGTCCCAAAACCCTTACCAATGTATTTTTAACTTAGAAAGCACTTTTTTGAGGCCCCCCAATGGTAGAAAACTCTTCACTCGATGTCTCGGCTTGGATTAGGAGGCTTACTCTTGATTTCAAAGATTCCATCACCCCCTATGGTTTTTCTTGTGTCTTTCCATACCATCAAATAAGAGTGGATGGGCCTCTTCTTCGTGCTGCTACCAACTATTAGGTCTCTACTCAACATGTTTTCCGCTTTAGTGGAGTAGAAATATGCCCCACCATCGAAGAATTTGGTGCCATCATGGGTGAACCAAAGATTGACGATCTCGTCTTCCTTACCATGGGTGGGGATATCCCCTCGTTGTTGCAAGTTGTGTTGGGCGTCCCTCTTGCTATGGAAAATAGGTGGTATGTCTTTGGCAAACTCAACCTTAGCTTGGTTTTTGCACACTTTTCCAAGTAGAGTGCCCTCAAGCCCGCTCCTTCGAAGGGTCGGGTAATCTCCGAAGTAATGATGGCAGCAGCTTCCAAATCCGGAGAAGCAGGAAGGGGCTGGTTGATACAAGGTTAAGAGAAGAGTATCCTAAGGGAAATGCATGAAGAAGCATGAAAGCTGGAACTTTTAAACTTACCTCATCTGAAGTTAACCCAACAAAGTGGGCCCTTACTCGAGGGAATTCTCACAAATTTAGATTGGTGTCCGGAGTTATAAGGCCATACCTAACAATCCACCGCTGCAAAAGGAAGCACAAGCCACAGGTTAGATACAAGATGCTACAGTTTGCAAAATCGTACAGTTTGCAAAATGATAGTTTGCAAGATGATACAATTTGCTAGACGACAAGCTACAAATGAAAATACAAGAGATGGAAAGTGAACTAACCTCAAGGAGCTTCCAAGGCCCCACAAGCTACCGCAAGGTGCCCCGGCTAAGAGTGTCGAGGCTAGAGTAAAGATAGGCAAGACATGCCTGCCCCCAATTGGCCCTCCATGCATCTGCAAAGCCTTGAAAGAGGGTCAACCACCTTAAGGACACCACTTGCCCACCATTGGTGAAGAGATAAGCTCCTAACAAATGTAGAAGAAAAGCCCTAGCCATCCAAACATGCTCCTCCATAGTCCTTTTGTGGGAGAAGCATGTAATCTAACACCAAGTCAAAGTAACGGATGGTCTCTATGGAGTACTTCCTCCCCAACATGTTAAGACCCAGCTGGACGCCTAACACGCTGTCCAAGTTAACGATGGGCCCTTCGAAGCTAAGGCTGGTTATGCGGTGGAAGTCATAGGGAGTCACCGTCATCTCCCGCTCAACAATATGGAAGGTATGACTAGTATCCCACCACCTCTCGATGAGGCATTGCACCAAAATAGCACTTGTAGACCTTTCTGACAAAAGGCTAAGGATAGCCTTGAAGCTCGCTTCCCGAATGTAAGCCTTGGTTTCAGGAACAAGGAGGTTGTACCACTCTACCACCTTGTTAGTGTTTCCCCTACCATCGTAAGGGGATGAGGACTACAAAAGATGAAGATAACATCAGATCCTGGATTCAAGTGAAAATGATGAAAAATGATGTTTTCGATACAAGAATAAAGATAAAAAGAAGGATGCCGTGATGTTCAGGTGAAAAAATGACAAAAAGGGGTGTTAGGATTTCATATAAAAGTGAAACAATGGAAAAAGAACTGAAATTTAGCAAAGTAAGGCCTTTGCCAAGCGCCTCACATACGTGGGTCAAGGCCCACGTACGCAGACAGGACCCCATATATGCAAGCCAAAACCTACGTATGCAGAGCCTTAAGAACAGACCTACGTACGTAAGAATAGAGTTGCGTATGCATAAGTACAAGCTGAATACGCAGGCTCGAGCCCACATACACAAAAGCACAGACAGGAGGTGCCCTTCGACATTTTTCAAACATATATCATCCAAAACCAATCCTAAACATGTTCCTACCCCTCCTAATGTGTTAGGTTTTCATCTAAACCCATCCCACAACAAAACCCAAGCATTTACATGGCCAAAAACACATCAAAACGAAAGTTCAAAGAGAAATTTGAAAATGAGAAAAGGTTGAAAAACTTACAAATTTAGCCATGGGGATGTGATTCTCTGGCTAGTATGTCTATGAAGAAGGCTCCATCAGTCTCACTGCTCCACTCCAGCGGGTGAGGAGAATTGCATCGGAGGAAAGGACATAGGAAGCCTTTTTGGCCTTGGGTGCCATTGAAGGAGATGAAGAGAGTCTAGAGAGAAAATGAGAGAATGAGGGAATGGGAGAATCAAATGAAGAGTTATAAAGAATGTGAAGAGAGAAGAGTGAAGTTTTTGTAGAGAAAATATGGAAAGTTGAAGAGTTATGAAGAATGTGAAGAGATGAGGGAGATGAAGAGAATGAAGAAGAAAAAGAAACAGATGGGAAAAATAAAGAGGTGGGAAACTACGTGTAGTTTAGGCCTCACCTCTAAACTACATGTAGTTTAGTCAAAAAAAAAAATCTCAAGATTGCCCCAATTAGGCACAAAGTCACCAAAGACCCCCTAATAAGTAGTAAAGGAAGCAGAAAACTCTTCCCCCAATGAAGCATGTACATCCCAAAACCATTCCTAGTAGATCACATAAACTCAAGAACACTATCCCCAATAAGGAAGCAGAAGATTCTTCCCTAGTGGATCAAGCATATCTAGAACATCATCACCATGAAGGAGGCAGAAGATTCTTCCCCAATGGACCTAAGCATATTTAAACAATCCCCAGTGAAGAAGCAGAAGATTCTTCTCCAATGGATCAAGTACACCTAAAGTATCCCTAGTGAGGAAGCAGAAGATTCTTCCTTAAAGTCCTCAACATACCATGAAGGAAGTAGAAGATTCTTCCCTAGTGGATCACACATCTACAAAAGTTACACTACTCCTCAGTGAGTCCATTTCTACTACTCCTCAATGAGTTTCTCATCCCTAAATAATTCATGAAAGAGGCAAAAGATTCCTCCCCATACATACCTACTCCTCAGCAAGTTTTCACCACCCCTAATGGATCCAACAATCAAGACTACTCGTGCACATATCCTCCAGGAATTCAACATGCAGGCACAGTAGAAAAAGGTAGAGATAGAGATAAAGAAAGAGACCAAGGTCAACTTGAGGCAAGAGCCTCATCAGAAAAGGTAGAGAAAGAAGTGAAGAAGACAAGAGGACCGAGTCACGCAGAGAAGTTTGAGGCAAAAGCCCCGAATGGACACCACAAAGACTGTATCCTTTTGTTGTTTGTTGTGTTAGCTCGAAAAGTGCCCCTGTTTCTTTTTCTTTTTCTTTTTAATTGACTCTAGGATAGTGAGTCACTCGCCGTTCTCCGATGTTGCACCCTACCCCATGTATGCGTGATGTGCATCGTGGATTTAACGTTGCTAATCACATTTTTATTGAATTGTAATAGATTTAACTAAGGGGAACGATCAAAAATCAAACTTGAAGAGCTTTTCTTCGAGGTATTAGTTTTATACCTTTCTTTTTCTTTTCTTTCATTTTTTGCATTTAATCTTCTGTTTGCTTTATTCCTCGTGATAATATGCTTTAACATGTTTATCTAGCTTAGGTTTATATGTTTATGTGTTTTAAATGCATGTTAGGTTGTTAGAATTTCCATCTTGTGGTTCTGCCCGGTTTTTGTGTTTTTAGGATTTATGGGCAAGAACCTATGTATGCATAATCTTGCCTACGTGCAAGCTTGATTATGCATATGCAAGTTTTTTCTTGCGTGCATAGGTTTGTTATCTCCTCCAGCCGTAGTATAGTACAATAGTTGTATTAGGGTTTAAATGGGCGAATAGGGGCATGACACCTGTCCTTATGTACCTAAAAACATTCCTAGTACTATAAAAGGAACATGTTGCTAAACAATTAGGGTAAGAACCAAGAATGATAAAGAGAAAAGGCAAAAGTCTAGGAAGGAAAGTGAGGGAAAAGGAGGCTTTCTTTGAGAAGAACGTCACCATTGTGTAAAAACCTTAACTTTCATATAATAGAAAGCTTTAAAGAGTGAAGGATATTTTGTTCTTCACTCAACCATGGTTTTTCATCCCTTTCCAAGAGTTTTCCACCTATGTTACATGCCTCATTTACTTTCCCTGTTTCACTTTTACATTTCTCTAGACATTAAAGTGTAAAGTTTCCATTTTTATTGTTCATGAGATTTTGCACTTAAATATACTATTAGATCCACAGCTTATTTTCCTTTACAAGCTTGATAGTCTAACTTGCACGTACAGGACCAAATACAAAAAAGGGCAGCAAGCCCATAAAACCCATAACATTCTTATAAAAATAAAGAGAAGCCAAACCTCTTATGTGAAACACGATGAAAAGAAAATAGGAATAGCAGCAGGTAGTAGCTGCAAGAAATAACGAGATGCAAAGGGTGCGGTTTGGTGAGGGGAAAATGGCCTAGATTTGGTATAGGTAGGAGCCATTCGATACCACTTTTAGGAATATGCTTTGCTAGGAAAACATCTTTACCAAAATGGGAAAGGAATAGGTAGGAGTCATTTGATACATGCTATAGGATGAGGACAAAGAGAATTAATGGGAGTCTTTACTATTTTAGGGAGAGGGAGAGGTAGTGGCTCCACAGCTGTCTGACCTTCACTAAAAATGGGAAGGTTGTTTGTCATGAGGCATAGTCTGAAAATCCTTAGTGGGATTACACCCAACTAAGCATGGTTAGAAGATAATGGAAGGGTACCTGGCTAACATGGGCAATGGGCATCATGTAAAAAGGTTGAATGCCTGCAACGGACAAAAGAGATAAGGGTGAGGGCAAAAGGGTGAAAATAAGTATCAAATTTTAGGTATAAAAATTGGGAACATTACCCATGAATGGGTAACATAGAAGTCAAGGAAGAACATATGAGGAAATAGATAAAGAAAGGGAGAAAAAGCATAAAGCAAATTAGGAAGAAAATTAATGATAACCTAGGCAATCAGAAGAGAGAGTAAGATAATGAAGAAGACAAAAAATGGAAAGAAAGCAAAACTTGAGTGAAGAGGAAAATTAGAGTATTCATAGCAAGTGTATAGCATATATCACTAGGACTCATTTCCCTACCTCAAAAAGCATAAAACCAAACTCTCTACAATCTCCTAAAAATGAATACTCTAACTCATGTTCCAAACCATACAACTTTATAGTCTTATTTGGTAATAAGGTTGTGTGAGTTAGGATTGAGATCTTTTTAGTCAATACCCTACTGAGAACACTTTTGCTCATAATTATATATGCTGAAATTTTTATTATTTTTCACTGTTGTAACATGCATTAGTTTTTCATTTGAACTAATCATTATTGTGGGGGGTCCGAGGACTAAGGAGGATTAGACCAAGGAATAACTTGCATAGTCTAGGCCCAAAGGGGTAAATAAGCTCCGAGGATTTCACCCACCCGTGGATGGAAATAGAATCAGGACAATTGGTGTCCTGTGGAGTTCTAGGGAAAGGAGAAGAGATAGCGACGGAGGCAAGGATGGTGGGAGAAAGTTTCCTGAAGGGTATACTTCCCCCCTCCGCATTGAATGCCCTACACCAACCTTATTAGCTGCATTAAAGTGGAAATGACCCCTGAACAGTAAATTCACAGCTAGCAGCCCCTTCTACCACCTTCAGCAGAGTTTTGATGGGACAAGTATCCTGAGGAATACCTGGAGGCATACAGGTGGAGGGCTAGGATGCAAGGAAAGGGAATATAAAAGGAAGGGAATCTCCCAAAAAAAGAGGATGAAAATTTTTTCTTTAAGAAACGAAAAAATAGGGAAGTGAACAATGTATTATCTGGTATAAAACTTGAAACAATTATATATAAGAGACTAATCCTCGGACCAGCCCGAGGAGAACATTATTTTCAATTACTACTTAAATTAGACTTATCTGTTACTTTGGGCTCTTCGGCCTTAGACTTGAACTTAGCTTAGAATTGCACTTGAAGTATTTTCTCACTCTCTTTAGAAAATTCTATTGTCTGGGCTTGGTTTGAAAGACAAGGTACCACTGTTCTTAGTGGGCTTGGGCCTTTACTTTTTTAGCACCTACAATTGGAGCCGTCTATGGGAAGTAATCTGTAATCTTCTTCTTTCAAGCTATGGCTAACTCCAGGTATAACAAAGGGGAATCCGTTGGCTCACAGCATGTGGACCACTTTGACAACTTGGAGTAGAGGAGAGATCGAGAGCATAATCGAACTCCAAGCGTTGGGTTGGAAACGTTGTATACAGAATGTACTAATAGGAATCACTCAAGAACGAGGATTCATGTGTCCCATGAACAAGAGACTCGAAATATTAGGTCGGAGATTGATTATTTGGCAAAAAGTTTCACTGTAGGGCGCACGATAGGGAAGATCGAACACCCCCATTAAGCTCAAGATCTAAAGATGGCAGCTACAGACCGAGGTCAAGGACTCCCCCTAGTGAATCTTTCTCTGCATCTTCATGCTTGGATAAGGTGGAGAGGCATAGTAAGAGGCATAGAGAGAGCTTATTCCCTAAGAGCATGGGAAATGACGCAATGAGCAAAGCTTTACGCCAAATTGCTAAGTCACCCTTTACGCGAAGAATTGATAGGGCCAAGCTACCTCATCTTTTCACCCAACCCACCTTTACTATTTACAATGGGAGAACATACCCCATGGAGCATGTGAGTCACTTTAATCAAAGGATGGCCATTCACTCGAGGAACGAGGCCCTTATGTGCAAGGTTTTCCCTTCCAGCCTCAGACCTATTACCATGAGGTGGTTCGATGGACTGGAAGAGGATTCTATAGGTTCATGACGTGCAGCAGGGTCCCAAGGCCTCTAGACTCCTTATTATCCATGATGATGAGAGAGGGGGAGACACTCAAAATTTATTCTAACAGATACAGGGAGACATTCAATGAAATTGGTGGGGATTTTGAGGATGTGGCCATCAAAATATTCAAGGTTAGGCTCCCAACAGAACATGACTTAAGAAAATCCTTGACTATGAAGCTCGCCAAAGGTATGCGTCAGCTCATGGACTGCATTGACGGGCATAAACAGGTTGAGGAAGAGAGTTTGCTAGCCAACCATCAAGAGCTAACACACAAGTAGTCAACTCAGTGTTTAAGGAGCTAGTGTATCAAATCCTTGAGAAGATAAAGAATGGGCCATATTTCAAATGGCCCAATAAGATGGGAAGAGACCCATCCAAGCACAATGAAGGCCTTTACTGCCATTATCATTAAGATAGAGGACACACAACCAAAGACTGCAAAACTTTACGAGATCATCTGGATCAGTTAGTGAAAGTAGGGAAACTGAAGCAGTTTATGCACCAACCTCAGGGGCAAACAAATCAAACTGGAGCAGAGTATCAAAAAGAGGTTGCTCCTCGGCCACCTCTGGGAACAATTAATGTGATTTTTACCACCCCTAGTCGTGGTGCAAATTCACTTTCGGGCATTATTTCAGTAACCTCATATCCAAAGTGTAAAAAGCAAGTCCAAGAATCTAAAAGAGTTAGACATGAAGCATTGCCAACTCTAGGCTTCTCAGAAGAGGATAAGGTGGGGACTTTTCAACCCCATGATGATGCACTGGTTGTGACCCTACATATTAAGGGCTATGATGTAAAGAGGGTCCTGGTGGACCAAGGAAGTGGAGCTGAATTTATGTACCCAAACTTGTATAAGGGGCTGAATCTCAAGCCCGAGGATATAAGCAAGTATGATTCCTCGTTGGTCGGATTTGATGCGAGAAGAGTAATTCCCCGTGGAATGGTTAGGCTCCTTGTTTAAGCAGGGAATGAAGTTGTGCAAGTTAACTTCACTGTGGCTGAAGCTTACTCCCCCACAGCTATTTTGGCTAGGCCTTGGCTTCATGCCATGGGAGCGGTATCATCTACTTTGCACCTTAAAGTAAAATACCTCACCGAGGGCTGGGTAAGGGAACTTGTTGGAAGTCAGACAATGGCCAGGTAGTGCCTAGTGGTTGCTATCAAACAACAATCATTGAAAAAAGTTGTTTCTACCTCAAAATAGGTCCCATAGTAATTAACTGACCCCGAGGGTGAAATTGGGATTAAGCAGCAGGGGATGCTCTGTGAGGAGTTAGACAAAGTGATGATCGGGTCAAATGTGGATAGATATTTCCAAGTTTGTGCTCAAATACCCCCTAAGGAAAAAGAGAAGCTAGTAGGTCTTTTGAATGATAACGTGGATTTTTTTACATGGAGTGCTTATGAGGCACCGGGGATTGACCCGGACTTTATATGCCATCACTTGAATATGAATACTAGGGTTGTACCAAATAGACAACCACTTCGGCGCTCTTCAAAGGAGCATGCCGAGGCAGTGAAGGATAAGGTGATCAAACTCAAGCAAGCAGCGGCAATCAAGGAGACTTTTTACCTTGAATGGTTGGCTAACACTGTGGTGGTAAAAAAGAAGAATGAAAAGTGGCAATTGTGTGTGGATTTCACGGATTTGAATAAAGCATGTCCAAAGGATCCCTTTCTCGTGCCTCAGATTGACTAATTAGTCGATGCGACTATCAGACATCCTCTGATGAGTTTTCTAGAAGCCTCCCAGGGGTATCACCAAATACCTTTAGCCCAGCCCAACCAAGAGAAGACAGCTTTCTGAACCCCAACTGAGAATTACCACTACTGGGTAATGCCTTTTGGCTTAAAGCATACTAGATCTACATATTAGAGGATGATGACCCGAATGTCTGAGTCTCAAATTGGGAAAACTGTGGAGGCATATATTGATGATATAGTTGTGAAGAGTAAGCAGACTTCGAAGCATTTGATTGACTTGGAGGATGTGTTCAAGGTGCTTAGGGAACACAAATTGTGACTTAATGCTTCTAAGTGCTCTTTTGGTGTTAGTTCGGGCAAGTTTTTGGGTTATATGATCACTCATCAGGGAATTAAGGTTAATCTCGATCAAATTAAAGCCATAAATAACCTATATCCACCTCAAAATCTCAAAGAAGTACAGAAGCTAACAGGAATGACGACAACTTTGAATAGGTTCATCTCTCAATCAGCAGACCGCTGTCTACCATTCTTTTAGCTTATCCACAAATGGAAGAATTTTGAGTGGACAAAGGAGTGCATTGATGCCTTAGAGGAATTAAAGAGGTACTTGTCTCATTCTCTTGTCCTCTCCTGACCAGAGAAGGAGGAGGTCTTGTACGCTTATATAGTAGTATCTAACCATGCAATAAGCCTAGTCTTGCTTAGAATAGATGATGGAGTGCAAAGGCCTGTCTACTATGTCAGCAAATACTTGCAAGAAGCCAAAATTCATTATTTACCCTTGGAAAAGGAAATTTTGGCCATTATACATGCGACGAGGAAACTCCTTCATTATTTCCAAGCACATACAGTGGTGGTTTTTACCTAGCTCCCTTTGCAGGCACTGCTTCGAAAATTTGATCACACGAGGAGGATTGCCAAATGGGGGACGATGCTTAGGGCTTTTGATATTAAGTATATGCCCCGTACGGCTATAAAGGGACAAGTCCTAGCTGACTTGGTTGCTAAGTTTACAATGGAATTTGTGGAAAACAAGGTGTTAGGCTCTGAGATCATGGTAGTCTCTACTCCTAGCTTTCCAACTTAGGAAGTTTATACTGATGGTGCAACTAATCAGAAAGGATCCGGTGTGGGAATTATCATAATATCCCCCGGGAGGATAACTATGGAAATATCCTTGAGGTTGAGATTTCCAGCCACAAACAATGAAGCAAAATATGAAGCTTTATTCGCAAGGATGGCAATGGTTAGCAATTTGGGAGGAAAGGTCATAGAATTCTTCTTCAAATTCAAGGTTAGGGGTTGGGCAAGTTAATGGAGAATTTAAGGCTAGGGACCAACTAATGCAAGGATATCGCAGTAAAGTTAGGCAAGCTCAATTCAACTTCGAAGCCTTCTCTTTGAAGCAGATCCCAAAGGGCCAGAAATCTCATGCAGATTCGTTGGCTATGTTGGCCATCTCTTCAGGGTCAGGACTTCCTCGGGTTATCATTGTCGAGGATATGATGGTTTCCGACCATAATGATCAGACACCGAGCAGGATACATAGCATACAGGTTGGACCAAGTTGGATGGATCCATTAGTCTCATTCTTAAGAAGTGGATCACTACCTGAAGACAAAGGTGAGGCTGAGAAGATTTGAAGGAAAGCTCCACAGTACTGGCTTTCTGAAGAGCAGAAGCTGTATAAACATTCCTATTCAGCACCGTATTTGTTGTGCGTCCATCCTGATGCTGTGGAACCCTTGTTGGAAGAGTTACATGAAAGGATTTATGGCAGTCATACCGGGGGAAGGTCCTTGTCACATAAAGCTCTCACCCAAGGGTATTGGTGGCCTAATATGCAGAGGGCTGCCTAAGATTATGTTAAGAAGTGTGACCAATATCAAAGATATGCCCCAAATATCCACCAACCTGGGGGAATCTTGAATCCACTCTCTAGTCCATGGCCGCTTGCTCAATGGGGCTTGGACATAATGGGGCCATTCCTAAGGGCTGTAGGAAACTGAAGATGGCTTTTCATGGGGACCGACTACTTCATAAAACGGGTTGAAGCCAAGCTATTGTCTAACATTAGGGATGTGGATGCAGAAGTTTGTTTGGAGGAACATTGTAACCAGATTCAGGATTCCCCATACGTTGATCTCAGACAATGGGCTCCAATTTGACAGTAAGGCTTTTAGAAGGTATTGTGGGGAGTTAGGTATCAGAAATAGGTATTCCACCCAAGCCTATCCACAGGAAAACGGGCAAATAGAAGCAGTTAATAAAGTCATAGTTAGTGGATTAAAGAAGAGGCTAGATGAGGCGAAAGGGAAATGGGTGGACGAGTTACCACATGTACTATGGGCATATCGCACCACACCCCGAAGATCAACTAGGGAACCTTTGTTCTCAATGACCTATGGGTCCGAAGCGTCATACCTCTCAAAACAGGGTTCCCAACCTTGAAAACAGATCAATTCAGTGTGGAAGAAAACAACTGTCTACTATCAACAAGCTTGGAGTTAGTTGAAGAAAGGAGAGAGGTAGCCATGGTTAAAATGGCACATTATCAGCTAAAACTCAAGCAAGGGTATGACAAGGGAGTTAAGGTGAGGCCAATGGTTCTTAGAGACCTAGTCTTAAGGAAAGTAGTGGGACCAATGAAGAATCCATCATGGGGAAAATTAGGGCCTAATTGGGAAGGCCCATATCGAATTACCTTAGTAATGGGTATTAGGGCCTATTACTTAGAAGATTTGGATGAGAATATTGTTCCTCGTCCATGGAATGTAAATAATTTGTGTAGATATTATTATTAATAATACTTTGGATTCCATCCAATTCTTACTCTTTTGATGTTTGGTGCTCGGTTTACAAAAGGTTGTTCGTTAAGATTAACCCTTGTGTGAAATTGGTTAAGTGTTAAATATAACATTGGCCTTGTTCGACTCCTTGGGTCACAAACCTTGGGTAAACCCTTATATGAAAGTATTAAACAGAACCTTGGCCTTGTTCGACTCCTCGAGTCACAAGCCTTGGGTAAATTAACCCTTACATGAAATTGGTTAAGTGTTGAACAGAACCGTGGGTTTGTTCGACTCCTCAGGTCACAAGCCCTAGGTAAATTAACCCTTATATAAATTGGTTAAGTGTTAAATAGAACCTTGGCCTTGTTCGACTCCTCGGGTCACAAGCCTTGGGTAAATTAACTTTTATGTGAAATTGGTTAAGTATTAAGCAGAACCTTGGTCTTTTCCGACTCCTCGGGTCACAAGTCTCGGGCAAATTAGTACTTGTAAGAAACTAGTTAAGTATCGAGAAAAGTTAACCCTAAGGTAAATAAGGTACAATCCAGAAGTTTGATTATAAGTCTATCCAAGCTCCTGGATCATACTTCTAAGGTTAAGTTAAATTTAAGACAGTTTAATATATTTAAGGCTATACATTCTAGTCGGTTGAACATATGCTATATTTGGCAAAGTAGAAAATTGAAAGTTATGCAAAACAGGAATGTAACAAAGCTTGGATATTTTCCTTTAAATTTAAGAGTTGATTACAAAGCGACAGAAAGAAAAGGAAAGGAAGACAAGAGGTGTTAGCTAAACCTAGCCCATTACAAAATCGGCCTAAGTGTTAAACTTGGAAGAACTAGGCTACAACCTCCTTCTCTTTCTCCTTCTTCTTCTTTTTCAACTGCTCAACTTCTGCAACTTCTTATGTTTCTAACTCCACCACTAAGGTAGGAGTTTGCTGTTCTTTTTCTTTTCTAGCAAAGGCATAGAAGTTGGGGCTGCTGTGGACTTGGGTACCAAAGAGGTAGAGCTTGGATTGAGAGGAAGAAGGGCAGAACTAGGAGCAATGCGAAGTGCTAAAGGGTAATAAAACTTATTGGTTCCCCTCAGATCAGAGTCAACATTAACTCTAGCAGCATTAAGAGCTTTGCCCCAAACTTCAAGACAGAAGCCTTAGCTACATCTCTGAGCTCAGTAGTTAGGATTTGGGCAGTTTTGGTCATGCCAGCGTCATACGCAGCTTGTTCGACCTTCGCTTTCTCAAAATCCTTGCCCTCGAGTTGTTTATGCTGAAGTTTAATCTGCTCACTAGCTAAGTCTAGTTGTGTTTTAGCCTTCTACAGAGAAACCTACAACTCCTCGGCCTGCTTCTCAAACCCTCCTAGGGAAACCTCGGCATTTTTACACCATTTCTCGGCCTTAGGCAGATAAAAAAGTAAGTTTTTGTACTTTTTCTCAACATAAGCTAAGGTCTTATCTAATTGAGCTAGTTTACTCTTTGCCTCCTGAGATTTTGACAGAGCATGGTCAACCCACTCCTCGGCCACAAAGGATGCTTGCACAGTCTATTTTTAGAGAAAATGTATGTACATGTTACAATTTTAACATAAAGAACATGAGAAAGTTTCAATAAAACAATGGTACAAAAACTAAAATTTGCAAGATCCCTCTTTAGTGAGAGGAACATCTCACGTTTTCTCAACCCCTTGAGCTCCTACACGTCATCAAGAAGGGGTAGAGCCTTCTCTAGACACAAGACACCTATCCGGACCTACCCTTCTAAGCATCCCTAAGGGATGCCTCAGATGTGACGGGGTCTCCCGAACTGAGCATAAAGGCTAGGTTCCATATGGTAGCCTTGGAAAGCTGCTCCCCTTTAGTGCCTTTGCCGACCCTGGTAGTAGTACCTTTCTTTTGCTGCACCCTTGTAATTCTGGGCTCGTTGGAAAGCGGCTGTTAGGTGGGTTGGGGTATCTCCCCTTCTTCAGAACTCTCAATCTGCTTCCCGGTCTTTCTCTTCTTCTCAAGGGCATCTGTAGCAGAGGTGTGAGATGGGGCAAGAGTAGGTGGCTAGCGTACAATAGGAACCACGAAAGCATTTTCCCTAGCATGGGTAGTGAGTAAGGCTAGAAAGTCAGGCGTTTTCTCTTCAAGCACTATGGCCTCAGGAACGTCAACTACTTCTTGGCTGTAACTAACTTGAGCAGCAACAAGGCAACGGTGGGTAGATACTGGAGGATCTTCGGTGTATGTCCGATAAAAGACTTTAAAGTCCTTCTTTATGTCTTCCTGAGTAGGTTCAGACATTGGCTCTCCCTACTCTTTGTTAGAAGGAAGAGGTTGCTCGTGGGAATAAAGGAGCTTGGTTGCAAGTGGCAGGCAATTAAGCGTCCTGAGTACCGGATAAGGGTAGTTTGGTCAGGAATCCGGGGATAGCTACGTCAATCAAGGCGAGCCTCGGGTCTTTGGCTTTGATCACATGTTTGGGAGATTGGAAACAAGTGGAGATGGGCTTGAATCCTAAGATTACGTGTACCACCCGAAGCTGTCTGTCTCGATGGAGGAAGATCTCTGATTGTAGAATTTGGTTAAGATCAGCAAAGTTCACTAGATTTTTGTTCGAGACAATGTGAAACTCATTTGCCAAGAAAACAAAAAACAAAAGGAGTCAGTTCAAATTTTTTTTTTTTTTTTTTTTTTGAAGGCAAAAATGGCAAGATAAGGAGATAGGGCAATCTAAGTTACTCTAAGGCCTTAGGTATCCCACCTGGTTCCCCATCTTGGGTAGGGTAGTGCAAAACGTCATGCCATTCACCCGAGACAATAAGGAAATCTTCATCCATACCCTTATTCGACTTAGGAATACAATAAATCAACTTAACAAAGGGTACTCTACACCTAAAATAGTAACTCGTATCTTTTCCCTTTTGGCAATTATAGACCCAACTTACGTCATAACGCATAAGGTTGGTTCCCATTTTTCAGTTTATCATGTCTACACTACCGAAGATCCTAAAAAGGTTGGGAGAACATTGGATCAGGGATAACCTAAAGTTAATGAGAAAATCCCTAGTTACCCTACCCATGGGAATTTCCATTCCGCCTTCTATAAAGGCGATAATGGGAATAACCACTTCCCCAGGTGGTTTATTCATAAGCAACCACTCTCCTAGTTCACAATGTTGAAGTTCAACATTTTCTAGGATTCTATACTTAGTCCTAAAAGCTGCCATGCCCTCGAGTGTATCAATTAGTTTAGCAAATCTACCCATATTTTCCTATCAAGTGAAATAAATAGGAAAGAAAGAAAAAAAAAATTCTTTATAATGTTGGAAGAAGGGCCAAAGGCACTTATGAGTGCTGGAAGAAGATTTCCTCAGACTGCTGCTTCAAAGAAAATTTGTAGAAAGCATGTAAATGGAAAAAAAAGCACCCCCATTCCCTCTTTATATAGGAGTTGAAAAGGAGCGGTAAATTTCCCACTCATAAATTCCAGGGAATTGGGACCGTTGGATCACCATCGCACTGTAGAATGTGGGGGGACAAGCAACCACCTAATGCAATAACTGCAGGAACGTGGATACTGAAACGTTAGGAGTGTTCAGAACACAAGTGAAACGACGTCTCCACGTGGGAACATGCTTAGCACATACTAGCCTCCCCATTACTACCAAAACCTTACTCTTAGAGTAACTCCTAATAGCAAAGGTTTTAAGGGGCTATTATGGGGGGTTCGAGGACCGAGGATCAATCTGAAGATTGAGGAGGATCAGATCAAGGAATAACTTGCATAGTCTAGGCCCGAAGGGGTAAATAAGCTCCGAGGATTTCGCCCACCCGAGGATGGAAATAGAATTAGGACAATTGGTGTCCTGTGGAGTTCCAAGGAAAGGAGAAGAGATAGTGACGGAGGCAAGGATGGTGGGAGGAAGTTTCCTGAAGGGTATACTTCCCCCCTCCGCATTGAATGCCCTACACCAACCTTATCAGTTGCATTAATGTGGAAATGATCCCTAAACAATAACTCCACAACTAGCAGCCCCTTCTACCACCTTCAGTAGAATTTCGATGGGACAAGTATCCTGAGGAATGCCTAGAGGCATACAGGTGGAGGGTTAGGATGCAAGGAAGGGGAATATAAAAGAAAGGGAATCTCCCAAAAAAAGGGGGTGAACATTTTTTCTTTAAGAAACAAAAAAAATAAGGAAGTGAATAGTGTATTATCTAGTGTGAAACTTGAACCAAATATATATAAGAGATTAATCATCGGACTAGCCCGAGGAGAACATTATTCTCAATTACTACTTAAATTACACTTATCTTTTACTCTGGACTCTTCAGCCTTAAACTTGAACTTAGCTTAGAATTGCACTTGAAGTATTTTCTCACTCTCTTCAGAAAATTATATTGTTTAGGCTTGGTTTGAAAGTCAAGGTACCACTGTTCTTAGTTAGCTTGGGCCTTTACTTTTTGAGTACCTTCAATTATATATATATATATATATATATATTTGTATCTTTGGAGTGTTCTTTGCTTTGTGCATAGACTGGTTCCCAAGCGCCTCATGGAGAGAGAACCAAACCCAATTCTTCACACCTATCTGCAGAAGCCTTGACCCCAAAAAAAAAAAAAAAAAAAAAAAAAAAAAAAAAAAAAAAAAAAAAAAAAAAGGAAAAAGGATATGATTGATTGGATTGAAATATCAAACTATTAGTCATTGAGATATATCATTTATAATTAGTTTTGTGAGAAATATACTAACTTCTCATGTTCCAAATTAGGAGGCAATTTAATTCATGATCCAAATTAGGTGGCAGTTCGTTGACTTGTGAGGTACCCTTAGATTAAAATGAATAAATAAATAAGTGATACAGAGGTTGATCACTCGGAAAAGACACAGATTAAATACAGGGCCGTGACTCAAACATCATGTGAACTAGAGGAATTACAAATTGGTGTGAATATACAACCATGTATTGTAAACCTGGGATGTCCTTCAAGGAGGCTATACTAGAACGCTATCCACCATGCTGACTGCTGAGTGCCTTTAATGTGCCCTTCTTGGATTTCATATTTTATTTATTTTAAGTTTAGTTTATATTTTTTCAATTTAATATTATCTCCCTCTTAATCTGTTATTATTTGATAATTTTATTAGTGGTTCAAGAATTATGATTTTTACATGTGTATACAATTTATAAATTTATGTTAAAATGATTTTATTCTGGACATTTTTTTTATTTGAAAGATCACTATACACAAATTTTTTTACAATTGTTTATGCTTAATTATTTTCTATTAACCTTATAAAAATGTTTAAATTTTTTTAGACATTTTTAGTAAAATTTTCTTATTTATTACTATTAAATTAATTAAGACATCATCACGGTTTGACCTCAATTGAATCTCGGTCGGTCCAACCATAAAAATGCTTGAACCTCTCCCTTCCTCAGTTTTTGAAATGTCTAAGAGAGTTTTGTGTATGCATAAGTAGTAGGGGCAAAATTAACCTCTTCGTAATTACCCTCTTATGTAATATTTACATGTTATGTTGATTTTAACCCCCCAACAACACACTTCCCAAGAATAACGAGAGTCACGAAAATGCCAAATACGAAAGAATCACTTGTTTACGTAAAAGAAGGCTTATGTAAGTACATGCTATGAGGAATAATCAACCCGTTAGAATAATTGCATTTCCTGAATATAAAATTTGCAGTTGTTTGCTGATAGCAGATAATGATGTTTAGAAATAACAAAAAATCCAAAAGCACATCCATGGTGCCCACTCTAACTTTTGATAGGAAGATTTATAAATGAGTACTTCTAATTTGAAAACTTATAGATTTTAGATGCATTATCTAACAAATAATTTTTTACTCCACTAGATACACCAATAGTCTCCTACTATTTAGAGTTAACAAGAATGAAGAACCACGTTAACAAATGTTACACAATGATAAATGAACGAAATCATCTTCAAAGCTCCATGTAATCAGTCCCATACACGAGCAACACGACAACAGTGAGAAGATACATGTAATGTAATCAGGTAAGGATTAAGTAATTATACCATTATCTGATAAACTGGGTAACTGAAACTGAAAAAATTCGGGCAAAATCACAATTATTAATTTTTTTGTTTTCTTTAAAACGCTAGCCAAAATACTAAGCTACTATTTCGTTTTAAAAAAATATCTAAGCCATATTTGAAGTACCAGAATCTCACAATGTTATGACTGTAATGACAAAAGAGACGGAAAATCAACCCAAAAATGAGCAACCAAAACATTGCCGAATTGAAAAGACTTTTGAGTGCTCATGCAATGGCTTAATCTCTTCCTTAGATAGTTTAGGAGGAAAATGCTTGTGAAAGGCTTTCACTGCTCCTGTCACCCCATCTTCATTTTTCATGGCATCAGCCACCTCAACAGCACGCTTCTTGACCTGCATAAGGCAAAGAAGAAAAATTACTAATCCTGTCCATTGATTTAATTGAGCATTGCTATGCCAAAGACAAGAAAAATATACTAATTCTGTCCATTAATTTAATTGGGCATTTGCTATGCCAGAGACAGGCAATAAGGCAGAATATTTCTTTTAAACTTAAAATTCTCAAACTGATAAGACATATGAACCCTTATTTGCATTATGTCAATCCTCACTTACAAGATGTAGAATTACGTCTCAAATCTTTATATATATGCCTTTTCCTCATTGTTTTTAGGAAAATATTGTTCTTTCCTTGTGAATTGAAATCTATTATGTTTGCTAGAACATGACGATTAAGACTCCGTAACTTTCATTACTACCCCAGTATACCTAGAGGTGTAATGAGTTTTATTCACGTCCGGATGTATTTACAAACGTTTGCCATGTTTAACATTGGACTCTAAAAAGTGAGATAAGGAAATATGATCTGGCTTAAAACATTGTCCATTGCCTATAATCATTATATATGTAAAAGCTGTGGATCCTCACCTACAATACCTCAAGGACAAGGTTCTGTCATGGCACTCTCTTTGAAAAGGAAATTGGATTGCTCTTTTATTAGAGTTCACATCTTTTAAAATATATTTTGTTATGTGTACTAGGGGCAAAACATTAATATCATGTACTTTATATATAAATAATATTTTATGTGTTAGGGTTGACTTATCAAACCCTAAACACCTTCACCTTAAACAACATGGTATCAAAGCCACCAACCCACCACTATCGTTAATCCTCCGACCACCACCCACCGATACTATTATCGCCAGAAATCATAACAGCACCTCGCTAGCTCCAACGACCCTAACACAAACCTCCGACGATCTCGATTTAGTGGCTAAAGGAGTTCTCCAATGTTGATGACCCTCTCTCAAGTCTTGCGACACCAGATCGATGTCGCCTAACCACGAGAGAGGCAGGGTTTTACTCGCCCTCCTCCGGCAACCCATCCTAGCTCACTCGCCGGTCCTCGCGCCACTGCCAGAGTATTCAACTGAGGGTTTCAACCATGGTTTGATTTTCTTCTTTTCTTCAATACATTCTGATTATATGGTTAGGTAGCCTCGAGCTTATTTGTTGGACTAGACTTTGTTGGTTGATGTTTAGTGGTGGATTGGGCTTCTTTTTTTCTTTTCTTTTTGGTGTTGGTATGGATCTGTTGCTGCCTAGTTTTTGGAATAGTTTGGAGTTGATTCTTTGATAGATGAGTTACTGTTGGATTCGCTGATTGGTTGGAGTACATTGGTGTGGTTGCTGGTTGAAGTTTGATAGAAAGAAGTTTGATTACGTGATTATTGAACCCCCTGGACCTACAAACCCTAAATTTGCTGATTGGAGAGCCAAAGATGCACAAATTAGGAGTTGCTTGTGGAATAGCATGGAGTCTAAGATCAGTTGTAGTTTGGTTTTTTTACCAACTACTAAACTTGTTTGGGAACAAGCCAAGGAACTTTACTCTGGGTGTTAACAATTTGAAGCAGATTTATGATCTTCATCAAAATTATTTCTCCTTGAGTTTGAGTGATTTGTCTTTGGAGGACTATTATAACGAGTTTTAGGGTTTATGAGAAGAACTCAATATTTATCAGCCCATCTCCATTAATGTTAAAACTATGAAGAAACAACGAGATTCTATGCATGTTGCTCACTTCCTCTCTAGATTGCCTAAAAGTTTGAATCCAGTAAAATCACAAATTTTAGCTAGTCCAGACCTCCCTTCATTGAGTGAAGTTTTTGGTAGACTTCGATAGGCCACATTATCTAACTCGAGTACTGCCTCTCTCCTCCTCTTGTACTGATGCATTACCTTCTCATGATAAATCTGCCTTTACCACTTATATGGGGAGTAATAGAGGTGGTCATGGAGGTCAAGGTCGTGGGGGCCGAGGTCGTGGAGGTCATGACCAAGGGGGCTGTGGTAGTGAAGAAGAAGGTCGTGGTAGTGAACAAGGGGGTTGAGGTAGAGGACATGGTCTTCGTAAGTGCACTTATTGTCATGGTGAGAATCATACGGTAGAGTAAACTTTTGTTGGGAGTTGTATGGTAGACCCTCAGCTCACCAAGCTAGTTTTCAAGTTGAAGAACCGCCTTCACAGTCACTTCCACCAACATCTAGAGTAGTCTCTATTCCCAAGGAAGAGTACAATCGCCTTTTGTCTCTGCATTCCAACTTTGTTGGGTCTGATATTACTTCTACTTTGGCTCAACAAGGTACTTCCACTGCTTGTCTTGCCACTCAAGACCCTTGGGTCATTGACTCAAGTGCTACTAATAATATGATAGGTACCTCATGTTTACTCTCTGACCTTGAGCAATCTAATAGTCTTCCCAATGTTACATTGGCAAATGGCTCAGCCACTACAATTTCTGGTTTGGGCACTGCCAATCTTAGTCCTAATCTCTCTCTCATCTGTCTTATATATTCCTCATTTTCTTTTTAATCTTTTGTCCATTAGTAAGCTTACTAAACTTTTGAATTGTGCTGCCATTTTTTTATCCACTCATTGTATCTTTCAAGATCTCAAGACGGAGAAGATTATTGATGGAGGGCATGAAGCCACTGGACTTTATTACCTAGATCGATGTGGTTCTTCTAGTTTAGTGGTTTCTCATTTGTCTATCTCACCTCTTCAGCATCATTGTCGCCTTGGTCATCCATCTCTCCAAAATTTGAAGTCATTAGTTCCGTCATGTCGTCAAATTGAGTCTTTACAATGTGAAGCATGTCAGTTGGGTAAACACCATAGGGTGCCTTTTGCCTCTAGGCATGAGAGTCGTGTTAGTAGTCCTTTTCATTTAGTTCATTTTGATTTTTTTTTTTTTTTTTGATAAGTAATAAGGATTCATTGATATCAAAACAGAGAGACACCCAAGTACACAGGAAGTATACAGGGGTGAACAAATTAAAAACGAATATTACAAAAGTCAAGTAAATCCAAAATAGTAGAAAAAGGTTAGTTTCTCCACACAGAGAACCAATCAAATAAGGTTCGGAGAAAAAGAAGCTTGAGATCAGGCATGGAACGCTTAATGTCTTCAAAACACCTACTATTTCCCTCCTTCCAAATACACCACATCAAACAAAGAGGAACGACCTTCCAAATATCTCCATTACGATGGCGACCAAAACGACCTTGCCAGCAAGCCAAGAGCCCAACAACAGACAAAGGCATGACCCAACTAACTCCAAATAAACCAAAAACCATATCCCATAGCTCCGAAGCAACCGGGCAATGAAGGAAAAGATGGTCAACACTTTCACTATTACACTTGCACATATAACACCAATCCAAAATGCAAACCTTTCTTTTCCTTAAATTATCAATTGTCAGACATTTTCCCAAGGCTGCGGTCCAGACAAAAAAAGCCACTCTAGAGGGGATCTTCTGCTTCCAAATGCTTTTCCAAGGGAAAAACTGCTCACTATGGCCAACAAGAAGATGGTAGTATGCACTAACCGTGAACCCCTTACTTTTACAAGGCAGCCAACATATTCCCCTTACAGGAGTGGTACAAATGGAATTGATGAAACTCCTGAAAGTTTCCAATTCACGATTATGCACCTCCCTACAAGGTGTTTATAGCACTCAATTTAATGCTTCACTTCATATTTTTCGGTCTAATAATACTCGTGAATATTTTTATACATCTTTGTCTCAATTTTTTAATGATCATGGAATAATTCACCAATCTTCATTCCCCCATACTTCACAACAAAATGGTGTTGCTGAACGCAAGATGCGTCAATTATTAGAGGTCACTCATGCCTTAAAGTTTCATATGCGCATTCCCAAATCATATTGGAATGACGCTGTTCTCACTGTCTATGACCTGATTAATCGAATGCCTTCCACTATTCTAGGTGGTTAGATCCTTTATACTGTGCTCTCCTAATGCACCTTTGTTTCATCTACCTCCTAAGATCTTTGGTTGTGTGTGCTATGTTCATATCTTAGGTCCAGGGAGTGACAAACTTAATCTAGGTCCATTAAATGTGTTTTTCTTGGGTATTCTCATACTCAAAAGGGATACCGATGTTACTCAGCCACTCTTCGTCATCGTTTCATTAGTGCTGATGTCACATTTGATGAATCTCAATCCTATCTCTCTCCTTCAATTGCTAGTGACAATTCTCCTCCTTGTCTTCCTCTCCTCCCACCTGTGTCTCCTACTGAATCTCCTTAGAAACCACTCTAGTTATAGAGTCGTCGGCAGAAACCTCCAACAGAGACTTCTTCCTCGCCTAGTGATCCGCCTCTTAATCCTGACTCTCTTCCAATTGCTTTGAGCAAAGGTAAGCGTTCTTGTACCTCTCACCCTATCTCTCAATTTGTCTCTTATGGTCACTTGTCTTCATCTCTTCATGCCTTTACCACATCCTTGAATTCTACTATTGTTCCTAAGTCTGTCTAGGAGGCTACGTCCATCTCTAGTTGGAAGCCTGCTATGAAGGCAGAAATGTCTGCCTTGTCTAAAAATGCTACTTGGTCTTTAGTTACTCGTCCTCCAAGAAAAACTATTGTTGGTTGTCATTGGGTGTATACTATGAAGTATTTGCCTGATGGTTCTATCGAGCGTTTAAAGGCTCACTTGGTTGCCAAAGGGTATACCCAGACATACGGTGTTGACTACAACGAGACATTCTCACCTGTTGCTAAAATTTCTTCTGTCCGGATTTTGATCTCCTTGGCTGCTAATTTGGGCTGGCCACTATTTCAGTTAGATGTTAAAAATGCCTTCTTGAATGGCGATTTGAAGGAAGTGGTGTATATGGAGCAACCACCTAAGTTTGTTTCCCACGGGTAGTCTAGAAAGTGTGTAGGTTGCATAAGGCCATTAATGGTCTTAAACAATCTCCCAGAGCTTGGTTTCGTAAATTCAGTGAAGTAGTGTTGAAATTTGGATTGCAACCTTGCTCCTCTGATCACTGTGTTTTCCCATACCTTTGCAAGAGGAAAGATTTTGTTGATAGTATATGTTGATGATATTATAATCACTGGTGATGACAAGCAGGGTATTGATGATTTAAAAAGATACCTTCAAAACGCCTAGATATCATTTGCAATTAGTGTTTTGAGCCAGTATATGAAAGATCCTCGCCTTCCACATTGGGAGGCAGCTATTCGGATTGTGAGGTATCTTAAAGCACATCCAGGCCATAGTCTTTTGTATAAAGCTAATGGTCACCTACGGATAGAAGCCTACACTAATGTTGATTGGGTTGGATCACCATCAAATAGAAAATTCACTACTGGGTATTGCACTTTTCTGGGAGGAAACCTAATTACTTGGAGAAGTAAGAAACAAACTATTGTTGCCAGGTCTAGTGCAAAGGCTGAGTATAGAGCCATGGCACACACATCATGTGAGCTTATGTGGATTAAGCATTCACTTGAGGAATTAAGATTTGTTGTGAAGCTACCTATGACTATGCATTGTGATAATCAAGCAGCAATTTACATTGTCTCCAATCCTTTGTTCCATGAATGAACCAAGCATATTGAAGTAGATTGTCATATTACTCGGGAGAAAGTAGAAGATGTGTGTGCCATGGCTACTCCATGTGTTTCCACAAAAGTCTAGATTGCTAATATGTTTACCAAAGCTTTATGTAAGACTAGTTTGGGTTTATTATGTAACAAGCTAGGATTGTATGATATATACTCTCCAGCTTGAGGGGGAGTGTTATGAGTACTAGGGGCAAAATAGTAATATCATGTACTTCTTTATATATGAATAATATTTTATGTGTTAGGGTTGACTTATCAAACCCTAAACACCTTTAGCTTAAACAACATATTTAACTCTTTAATATTGAAGTTGTTAATTACATATGATATATTCATTATTTAATTTAGAGTTAAATTTGAATTCTATTGTGTCATTAAATTAAATATTATTTAAATCTTACAAGTTAAGTAACAATTCTATTTCTAAAGTTGCCAAAGAACAATCTATTTCAAAACCACACCATAGAATTCTAATAGTAACTCCTTCGTAGAGTTCTTAAATCTTAACCATCCGTGATTAAATGATTAGTGTAGAATTTGACCAGCCATCAACAATTAAACAAACATTAACTGGCACCATTTTTAGTATCTATGAAACATAGGGGTTGCTCATGGGTCGGTGGGTGAACACTATGACTTGACCGTGTCAAGTGATGGATCTTTGGGCTCGGTGTCAACTATTGGAATGGTTGAATTAAGCTCCCTACTTTCAGGTGGATGGCCGGACTTCAGACAGGTGATATTTTCAACACAAATTACCCAGAGAGAGAGAGAGAGAGAGAAGAAAAAAAGAAAAAGGAAAGAGAGATACACTACCAAGGACCCAAGAATAAAAGATAAGACTATTTGGAATCCTATCTTGGAGAAGATGGAGCAAAGATTAGCTGGTTGGAAGAGGTTGTATTTATCCAAGGGGGTAAAGTTACCCTTATTAAGAGTACTCTTTCTAGCTCACCTACGTATTTCCTTTCTCTTCTCCCTATTCCAGTTAAGGAGGCTAAGAGAATGGAGAAATTACAAAGAGATTTTCTTTGGACTGGTATTGGGGATGATCATAAAATTCATTTAGTAAATTGGTCTAAGGTTTGTAGGCCAGTGAAGAATGGAGGGATAGGCATTCGGTGCTTGAGAAGGTTTAATTCAGTCTTATAAGCCAAATGGTTGTGGCGTTATGGTTGGGAGAATGATGCCCTTTGGAGAAGGGTCATTGGGGCGAAGTATGGGAATGAGTGGGGTGGTTGGTGCACAAAATCTGTGTTGGGGGCTTATGGTGTTTGTTTGTGGAAGTTCATTAGAAGTGGCTGGTTGAATTTTTCCAAGTTCCTTCGGTATGATGTGGGTGATGGTACTCGTGTGAAGTTTTGGGATGATGTGTGGTGTAGGGATCGTCCTCTTAAGGAGGAGTTTCCAAATTTATATAATATTAGTAGGACAAGGGAGGTTTTGGTCCGTAAGGTTATGTGCTACGCAAATGGGAGAGTTTCTTGGGACATTCAGTTTCGTCGCTTAGTGAACGATCAAGAGTCACTTTCTTTGGATTTGTTTTTGATCTTGATCTATTCCACAAAGGTGCGGGGTGTTGGTGCTGACAAACTTTGTTGGAAGCCAGCCTGCAGTCGAGGTTTTAAGGTGAGTGGGTATTATCATTCTCTATCCCCTTTTACCATCATTCCCTTCCCTTGGAAAATGGTGTGGCAATCGAAGGTTCCTCCTCGGGTTGCTTTTTTCTCTTGGACTGCGGCTTTAGGCAAGATTTTAACTATAGATAATCTTCAAAAGAGGCACTTTGTTGTTCTTGAGTAGTGTTTTATGTGCAAAGGGTGTGGGGAATCTGTAGATCATCTCCTTCTTCACTGTCCTATTGCATTTGAGATGTGGAGTATGATCTTCTGCTTGTTTGGTATTTGTTGGGTGATACTTCACAAAGGGTAGCAGATTTGTTGGATTGTTGGTCTTGCAATTTCAGGTGACATCGTAATATAGTTATTTGGAGGATTGTGCTGCACTGTTTGATGTGGTGTATCTGGCGGGAACAGAATTCGAGAAGCTTTGAGGATCACAAATGGTCCATTCTTGAGTTTAAGTCTTTTTTCTTTTCTACTCTTCTCGAATGGTGTTTGGTTTTACCTTCTTTTTCTTGTATTTCCCTTCCTGGGTTGCTTGATCATTGTACTTTGGTGTCTTGATGTTTTTGCCTCTTTCATACATTTCCTATGTACAGGGCTGTGTTCTTTCAATAAACTTTTTAGTTACTTATCAAAAATAACTTTAGCAATCTGATGTGAATCTAGAATCAACACAGTACAATACAAATACAACAATCAAAAGAGAAATGGAATTCTAGACAAAGCCTTCGAAGGGAAAAAGGCAAGTGATAGTGAATGGGTGAGGACCAAGATGCAAGTGATTTCGAAGGCTTAAATGGTCTCTAAGGCAATGATGAAGGGATCACACGGGTTGACAACAGATAGGGACAACGAGGTCTTGAAAGACAGTGAAGTTGTGTAAGGCTGTCTTTGGAGAGAGAGAGAGAGTATGAAAATCATATGGAAATTTAAAAATATAAGGATTTTCTCCAATGAAAATCATGTGTCTAGATAGATGGGTTTACTGGTCAATTGGGTCAAATTATTGGGTAATTTCTTATAAAACCTGAGACCTGTTTGACATCGAATTAATTATGAAGGAAAACCCTGATTTTGACCATCCACTCAGTCAAAACTGCCTACGACCTATTGGATCAAACCAAGTTGATAGGGTGGGTTGGTTCTTTCAAATATTTGCTCAATTCTAATAGAAGATAGTGATGTTATGGAAAAATCTTAACCGTTAATTCAACCATGAATGGTTAGGATTTTAAGGTTGAGTTACCATAGGAACTCTAGAAGATCTGTATCAATTTTTACATGCATTTACCAATTTAATATCGAAGACAATAATCACTTACGACATGTTAATAATTATTTAAGCTAGCATTAAAGATGACTTCTATCATGTCATTTATTTAAATATTATTTAATCTTAATCATACAAGTTAAGGTAAGATTTCTATTCTATAGCTAGTAGAAAAATACATTTCTAATTTAAACAACATTGTTTTACCATATGCATTTCCAAAGAGGCAATCAAATTATAAAGGAGATGCTAATTGAACCCAATTACCTTGATGCCTTATTGGTAATTAACCTTAGGTGGAAAATAGGGAAACTATTTACAGGAATATAAAAAGATAATTGGCACTTTAATTAATTACAATAATTAAATATTTGTGGCTTCAATTAAATGACATAATTAAATATTTGTGAATTTACTCGAGCAAGACGTTCATATTCTTACTCATATTAATATTAACAAAATACTTTTCCTAATTTCTTTCTATTTAGTGAGGTGTAATATAATTTAAACTAATAATTCCCTAAATCTTTATACAAAACAATGAGTATTATAAATAATTCATAAGAAAAAAGTATCCAAATAATTTTAAAATAAACCATAATATACTAATGCATGGGACATCAATTAGTTGCAATAAAATTAAAAATAAAAACTAGTATCCCTTTCCATGAACTAAAGTATCCGTGCATGTCCTTTTCAAGAGAATTTATCAGCTTCAAGTCTAACTAAAAAGATAAATATTTCTACTTTTAAGGCATAAAAATAATCTAGAATCCCTTCCATTAACTTAAGTATCAGTGCATGCCCTTTCAAGAAAATTTAGCATCTTCAAGTCTAACCAACAAGACAGCTATTTCTACTTAAGGCATATACATAACAACATGACTCACTTAGACAACAAAATTAAGATAGGATGTTAACGGCTACCTCAGGATCTAGCATGGAGTTAATAGCATCAACCAACTTTTCACGTGAAAATTCATCAATTGGGATAGGTGCAGGACCTACTCCTCGGGCATGAACCCGCTCTCCCCAGAATGGTTGATCACCAAAGAATGGGACAACGGCTGTTGGACACTAAATAGCAGAGAAGACCAACATAAGCAACTGAAACAATCACAAGACTATGAATCTCCTAGAATAGCAGAATTAGTTACCGCAGCTTTAAGGCCAGCAGCAGTTGTTCCAGCACCCCCATGATGCACCTACGTAATCATTTACCAAACAATAGGTGATTAAATATGAATCTAAAACATATATTGACAATAATATATCCTAAAAAGGTATCATCTTTGGCAAGGAGCTCTGTTCACTCAACATAAATCTTTGGTTATGTTTTAGTCATATGATTCATTTTCTGTCTGATTAGGATTCTTGCTATCTTTCTGAGTTACTATGGTACAATCTCTATTACATTAACCTTTTCTAGTACATAGCACACAAACGAATTCCATAATGAATGTAACCAACCACGCTATCAAGTGACTGTCAAGCAAATGAAAAAAAGAACAGCAAAGAAAAGTAGAATAGGGAACACACTCAGTAAATATCAAACTTTCAGTCATATGATGAGAGAAATAAACTTTTCATGATGTCAAAAAAAGCAGCCTTAACCACACCATCAAGCATCCTTCTAGTAACCAGATGAACCAAACGCATCACAACTTCAATTTGCAATTCTAATATTGTTGGCAACCATCAAAATGAAAGTGTTAAGTAGTTAGAAAGTGGATCAAAAATGTACATGAAGCTCTCTAACAACCACCTTGCAATCATTGTCAACCAAGTATGAGCCATGTTGGGAACCATCAAACCCATAAGTTTAAGCAGTTAGGAAGTGAACCAACAATATATGCGAAGCTCTCCAACCATGCCATAATCTACTTAACTTCCTTGCTTGTTTCTAAAGTGTCAATATACCAAAGCTGTATGGTTGGGTAATGACTTGAACTTGAGTTGATTCTCTTAACCCCTGTAATATGCATAATCTTCTGTAAACAAGTCCTTTTAATCTGAGCAGAAAATGAGGTTTTCAGCTGTAAGTCACCTATATTAGAAACAAACTATATATCCAAAAAAAGAGTAGAAACAAACTAACATTTAAAGGTAAGAATTTGGACCCAATAACGAATAGTAAATGGCTGTTTTGAAGTTACACAGCAGTTATTGAGGAGGAGCACAAGTAGGCACTTCAGCATCATAAAAAACATGATACTGTTAGAAATTTCATGTGTGAGCAGCTTGATTAGTTGAGTAGTGAAGTCCCACATTAGATACTAATGAGAAGAATAAGCGGTTAATATAATATAGTTGAGCTCATAGCCATTGGCTTAAGCTTTTCAGTTAAGTGTTGTCCTTATATGTTATATTAACTAATCAGTTGGAGTCTCCCTAATATGTTCTCTCCCCCAACAATTGGCATCAAAGCCGATGGTTCGTGGGCAAGTATTCGGTAGTAGAGGTCCCACCAAGTAGAGCTAGAAGACTCATGTTCGCTCCACCAATGGTTGAGTAAAAAGGTTCTACTAAGTATGTTGGTGGCTCCCATCAATGTGCAAGGATGACTCCCATGTTCACCCCACTTATGGTTGAGTAAAGGGCACACCATTGGTGACGGTGATGCATCACATTTGGATTGTAAAGAAAAAAAGGCTTCCCAAACACAACTCCACATCACATAATCAAAACTACAATATATGTAGCAAACGATCCAGCGTTTCCTTTTCCCCCTTTGTCGACACAAGCATCAACAATCTACCAATATGATTTCTTGATTTCAGAGATTATTATTGTTCAGGATCTTTCCCCCACCTCTGTCCACAGAAAGATCCAAATTTGCTTACCTCCAGCCATCCCAAACTGGCAGGTCCTTTTGATGGTAGAAGGGGACAAGTGTAAAAACAGAAATAGGGAGGAATCACTTTTGTGTCTAAGAATATAAAGGGAAAAAGAATTTTTGATGGCTGCCATACTAAACTTGCAGGAGCATCCAATACCAAAACAAAGAAGGCACCAGTAGTTTATTTTCTTTAGCCCATAGTTATAACCATATTTATAACCAGACTAGTCTTTTATTTCTCAATGTTAGGTTTTATTTATTATTATGCTGAGAAGCATGGACAAAAACACGAAATGAGACACAGTGACATAACAATTCTTGAAAAATTACAAGACGACACAATGGGGGTACAACAATTAATTAATTTATTAGTAGATAACTTTATATTTTATTTATTTACAGGCATATATTAAATTTATTCTATCTTTTTTAATAACTATCTATCAAAATATTTAAACACATTGTGGACACGCATGCAGGAGTGTCCTTGGCATGTAGGATTGTCCATCCACCTGCAAAATCCGACCCACTGGCTCAACCCAAACCAACATGATGTGTTGCAAATGCCTATGGCAATCAACAGCGAGTGGAGCTCTTCAAAACCAAATGCACTCAGGTCAAGTGGCGAGTTTTGCACATAGAAATCCAACAAAATTGACCCACTCTGATGGAGACACTCCAGGTTTTACGATTTCCACCCTGATGCCCCATTGTCGGTTTTTAAGACATCTGACTTTGACCCGTGGAAGTCTGAATGATCAAGCTCCAACTTCTTCATAGTTGACAGGGGGTTCCATTTTCTCCTATCCAATGAGGCTGGGTTGAGTCTCAAACTAATCCACTTGATCAGCAGACACTTGTCCACTACTACCGTGTCTGACATGGACTAGCTAAGGGTTTAGGGGTATCTATACTCTATACTGCTTAGTTATAATGTCTTTAGTATTTTGAAGACCAGAAAATGATCCTCACCATTTGAAGTAGATTCATTTCATGATTCAAAGTGAATATTACAAACCTCATCATTTGAAATTTTAAAAGGCATGGCACTCTATACGTTGTTAGATCCAAAACATAAAATGTTAATCGTGAAATGGAGAAGATCTTGTTTTCTATGTGACTAACATGTGACTTTTTAATGAAATTTGATGGTTAGTATTTAAATATTACATATTAGATGAAGGGCTAGGGTTCTAGAGTTACTAAATGCTATAATAAATAGCCCCTTTTGAATCGTACGCAACCCTCTCTTATCTAATTTATGAAATTTCAAATTTGAATATTTCTTAAGTAACTAATATTTAATTATTCCAACTTCAATCCTATTATCTTATTCTTTTACTTTAATCTTGATTGTTGCTAGAATGTCTTTGTAAACCCTTCTTCTACACCAAACATAAGTTCTCTAACTGCACCAAGTGATATCCAAGCCAAAGATCCTGGGTCTAAGCCATAAAATTCAGATTTGAGTCAAACGTCCCTACCTTAAGCTATGGTTGCTCATGGTAGAAGTCATGGGGCAGATAAAATCAAGGTCGGAAGACAAAGATGGCTGAGGTAAGGTATATGATTAATGATTTGTCGTGAGTTATACAAGTTCTTCTACGATTGAAACCAGTAGGAACCTGTATGCAAAATCTAGAAGGCAATTGCAAACCTTGGGACATACCAAAAATGTGGTCTTCAAAATGAGAATGTGTTAGGAGTCTAAGTGTAATAGTTTACTGATGTACTGAAAGATTGGTGTATTACATTGTATGTTAGGATTGCTGGCATGTGCTGGTATGTTAGTTGGAATGTCAGTTAGTTTGTTAGTTTTGGAGGGAAGGGGTACTCTTGTATATAAAACTGATAAGGATCATAATGAGAAATATCCAGAAAAGTTAACCCATTTGCTCTTATCTCTTCTCTCTCAATTCTCTCAACTCAGGAGGCTAGTCACCCTCAAAATTACTGTTTTTCTTCTCTCTTCTAAATTCTGATTAGCCAAGAACCTAACAATTGGTATCAGAGCCCTCTTTCCTGCACCATGACTAAAACCAATTCTTCATCTTACATCAATGAATCCATCTCCAATCTCAAAACCACCACTGACCACCATGCCCATTCTTTACAAGAAATTACTCAACAGCTAAATGCTAATACCCAGCAGTTGAATGCCATTAGTATTGCTCTGCAAAAACTCACTAAAGCTGAAGAAAAGAGACAACAACAATCTATGTCTCCAAAATCCCCAATATCAAAAGCTGTTACTCTGCCACTTTCAAATCTGTCAAAGAGTGTGAGACTTGATTTTCCTCGATTCAAAGGGGATGATCCTGCATCTTGCATATACAAAGCCAACCAGTATTTCGGTTTCTACCAAGCCCCATGCAATGAGAGGGCTGTTAATGGCTTCTTTCCACATGGATGAAGATGCCCTGGTGTGGTTTCAAGACAATGATGAAATAGGGGTGTTTGCAACTTGGGAAGGTTTTGTGGAAGTGTTATTAAGAAAATTTGGGAATACTGCATATGAAGATCCTATGGAATCACTTACAAGATTGAGGCAAACAACCAATGTTGTGGTTCATAAAGGGAAATTTAAAGCTCTATCGAATAGAATTAGGGGCTTGTCTGACAATCACAAGTTAAGTTGTTTTCTTAGTGGTCTTAAGGATGAGGTGAGGTTGCCTGTGAAGATGCTAAATCCCAAGAACCTTAATGAAGCCTTTGGATTAGCTAAAATCCAAGAAGAGTACTTGAATAGTAGCTGCAAAAGTCAGAGGTCTTCAATTGACTATTCTAAGCCTTCAATTTTGGGTCCAAAGCCTGAGGTTAAGTTGGAATCCAGATTTAGGCTTCCCTTGCAAAGGTTATTACCTGCTCAAATGGAGAAAAGGAGAAAGAAGGGTCTTTGTTTCAACTGTGATGAGAAGTTCTAGCTTGGTCATCAATGTAAGTCTGCTAAGCTTTTCCTGTTAGAGGGTCTTTGTCCTTTTCAAGAACCTACTTTGTTACAATTAGATGTGGATAAATCTGATGTTAATAAGTCTGAACCTAAAATGACAGAAGCTAAGATCACACTTTATGCTCTTTTGGGTAGTCCCTCACCTAGTACAATGAGAATTAAGGGAAAAATTAATGGACATTGGTTTATTATCTTCATTGACACTAGGAGTACTCACAATCTTATAGATGCTGCTATGGTCTCTGTTTTACATTTGCCATTAGATTCTTCTTAACATTTAAGGTGAAAGTGGCTAATGGTGCTTCAATTAGAAAAAAACGTGTCTGCTCAAATGTAAAAGTTGCTATGCAAGGTCGGGTTTTTGCAGTAGACTTGAATGCATTGGCCTTGGGTGACTATGAATTGGTCTTAGGTACTCAATGGCTCAAAACCCTTGGTCTAATCCAATGGGATTTTTTGGAAATGTCTATGGTGTTCCAACATTTCAATACTACTGTGAGATTAGTGGGTTTGCAGCCTACTGGTTTGACCCTTCAAGAAGGAACTCAATTCTTTAAACCACCTGTGAAAAAGGGTCTCATGTTGCAGATTGTCTCTTTAGCCACCACCAGTTCTTCACAGTGTGCACCAAAAATTGAGGAGTTACTGACTGAATTTTCTACTATTTTTGAGACACCTACTAGTTTACCTCCTTGTAGAGGTCATGAGCACCAGATTATTTTAAAGGAAGGCATTGCACCTGTGTGTCAAAAACCCAATAGGTTCAAAAAACTGAGATTGAGAAGATTGTCAATAAACTATTGGAGGTTGGGTCTATAAGGCATAGCTAGAGTCCTTTTTCTTCCCCAGTGTTGTTGGTTAGGAAAGCAGATGGTTCTTGGCGTATGTGCATTGACTATAGAGCTCTAAACCAGGCTACAATCAAGGACAAGTTCCCAATCCTAGTTGTTGATGAGCTACTTGATGAATTAGCTGGTTCTAGCATTTTTTCTAAGCTAGATTTGAGGTCTGGTTATCACCAGATTCGAATGAAGAAAGAGGATATTTCTAAAACTGCTTTTGGAACCCATGAGGGTCACTATGAATTCTTAGTTATGCCATTTGGCTTGACCAATGCGCCATCTACATTCCAAGCCATAATGATGATGTTTGCAGGCCTTACTTAAGTAAATTTGTGTTGGTTTTCTTTGATGACATTCTGATTTTCAGCAATAGCTTGGAGCCTAGGAAGCACAAGTGCGGATTCAGGTTCGGGTGCGGGTGCGAGTATAGTGTGGCGAATCGGCATTTTTTGAAAAAGTAAAGTGCGGGTGCGGCAGAATACGTTTATTAATAAATTATTAAATATATTTTTATTGATATTTTTTATATATTATTAAGCATACTTTTTCATATAATGGTAAACATATACCAATTTTTTTTTCCTTTAAAGTAGAGTCAAAACAGTGTGTTTTGCCCAATGTTATCAATACCGTTTCGGAACTCATTTCGGTTTGTCCATTAGAATGGTATATTTCGATACCAGTTTATTTCAGCATACCATTTTGGGATTACCAGGATTACTACTACTAATAATAATAATAATAATAATTTTAATATAGTCTTTTTAAAATCATAAATAAAGTGGAATTATTATTATAAAATATTTATTTATGGTTTTTCTTTTAAAGATAAAAATAAAAATTTGTTTAATTGTTTAAGTAACCTTCCCAGAAGGTTCTGCAACCTACTTTTTCCCATTTCCCAACCCACCCACATGAAACTGTGAAAGCATTTTATCAAATATCAAATCACCTACTCCAATTGTAACTTTATTTCCTTTTGTCTTTGTGCTCTCTTGAATCTCTTTGCACTGTATCTCAAAGCTCCTTCTCCAGGTTCTCCTCTTATTCTCATCTTCTCTTTTTTTTTTCTTTTTTTCTTTTTTCCTTTCACAAAGTCATACTACTTCTGCTCCATTAGTCCACGTTGATCTTCATTTTTTTTTTCACCTTCTCTGTTCTACTAACGATGAGACTTGATAGCGTCAAGACTTGCCGAAATTTTTTACTTTTAAAAAAAAAAAAAAAACACTTATTTCAGCCCGTTTCATTTTCCGATTCGGCCTGTTTCAGACCGAATCAGCCCGTATCGAAAAACAAAAAAAAAAAGGATTTGTAACAGACGCAGGTGCAGCCGCATCGACGGCCGCACAGCGCCTCCATGAGTGTTGGACGCAGGTGCGCCACCCCTGGAGGCGCACTCATGCTTTCCAGCTTGGAGCTGCACCTTCAGCATCTTAGAGTTGTTCTCAGCTTGTTATTGCAGCATCAATTATATGCCAAAAGGAGCAAATGTGTTTTTGGTATTTCTGAGGTAGAGTATCTTGGCCATATCATTTCTGGTCAGGGTGTGAGTGCTGACCCCTGGAAGACTTTTGCTATGCAGGCATGGCCTTCTCCAAAAACTGTTAAGGCTTTAAAGGATTTTTAGCCCTTATAGGTTACTAGGAAATTCATCCAACATTATGGCCAGATAGCTGCTCCCTTGACTGCCCTGTTGAAGAAAAATGCCTTTGCTTGGTCCCCTCAAGCTGAAGAATCATTTCAGAAACTCAAAACTGCAGTGTGTTATCCTCCTGTCTTGGCTTTGCCTAATTTCACTAAGCCCCTTACAATCGAATCTGATGCTTCAGGTTTGGGTTTAGGGGCTGTTCTGATGCAAGATCAAAAGATCAAAGGCTAATTGCTTTCCACAGTCAGCTTTTGAAGGGCAAAGCTTTGCATCTATCTACCTATGAAAAAGAACTTCTAGCTTTGGTTACTGCTGTGCACAAATGGAGGCCATACTTGTTGGGTAGGCCATTTATCATAAAAACTGATCAACAAAGCTTAAAGTATTATTTTGGAGCAACGAATTGCTACTCCAGCTCAGCAAAAAAGGTTGGCTAAGCTCTTGGGCTAGAAGCGAGCCCATAAGTTTTACTAGCTAGAAGCGAGCCCAAAGGGCTCTACTTTAGAAAGGTTCCCTATGTTGCAAGGTCGGTTTGGTCGTCATTGAAATGGACATATATGGATGGTTGTTCCCCATTGTTTGATGAGGTGCCTTTTGCGGGAAATAAAAAACAAGTGCTTTGAAGATAACAAGAGATCCATGCCAAACCTCGAGTTATTCTTCTTTAGAACCATATTGGATTGGTTGTCAGCTTTGACAAACCAATTCTTATCTTCAATTCTTGATTTATGTAATTTTTGTACTTGATTTGTTTACCCTATTCGTTTCCTATGTGTTTGGGTGTCTCTTTTTTTATATCAACAAATCTTAATCACTTATCAAAAAAAAGGTTCCCTATGTTATGCCCTTTGATTTCACTTAGTTTCAACCTACGCTACAAATTGCTTCGGCACAAAATAGGAAACAGTCTCTCCAACGCTTAAAAGAAATTTCATGTTAATTAAATAAGATTGAGACTTTGGATAGGAAAGAATGGTAGAGAAGATTTAATCTTCTCTCCAATTCTTTTTTTTTTTAACCATAAAAAATAAAATAAAAAAGAATGGGAGAGAAGATTAAATGTGGCCAACCCAAATTTAGTTTGTTAAGGATCTATAGCCAAACCCAAAGCTTTGAAACTATGCAATGAGGGCCAGATAAGTAATTTTATGCAACCCCTGCAATTTGACAAGATTTTCAGCAATTGAGTTGTCTAAAAATTTTAGGAAATTTTGAATTTCTTCAATTATGAATCTATTTGGATCTATGTGTCTTTCTTTTACAAGTCAAATCTGGAATCCCAAAGCTACTAACAAAAGAAAGAGCCCTCATATATTAGTAACCCAAAAGAATACAAAGATTTTGATTTTAATGAATATTGTTTTTGTTATGAGTAATAGGGACAAAACAGTAATATCATGTACTTTATATATAAATAATATTTTATGTGTTAGGGTTGACTAATCAAACCCTAAAACACTTTCACAGTAAACAACATGGTATCAGAGCCACCAAGCCGCCACTGCCGTTAACCCTCCAACCACCACCCACCGATATTGTTGTCGCCGGCAACCATATCCTTACTCGCTAGCTCCGACAACCCTAATAGAGACTCCAACGATCTCGATTTAGTGGCTGAAGAAGTTGTCCAGCGCCGGTGACCCTCTCTCCGGTCTCGCGACACCAAATCGACGTCGCCTGATCGCAAGAGAGGTAGGGTTTTACTCGCCCTCCTCCGGCGACCATCCTAGCTTACTCGCCGGTCCTCGCACTGCCACTCCTGCACCCTAGTGCCGTCGCCGGAGTTTTTCAGTTGAGGGTTTCAACAATGGTCTGATTTTCTTCTCTTCTTCAATACGTTCTCTACGTATCTGTTCAGGCAGCCTTAGGTTGATGTTTAGTGGTGGATTGGGCAATTTTTTTTTTGGTGTTGGTATGGATTTGTTGCTGCCTTGTTTTTTGGAATAGTTTGGTGTTGATTCATTGATAGATGAGTTACTGTTGACGTGGCTGATTGGTTGAAGTACATTGGTTGCTAGTTGGAGTTTGTTTTAATTCAGTCCAGCTTATTTCTTTAGTGTTAGTTTGTTCTTCAGATTGCTATTATGGAGTCCAAAGACAGTGCTCAGCCCCCTAATTATTTCTTATCTCCTGATATGTTATCAATTACCTCCATTCGTCTAAATGGTAGTAATTATACTCAGTGGGCACAGGCAGTTGAAGTCTTTCTTCTTGGTAGAAAGAAGTTTGATTACGTGATTAAGGAACCTCCTGTACCTACAGACCCTAAATTTGCTGATTGGAGAGCCGAAGATGCACAAATTAGGAGTTGTTTGTGGAATAGCATGGAGTCTAAGATCAGTTGTAGAGTCCAGATTGCTGATATGTTTACTAAAGCTTTAAGTAAGACTCGTTTGGGTTTATTATGTAACAAGCTAGGATTGTATGATATATACTCTCCAGCTTGAGGGGGAGTGTTATGAGTAATAGGGGCAAAACAGTAATATCATGTACTTTATATATAAATAATATTTTATGTGTTAGGGTTGACTAATCAAACCCTAAAACACTTTCATAGTAAACAACAGTTTTATTTGAATTTTGAGGCAAGAGTGCCTGGCGCACTATTACTCTTTAGATGGCCATTCAAAAAACCCCACAGCAACAAACAAATTCTTTGTTGCCTTCTTGCAATTCCAAATTAAGCCATTCTCCTAACCTATAAAAAATCCCTCCCATATATGTTTGCTACCTGTTAACCACAATATTGACCATCAAACAGGGCATAAAATTCCTAATTTTGCTGCTGTACAAAATTTCTACAACTTGTTATACTCTGTTTCAGCCACCAAAATTCAAACCTTTCAAACCTTTATCAATCTAAAAACCCGAATCACTTCACTCACTATAACAATTACCAAGATTATAAATTTTCTTATCCTAAAGCCCACTAGAAGGACATGTAGATAGATTCCTCATCCTGTCTTACATCATCACATTTCTTGTGCACAAGGACAATGTAGTAACACATGATCAACCGAATCACCACTCCACTTCCTCAAATTAAAGGTAGTGAAATCATTTTTGGAAGAGCCAGAATTTTATTAAAAGACTGCAATTAAGAGGAGTAACTAACACACTGGATGCATACAAGAGAGACACCAATAAAATGTCGTCTAAAATGGAAAGAATCATGAAACTCAATCAAATTAAGTTGAAATTACCTCTAGTAGCAGCCAACCAATCATTCATCAAACATAAGAAGATAAGCTTCAAAGGCTAGTATTTAATTCTATCTGTAAAGTTCCTTTTCTACTAAACTCCATTCATCCTTCACATTAGACAATGAGAAATTAATCCTAATAGAGAGCTTTATATTAATGATCCTACACCATGAAGCCAAGAAAGCATGCCAACTGATGCATACACATCAGTCAGCTAAGTGAAATTGAGAATTACATGCCACTTTATCTACCAAAATGTAGTGCATCTGAAGCCTTGAGGCCATACCATTGTTGCAAATAGTCAGAAACACAAGTAGAATGGGAGGCCAAGCCCCCCAAATTTTTCATTATATAATGTTAATAAAGATGTAAACAAGATAATATGAAAAAGAATGGGATTTTTCTATGTCATGCCCTCACCCATTTAATTCCAAATATATTACAAAAAATACTAAAAATAATATTATGATAGTGACAGCTGGTAGGGACACCTCACCAATAGTATCTTCTTGAATAGTCTACAATGGGGACACCTCACTAGGGCTGCCTCACCTATAATATCTTCTAGAATAGTCTAGAATGGCGACACCTCGCCAATGATATCTTTCTAGAAGGATACAAGGATACAATTCTTTCTCTTTTTAACACTTAATACAATTATAACTTACACATTGACCTATCAAGGTAAGTCCCTGCAAACTATAAAATTTTTCAAATCTCTCTAAATAAAATTGTATATAGGATTTTTGTATTAACCAGAAAACAAGGATGGAAAAGAGCCTAAATACACAAACCTTAAAAGGGAAACCAAATCTAAGCCCAACTGTCATGCATAAAGAAATCATGGCAGACCAACTCTAAGGAAACCTAATACTGTAAAACCTTGTCAAAATCAAAATCAATGAATACAATAGGAAGAATTTACCACAGCGATGCATCTTGGGAATAGCCAATCATGCGGGCAACTGTCCAGTAAGAGTACGAAGTCCTTCGGTTCTGCCACTGTAAAAAGTAAACTAGGTTAATCTATTTGCTTCTACAATATGCAAATTTCCAAAGTAATTACTAGTAGTAAATTTGGTGGGTTATAAATTCTATGCAATGAAAAAGTAGGTATAAGGACTCACAATTCCCAAGACCACCCCAGCCTTTGTTTATGATGCCTCTTTGTCCAGTAATTTCTAAAGCCTCAACTATAATCTTGGTCATTTTCTCCGGTTCTTCAACAGGCTGTTGCAATCTCGTTAACAGATCAGAAAGTAAAGAGATATATTACCATTCAAAGGAAATTCACCTTTTAGCTCCTACATTTATGAGCATTACAGACACTTCAATGAACTGCCATCCATATTTAATAGTACACACAATCAAGAAACGTTACATTTATCCGTGGGACACTACACGGTAGTTCTCTATTAAACAAGGAAACTGACCAAAACCTAAATCCCCTATTGGAAAAGCAGCATGCTTATTACCAATATTGCAAAACTCCGTATCACATTTTGCTTTTATGATTCCTCATTATCTATAACTTAACTCTAAGACACAATCAATAATCCGATCCATTTTCAATTAGGCCTTGCTCAAGTCTCTTTAGGGGTTATCACCTAAGCCTCAATCCCAATCAATTGGGTTGGATACCAAAGGAGGACACATAATGTCAAGATGAAGAGGTTGGCATAGAATTGTAGTCAGTATTTTCTAGCCACCTTCTGATTCTCAACAGTAATGCTACATGGTATGTAACTAAGTTAAAAATGCAATACTCACATCGAAAAATCACAAAAATTAGGAGCAGGAAGGCATCAATAAGGAAAAAATAAGTGGGATTGTTAACATATGAGATTATACCTTCCAGTATATATATATATATATATATTGTTTATAGGTCAGAAAAAGTTTATTAAAGACACTACAGTATGCATGAAAAGCACAAAGTAGTCAAAAAGTATAAAAAGAGGAAAGAAAAAAACAAAAAGCTAATTACCAAAAAGAAGAGGGCTAATGAACAAAGGGATGGAGTCACACGATGTGAGTCCCCAAGCCCAAAAACAATCAAACCAATAACTACTAAAAGAAGAGAGCAATTGATCATTAGAACTATCCACATCCTCAAACGTACGACAATTACGTTCTCCATATGCACCACAACAAGCACAACAGTACTAAATTCCAAATGTCTGACGAGTGTTTCCCCAACCAATTCCTCCAACCAAACAAAAGATCAAAAATCATTTTTAGTAAGACCCAGAAAACCCCAAAAGATAGAAAGACGAAACATCATAATTGTTGAGCCTTCTTACAATGAATCAACAAATGATCCACAGTCTCCCCACAACAACAACATATGCAACACCAATCAACAAAATCAAACCTCTTATTCTTCGTATTATCACCAATGAGAATCTTATTTCAAGCGGCAGTCCAAACAAAAAAAGAAACTTGCCTAGGGGCCTTCTAACACAGAACGGAAAACGTAGTAGGCTAGATCTCGTTCTAGCTTAACAAACCCTTGACGAATCAAGAGAAAATAAGTCTAGAATCCACTAAGAATTTGAGAAAACCTCATAGAAGTATTTTATTTCAATCTTCTTCAACAGAAAACAAAACAAAAAACAAAAAAAATTAAAAAACAGAATTATATGAGCCCAAAAATACCCTTAAATTTCCTACAACATCGCAAAAGTCCAAACTACCCCTAAATAGAATAGCTAAAATAAAATAACTAAACTTTGGCCTGAAAATAAGCAATAACAATTGAAAATAATAAATTAATTACGCGCCCCTCCGCCTTGATTTATGAATATCCTTTTTCTCAAAAAAATCTTTGGATGCTTGTTCTACATCATTCCCCTCCAATTGTAAAGAACTCGCCCTCGAGTTAATCTCCAGATACAATGGCTCGCTAGATGGATAGTACTCATACAAATCAGCCACATTAAAAGTCTTTGAAATTGCCATATCACTAGGAAGATCAACCACATACGCATTGTCATTGATTTTCTTGAGAATTCTGTGAGGACCGTATTTCTTTGGCTTCAGCTTGTTGTAGGTGCCAATTGGAAACCTCTCCTTGCATAGAAAAACCATGACCATGACCGTGTCCCCCTCTTGAAACAACTTGTGCCTTCGATGTTTATTAGCTGCTGCCTTATACTTTGCATTGGTTTCCTCAATCTTTTTCTTAACTTCTGCCTGAACTGACTGAACCTTTTCTGCCATATTATTTGCTACAGCACTCAAACCTGAAAATTTAGGCAACTTGACTAAGTACAATGCATGCTTTGGAACCTTCCCATAAACAACTGAAAATGGTGATCGTCCAGTAGAACTATGGACAGCACTGTTGTAGGCAAATTCAGCTTGTGCAAGTGCATTATCCCATTGCTTTGAATGCTACGAATTAAATTCCCCAGAGTTCTGTTCACAACCCTCGTCTGCCCATCTGTCTGAGAATGTGCCGTGCTACTATAATTCAAGCTCATGTCAAATCTCCTCCACAAAGTAAGCCAAAAGTGAGTAAGAAATTTTGAATCACGGTCAGAACTCAGAAGTAATGGAATTTGGAACTTCATGCAACCGGAAAATCTCCTGAAAGAATAGTTTTGCAATACGCGCACTACCTGAAGTCTTACAACAAGGAATAAAATGCGTCATCTTTGAAAACCTGTCAACAACAAACGCAAAATCCACACCCCTGTGAGCCTTTGGAAGTCCCAACACAAAGCCCATAGTTAGGTCCTCCCAAATATTCTCTCAAGAGTGGGGTAAAGGCATATATAAACTGGTATTTTAGGATTGCCCCTTCGCAACTTGACAGACATGACATTTGCGAACAAGATTCCCGACATCCCTCTTCAACTGGGGCTAGTAATACCTCTCCTCCACACTAGCAACTATCTTGTCATGCCCCAAATGGCCCGCAAGACCACTTCCATGCAGATTCCAAATAATCTTTTCATGTAGGGACATCGATGGAATACACAACCAGTTTCCTTTAAATAAGTAGCCCTCCAAAATATGAAAGTCACCAACAGATTGCTGCTATAGGAGGTTTTCCCAAGTTTCACCAAAATCTTCACCAGTTCATATAACTCCTTTAAACAGTCAAAGCTAACCACTTCATTTCTTAAAGTAACCAACAATGTGACCCTACGACTTAGAGCATCAGCAACTCTATTAGAAGCTCCAGATTTATGTTTAATAACACAGTCAAACTGTTCTAGGTAAGAAGCCCACCTTGCTTGCATTTTATTCAAGTGCTTTTGATTCTTGAAATATTTCAATGACTCATGGTCAGAAAAAATTACAAACTCCTTCAGGATTAAGTAATGCTCCCAATGCTTCAAGGCTCGAATAACTGCATACAACTCTTGTTCATAAGTTGACCACTTTTGTCTAGTTTCATTTAATTTTTCACTATGAAAAGCAACGGGGCAAACCTCTTGAGGAAGAACAGAATCTATCCCAACCCCACTAACATCACACTCCAACCCAAACACCTTATCAAAATTAGGAAGTGCCAAAATTGGAGTTGTAGTTAATTTTTCTTTAATTATAGAGAAACTATTGTCAACGTCTCCACCCCATCTAAATTTCCCTCTCTTCAAAGAATCAGTAATAGGGGCAACTATGCTACCAAAATTTCGAATAAACCAACGATGTTTACGACCCTAGCGCTACCAATCATACACCGAATAAGCAAAGCCGATCAGAAATAAGGTTGAATTTGACCTCCAACACCCTCGACAACCTCAAAGAGACCGCCCTTCCTTTCTCTCTTCGATCTGTTGTTGCAAGCTTCAGCACAAAGCTCGCATGAGCTTTAGAAGTTTCACCAGATTTAAAACAAGGTCCTATTTGACCCGATAGCTTTTGACCCAAATCCATATATCCCTTTAGCCCATCTGAATTTAGACTAGAGGTCACACTTGAAACCCATTTAAAATTTTTAAACCCCACTTCATTATCCTCCCAGGATACTCGCCTCTTACCTTCCTCATTCATCTCCACAATCAAACCTTTCCCAACCTAATGAAAATCAAGATCAAATTACTGAGAACTTAACTAGAATTCCCTTAGAATTAAGAATCAAAGCTGGAATTACAGAGAGACTGGAGAAATAGAGTTTCAGTCCAAGTCTGAAAGTAGGTTAAAGTTACATAAAAAAATAAATAAATAAAAACTGATTCTTCTCTTACATAACAAGCCTATTTATAATCTTTAACTACTAGGAAATAAACTAGTTAAAAGTTACAGTTAAGCTGGCTGTCAACACATAAGTCAAAGCTGAAATTAAAGAGGATAAATGGCAGATCTAAGAAGTCAAGATAAATTGCTGCCAGCCTGTCCTAAGAGGTAAGAAAGAGTGGCTGGTTGTTTGGCTTATAGAGGCTGGCTGGCTGTCAGTCCTAAGAGTTTTTTTTTGGGGGGGGGGGGGGGGGTGTGTTGGTTGGCTTTCCTAAGGATAGACTGTGGCTACATCACTACCCAACATGAATTCCTAAATTCTCGCACCTTTCCATTATCAGAATAATTTGAATTCAAACTAAACTGTAACAGAAATCACCTCCTAATTCCTTCCAAGATTTGTTCCCCTAAATTAGGTCCACTTTAATGTACTAATCTCCCCCATCTGCACCTCTCACAGCTTCCAGACCAGATTTATCACCGGAATTGTCATCCATCACCACCGTAGCAGGCTTTGGAATATTCGGTTTCGCCACATCTGTCACCCCCATCTAACTCTTGCCTTTATCAATGGCAATAGACTGCCATGTAGTCCCCATACTACTTGACTTCTCATGCCTTTTAACTATACTACTTGACTTCTCATGCCCTTTGACCATCTCTGCAAAAAATCGTGAACATTGAAGTGTTGATTTTGTATTATGTTTTTGTGCAGTAGGTTTTGCAAGGCCTGAAGCCCCCTTGAAGCGTTGATTTTGCATTATGTTGTTGTGCAGTAGGTTTTGCAACCCCCAACGCATATTGATTAGGTTCCAACATTCTTCTCAACTCAAGCCCAAAACCCTTCCAACTGCACTGTGCCTTGCGTTCAGGAATGATGATAGACCTCCTTAGCCCGCCAACTTTCAGTTCAGTCGGTAATAAGTATTGACCAAACGAATTGGAACACCTTTCCAAAGTGTAGGCAGTAACACCATATCTAAACGTAAAGAATTGCTTTGGATTGATCCCACAAACGCTATACTCAATATTATTCATTAACCACAGTGTTGCCTTCTTACCCATAAATACTGATTTCATGAAGTACTTACCCCGTTCAAAAATCTGTAAAGCAAAAAAACTTCCCCCTTCCTCTACCACCAATTGAAAAAGTTTCGATTCTATAAAGAAACTCCAAATCCCACCCATATCTGTTGTTGAAGATGATAAAAAAACAATTTTCTGGCTAATTAGACATAGTCAGGCCTCCTTGTAACTTCAAGCCACATATCTTTGGCAAATTTTTTGAACCCTCCATTATAAATCTAAACTACAAAATGAAATGAACTAATAATCTCGTTCAAACTATTGTATATAATAAAAAAAATCTTCAATACAATAAATCTCACTAAAAAAAGAATAATTAAATATCCTTAAGTTGGCCATATCTAGTGTTGGATTTTATGTTGCATCAAACTATAAAATAACAACAACCCCCCCCCCCCCCAAAAAAAAAAAAAAAAAACTTTAGGGTCAGCTATGGATCTTTGTTAGACTGATCAAGGTTAGCTACATGTCTACCAAACTACAAAATCACTCCCCACCCCCCCACATCAAAAATAAATAATAAATAAAAAAAGAAAGAAAAGAAAAGGAACAAATAGTGAAAAGAAACTCACAAGACTACCAAACCCAATATAGATTGGCTTTTTACCAGCTGCAAGCCATTCCACTAGTGAATCTGGGGGTTGATAATTTGATGCAAGGTCAAGAAAACAAAATCCAACAACATCAATGTTAGGTCCCCAATCTGCCAAAGAATTCAGATATATTTTATCAGTACATAACACAGCAGAATCACATTTGCTGCTCAGGATAAAAGAACCAAGATAGAGGTAGTACACCAAAAACAATTTAGCATTGAACACAATAACTTTAACAGAGAAGTTTTATGGCATATCTCACATCAGAAATGATAACTTGTGCATATCTCCCTTGCCAACAACTGAACCATCATATTCAGCTTTACCAATGATACTCCAAAATAATGTTAACACAAGTGACCAGATATCTCTTGCCACCATACAATGGAGTAAAAGGTTTGGATTAGTTTTTTCCCTGCATAATTTAGTCAGAATTGTTTTTTAAGTATTTGGTTTCAATTAAACTTTTTTTCTGCATTAAATTGACCTGTAAAAGTAAAGTCTGTCTTATTATTTTTAAAGTCTGTAACTTCACTTTTTAATTCCATTGTACCTCTTCCTTTGTCTTGGTATTTTAAAAGTTTGTATGTTTTCATTAAAGATAAAAGTCTATGTTACAAAGAATATATAACAAAAGCAGTTTATGAAGAAGAAATTAGCTTGATGAAAATATGTGTGCGTGTGCGTGTGCGTGTGCGTGTGCGTGTGTGTGTGCGTGTATTTTTGTGCCTGTCAGTAAATGGGTAACATTTAGTCAATGGAATTTGGATATGAACTTGAGGTGGTAGCTGTTCCTAATTGGTAGACTCTTGAGTCCAGATTGTTCAATTAAAATTCCAAAAGGACCAAAACAACTTTTTGTTACTTGCCAAAACTTGCAAATCTTCCAATCCTGTTTCCTAAGATACGTGGATCAGTTTTGCCAATTGAATAGTGGTTAATAGTCTTACTATTATATTTGTACTCCAAGTGATTTTACTCACAACATAGTACAACCTTAGTACCATAGTTTTCCTGTTCACCGTGATGCAGGTCACTACCATCTTAATTATTCTCTACATCATTTTGCACGTGACCAAATTTACTTCTAGATTTTTTGTGGATGGAATGTGTATACGAACTCAATTTGTATTTTGAAGAACCTGTTTTACATTGATGTTTATCAGGATTTATGAATTTCAATATCTTTTTTTTCTTTTTCTTTTTTCACCTGTTTTTTTAGTAGCATAGAGGTAGATAAGATAGTTGGTTATTGTTCAAGAAGAGTTACTAAATTAAATTGAAAGGTCAGGATAGCATAATTTTCCTTCTGTTGCTTTTATTTTTAAATGAATGTCTTTCTCATTTGTTAATGCTTGATAATTTTTATTTTTTAAAAGATCAAAAACAGCATATGCAGATTTTCACATATGTACTCTTTGTAACAAAAAAAAATTATTAAAATTACTTTTGATCCTTTACAATGTTATCGTAGAAAAAAGGAATATATATATATAATGCAAGAGTAGCATGACAAAGAAGACGGATGATAGTGCTTGAGAAGTGAACCAAAAGAAAATGGCATGGAAGACGAAATAATTTCCAAACTTTGTGTATTAGAAATGGTCCTACACAAGCTAGGAAAAACAGGAGAATGGTCATGGGAAAAATTGGCGGTGGTGGCTCCACTTGCATGTGAGGGTGGTCCTATGACCACCCTCACTAGCTAAATTTTTATTTTATACTTAGCAAAAAATATATATAAAAATAATTAGTTTAAATTAATCTATTCAGTGACCACCCTGACTTGAAAAAAATGTATATATATACTTACAAAAAAAAAAATTATATACTATATTAACTTATTTTGACCACCCTAATAAAAATGTTAAACAACATGATCTAAGAATCACAAGAATTTGAATTCAACAAAAATAATAGTATTGTTACATCCACAATATATTCACAATAAATTTTATGTGGTAAGCTGTTACTAATTATAATTTGAGCTCAATATTAACATGTTTTACCCACCAATAATAACTTGTTGCATAAGATTTATTATGAAATTGTTGGAGTCACTTCATTATTCTTGTGTCAGCATTTTCAATTTCCACTTTATCTCTTATTAGTCTTTTTTTCTTTACTAGTACAAAAAATTGTAATATTTCATGTATTTGCGTGTTTTTTTTTTTTTTTGTAATGTTGATATATTCAAGTTGTCTCTTTATTAAATTTTGTATAATTTAAGTTTCTTAGTGACCACCCTAAAAAATATTCCTAGAGCCGCCACTGACAATTGGAACCATCTTCTACTAGAGTTTCATTTATAATTATGTTTGGTTTAGTTGCTCCAAAGGAATGGCCAATATGCATGTATTATGCTATTTCTTGAAGCGCCAATTAATTAAAGTGTCAATCATTGCAGGAAACAAAAAAGTCCATCAACATTTAGAAAATACAAATGACCCAGACCTTTGAAAAAATTTTATGAAATTTTTTTTGTGTTAAGTTGATCTACACAACTATTTTAGAATTGTTATGATATAAGTTTATACAATTAAAGTTTGAAGTTGATTGATTTCAACACTAAATTAAATTGTATTATGCTATTGCCAGATTTTCATTGTATTTAGAATATATATCCTGAATATTAGTTTTAATTTTGATTCCTGATTACAACTAATTGCGGTCTCATGTTTTTCTTTATTACATTACAGGGAAATTTTTTCTTAGACAATCTGACAACATTCTTAAATCTCCTGAATCAATGGTTTGCATTTATGCGAAACTCAATGATTTCTTTATCTTGTATTTCTTTGTTTGTTACTCTACATTTTCCTATGGTGTAGAATTTGTGAGACTATTTACTACTATAGTTTGATGCATTTCATGGATTAATACTACAGGATTTGAATATCATAATACTTTAATTTTTAATTATTGTCTATCGAAGTCACCTATATTTGCTTCTACAAAAAACAAAGTCACCATGAAAGACTACAGAATTTTTAAAATCTTTTTCTAAAAGGTCAATTAAAAATTTTGTTGAGCAACCATGAAATTTCAAGATTAAATTTGGAAGTCTCTATGAAAGACTCCCTGAATTTAGGTTTTTTTCTTGGAAGTAATTATTTGAATTTTTTTCGTATTATTTTAATATAAAATGTTTATATTTTCAGTTACCATGTATTTTGTAATAAATAAAAGTATCCCACACATTGTGCAGGTTATAAGCTAGTTTCATAGAGGAAGGAGGCCTTTTAGGTTTGAAAATATGTGGCTAAAGGATGAGGGTTTTGTAGAAAGGATACACTCCTAGTGGGAGTCTTATCATTTTTATGAAGCTCCTAGTTTTGTTTTAGCAAATAAATTGAAGGCTCTGAAGATTGATCTCAAGAGATAGAATGTGGAGGAGTTTGGTAATGTAGAAGAAAAGGGGAAGAAGTTGTGGAGTGATCTTCAAGGGTTGGAGGCTGTTGAGAAAAGTTGTGTTCTTACAGTAGAGGAAAAGCTGGATAAGGAAAGAATTAGAGGAGAGTTGGAAAAAATGACGTTGATGGAAGAAATTTGTTGGAGGCAGAAATTAAGAGTTTTTTGCATTAAAGAAGGTGATAGGAACACAAAATTCTTCCATCGTATGGCCAACTCTCACAGACGGTTTAATTATATTGATATGCTTATGGTGGATGGGGTGATGTCTTCCAACCAAGGATCCATTGCGGAGTGTATTACTCATTTTTATAGAAGGCTTTACTCTGAAAATGAGGGTCATTGCCCTATTCTGGATGATGTGGACTTCGGAAGAATTTCTGAGGAAGATGCTTTGTGGTTTTATAGACCTTTTGAGGATGAAGTGTTTGGGGTGGTTAGTGGGTTCAATGATGATAAGTCACTAGGTCCAAATGCTTTCTCCATGGCTTTTTTTCAATCTTGCTGGAGCGTTTTGAAATCAAATATTATGGCTGTCCTTCCTAATTTCCATGAGCAAGCTGTGTTTGAAAGGAGTTTTAATGTTTCTTTCCTTGCCCTCATTCCTAAGAAATCTGATGTTGTGGAAGTGAAGGCTTTTCGTCCTATTAGTTTGGTGGGAGGGATGTATACGATTATATCTAAGGTTTTGGCCAATCGTTTACGAAGGGTGGCACATAGTCCTATCTCAGATTCTCAAAATGCCTTTGTTAAAGGTTGGCAAATTTTGGATTATGTTTTAATTGCTTCTGAATGTATAGACAGTAGGATGAAGACGGGGTGACGGGGGTTATTTGCAAGTTGGATGTTGAGAAAGCTTATGATCATGTGAATTGGAATTTTCTTATGTATTTGCTTAGGTGATGTGGCTTCTCAGAAAATTGGAGGTGGATTATGTGGAGTATATCAACTGTCAAATTTTCTATTCTAATCAATGGTACTCCGGTTGATTTTTTTGGAAGCACTACGGGTGTTCGTCAAGATGACCCATTATCTCTGCTCCTTTTTGATATTGTCATGGAGGCTTTGATTCGTATGTTGGATGCAGCTGCTATGTTGGAACAGTTTTTGAGCTTTTCAGTAGGTAATTCGGCTAGTATGTTGCTAACAATGTCCCATCTCTTAAGAAAAAATAGGAAATTAGATATGAGATATGAAAATGAATTTTGAGTTATAAAAATTGAGATATGAGAACTGAGATATGTGTGAAGTGAGAACCAAACATGGCCTCAATATCTAAGAATCACACCTAGTCTGCCTAAGCATCACACCTCAAAGAAGGTTGCATCACACAAACCATAAAAGAAAGTTTCATAACTCTTAAATTCTGAAAATATTAATCATTAACCACCTCAATAGAAAGTACTACAACTCTTTAAATAGAAGACTAATACCTAATCCTAGTAGAACTAGAATTTCATAAAACCCTAATAAACTTGGACCTGGACTCCTTGGGCTTTATTACTAAACCCAAACTAAATAACTAAGCTTAAATAAAACTAAAATAAGAGTCAATGGACTATAAGCACAGTCCATTCGAGAATATTAAGATATTACATAATTTCCCTTGATACATAAAATCAAATAAAATATAATAAATCATTCTCACTGCCTCCTGCATCACCAATATACTTTTTTTGGAAAGTGGGGGTCGTATGAGAGGGTAGCTGAAGATGAATGAGGATTTTGATATTCGTTCGTTTTATAAGGAGTTGAGAGGTTCTTTCTCCTTAGTCTTTCCTTGGAAAGGTGTCAAGGAAAGGTGTTTGAAAGTTAAAGCACCTCAACGTGTTTCATTTTTTGTTTGGACCGTAGCTTGGGATAAGATTCCTAGAGGTGATAACTTGAGGCGTAGGGGTCTTGACTTTGTTGTCTGGTGTGTTATGTGTCATTTTTGTAGGGAGACTCTAGATCATTTGTTGCTTCATTGTGAGAAGGCTTTTCAATTATGGTGCTTTGTTTTTAGATCGTTTGGAACAATAAAAATAGCATAAGATGGTTATATATAAATAGTAAATTAAAAAATAAAAATATCTTGTACACTTGATCTATTGCATCCTAAACAATTAATCCAACATATAATCGCAACAATTGCAACACAAGATATAACAGTCAACTAGAGACTAGAAGTGTAATGGAAATGTTGAACATATCACCTTTCGGTTTGGGAACTAGATGAGGACTCCATATGTATCCATAGGGTATATCAGGAGGAGAGCTATAGGATCCGCTGAGATATGTAACTGGTCTTAACTTTAGCTGTTTCTTCCTAAACTCATTAATCATGTCTCGTATTCCAAGCCAAATTAATGCATCAACAATTTGATAAGAAAGCTGCAAAAACAAATGTAACTTGATTTATAAAATATACAAAACCAGTGAAGCATTGGTTCAAGATAAATCAAAAGCAATAAGGATTAAGAAAAGTACTAAAAGATACTCACTCTATATCCAATTTGTTGCCTAACACGAGATAGAGGGTGGGGGAATTCACTAGTAGGCCTGAAAAAAAATAATTAAAGAAAAAGAGCAATCAAATATCATCATGCAATTCATAGGAATATTCCCAATTTAAGTTGGTGTGTGTGTGATAAGTTCACACATAAACAAATAAACAATGCAAGAGAATAACAATTTTTAAATCATGTTTCTCAAAGGAATAAAAAAAAAAAAAAAAAAAAAAAAAAAAAAAAAAAACACACATAAGATGAAACACTTTATCAAGGATAAACTAGTTATTTAATAGATATTTTTAGCATTAAGCTTATCCAAAGTTCCAAACAAACAAGACTTACGTCCATGGCATCGTGAAAAAAATATGAAGTGGTACTTTTAGCGCCTCAGCAACATGAGTGTGTCCTGAACAAGTATTTGTACAATTTAACAGTCAATTGAATGACTTCAAGTGATGTACAAAAATGAAGACAGCTGATGAACTGAAACTGTGGGAAAAAATTTACTGTTAAGATCGTGGGTTATAAACCCACTGAATGTCCATATAACTTACTAATCAAGAAACTAGATTAATTAACAACCACTTTTTCTTCTTCTTTTTTTGGAAAGACAAATTACCACTTTTTTTAAAATCTTGATTTCATAACACATGGAGAATTAAAACAAGTGATGAAAGCTAACCATATGCTGGGGGATTGGCAATTAATGCATCTGCTTTAAATGGAATATTGGTAGCAGGGTCGGGATCCTGGCATGCAGGAAGTAAAGAGTATATAATGTCCTTGAGTTGATTTCTCTGGATTGATATTTCTGAAGGCCCAGATGGTAAGAAACCTTTATTCTTGACCATATCTGCATAAAAAACAAAACAAAACTTGATGTGAACTAAACTACAAGGTTGAAAAGAAAGAGTCAACTGTACTTTTAAGAGTCAAGGTTATTTTTGGAATTTAACAATTGACTTTCCTCCATCAACTAGAATTAGGATTTAGTTTTAGTAGTCTACATACATGTGTGATTGTACTCTTATGTAGACAAGTTTGATTGATTAAAAAAAATTCTCTTGAAATTTTTGTTATGTTTTGGTGCTAACTCCTAGGTTGTTCTCCCTTGCTAGGTGCTGACTCCAAGCAAGCCATTTCTCTAGGTTAACAATATTTTTATTTTTTTTGTTCTTCAATTTTGTTGCATCCATTTTGATATTTTCCTACATGGGGGGGGGCGGGAATAGACACTATAAAATTCAGATATTCTTTCTATTGGTAACTTACGCATACACCCAATAGGTCTTAAACTGATAACTTCACCCTCCACCTCATTTGAACAAGGAAAGGAGGTTCCATTTAAGTGAAAGCTCATTGGTGAAATTCATTTCATTCATTCAAGCTCAGAACCGATGCCCCTCTTTTTCACTAGGCAAGTTCTACACCAATCCAATTTGAACCGGTGGCCTATGCAATCACATATATGTATGTATGAATGTATATTAATGCTTAAAGAGCCGAACCATGAATCTGTCCGTTATTAACATAACCACAAGCATCAAGTTTGGGAAGTTTAAAAGTACCAGAATTAACTTTATGAAATTGAAGTAGATTCGTAAATGAGAGGAGGTTCCATTTAAGTGAAAGCTCATTGGTGAAATTCATTTCATTCATTCAAGCTCAGAACCGATGCCCCTCTTTTTCACTAGGCAGGCTCTACACCAATCCAATTTGAACCAGTGGCCTATGCAATCACATATATGTATGTATGAATGTATATTAATGCTTAAAGAGCCCAACCATAAATCTGTCCGTTATTAACATAACCACAAGCATCAAGTTTGGGAAGTTTAAAAGTACCAGAATTAACTTTATGAAATTGAAGTAGATTCGTAAATTTCATACACTGTGTTAGGGTTTCTGATTACCCTCTCATTTATTTTAATACTCTTGAATAGTCATTAACATGTAAATTATAAATATACCCTTATAATTGGCTAATGAAAAAATTATACATTAGACTAAAGTCACTGAACTAAGTATCCCAACAGAGTCATGGAAAGAGAAAATATGGGGGGTAAAAAAGTATATAATTAGCTCAATTTAAATTTACTCAAAGGCAAAAGCCAACCTTAAGGCACCAAGGCCTTGTATCACCTGAGGCGTGAGACGACAAAAGGTGCTAGCCCGAGAAATGCGAGTCGCCAAATTCTTAAAATATTTATTATACATATAGAAATTAAATCATATGTACCTAGTGTATTGAAATATTTGAAATATTATAATGAAGGATTTATCAATGTGTTGCATGAAAAAACTAGGTCTATCAAATTATTTCAAAGTAGGAATAACATGCTTTAGGCTCTATTACTTATTCTAACAATAGATTCTACAACAATCTTCTATATAAATTAATTAATCTAACAAGTTTGACAACAAACTTTTGTAAATAAGTTTAATTAACAATAGGTTTTATAACATGCCTTTTTAAATTAATTAATCTAATAATAGGTTTTACAATTACAATAACCTTCTATAAAAAATTTAAAATTATTAATAAAAATAATAAATAATAAATTTAAAAAATAAAAAATAAATAAAATACTGAGGCTCTCACCTTAGCGCCTTTTTCATGGCTTAAGGTGTCACCTTACTAAAGGCGGCCCACCTCACGCAGGAGCCTAGGCAAGCGCCTGGCTCACCTTTGACTACAATATTTAGTACTAAATTGATTTCTAAAGTGACACAGTCTAGATATAACAATTCCCATGAAAAGCCAACAAAAGATGTATAGCTCCAAGAATCAAGTTACCGAACACGAAATCAGTAACTGCTCAAGTCCAAAGAGCACCTTCCTTCCATAGCATTGCAGGGTTTATCTAGACCCTGTACAGTTTCTAACAGTATTTCTTACTACGTTTTTGAATTATCTGAAGATTTGCCAATGTTTGCAACAAAAACAGCATTCCTTGCTAATCCCGCTCTAGATTTTCTTTAAAGGAAGTCTTTGATCTATATCCTATGACTCATTTTTCCTTCTTGACCAGAGACAGAAAAACAAGGATTCCAGATAGAAGCCATGATTTAGAGAACCTGCCAATTGCCACAGCACAGTAAATGTGCCAGCAATCTTGATTGATTCAGTAATGTATAAATCCTTTATCTAGTATTTTATCCTGCATTATTCTCAATATTATTGAAACAGTAATAATTCTTAGTTATGGTCTATGTTGCATAGATTATGGTAGAAGTCCCAAGTGCAGTTACATGGACAGCTGCTGCATTTTTTAACTTCTCAATAAATTTCTACCATTAGAGGTGTCCAGTAGCCATACCCTTATATTATTCCATGTTGTTAGTACAACAGGATGAAATGAAGGTCCAGGTATAACAGTAGCCATATTCTTATTGATACCTACTGCATAAAGGCGGTAGTCAAAACATTACTTGAAACACATCCTTCAAAGATAATATCATCCACAATGCATTTTGTAGAATTGTTTCACACGAAAGATATTTATGATGCTGTGCTCCTAATCATTGTGTATTATGCATCACACAGTAGGACTTCTTTGTCAAAACAAGTAGGACTTACAAGAAAGTAGGATAGGAACACTTACAACCAGCAAGAACTTTTGGATCTCCACCTAAAGGATAGAACTCCAACCCAGCAGTCAAGACGAAATCTTTGAAATTAGCATGAGTTGCTAGTCTAACCCTGTGGCCGTGCTCCTGCATGCAAAGTTTCCATCAACTCATATTGCCTGTAGGGTATGTGGTTCTAATTTACAGTATGATGAAAAGTTTTCATCATCTGCATGCATAAACTCTATGTCACTAGAAATATTTTTCTTTTTATGGCAAGTTAAATATGGCACTAGGAATAATTTTTTTTTGATAAGTAAAATATGGCACTAGGAATAATTAAAAATAAGACACCTTATTGAGCCATTTTTTAAGGAATTCATAAGAATATTTCAATTTCGATATAATGCAACATTGATAAACAGATCAGCAAACTATATACTTTACTCTAAATACCCAACCTTCCGCTTTACAGCCAAATTAAGCATCTTATGTTCATTATGTCACTCAAAATATACAACAAATACGTAGGAACCTATATGATGACCAAGAGTCCATTATAGCAGATGCAAGGCTAGTAAAAAATTTTGACAAATAATAATCATTTTCATTAATAAAAGTGAAGAGACATGGGTAGTGCTCTAGTGTGCACAAGAGATAATACTAAAGTACAAAGAAATTATGGCCTAAAACTTAAAATAACTAGAAAAACAAGAAAACTAGAGGGAGAAGGATTCATGGCCTTTGTCCATTTGTGTAGACTCCTTAAAAATACATTCTTCAATCTCATAATTTAAATCTCCCTTCCTTCCTTCAAAACATTTGCTCATTTTGTTCTTCTCTCCAAAAACATCACTTAAAAAAAAGGGAATGGACTTTCAAATATCTATCGCATCTTGTTGTCCAAATCTTCTTTTGCAGCACTGCAAGAGACCAAGAACCATTTACAGCATAACCCAATTAAACTCCCAAAAAAATTGACACCAAGGTCCATGGTTCATGAACAAAGTTACAACAGAGAAGTAAATGATCCACTAATTCCCCTTCCAACTTACACGTACAACACCAATGGTAATTTCTCATCTACTATAATAAATTACTATCATCTAGCACCATACAAGTTTCTTTCAAAAATTAGTTCAACCTCACCCTTACATCTCTTGAATATTGTCGAATTAAGTCTCGCTCCTTGAATTCTTCCCAAACATTATCAAATCTTGTATCTTTATTTTCATTAAAAGGAAAGATTCTCGTGCTACAACGTTAACACCATTATTGATTATACCAATAGAAGATTGATTAAAAATCACGTTTTACCACGTGAAAGTATCAATCTGCACTAAAATTCTTCTCTTGAGAACTTCATCAAGCATCATTGGGTTATTCATATCAATATGTGTATGCAGTATGCAAACCTTCCACATCCAAAAGATCACTCTTAAGACTTGCATTGAACACTTGGTGTGCATCACTCTCTTGAATAGTTTCTTTAATATGTATTGAAGTACTCACCTCTAAATCATTATCATCAAAGTAGACATCATACATAGTTTGGTAGAGAATCCCATACATGAGTATTGTGCGATCATAGAACACCTATCAAGTTAAAGAGAAATTTTCATAAGACTGCTATACAACCAACCAGGCTCTATAGTGCCAAATGTTGGGCCGTTAAGAAGCAGAATATTCATAAAATGAGTGTAGCTGATACGAGAATGTTAAGATGGATAAGTGAAAATACATGGAAAGATAGGATTCGAAATAAGGAATACTCTTCAAGATTGGGGTAGCCCCTATTGATGATAAGATGAGATAGAGTCTCTTGAGATGATTTCCTCATACTCAGAAGAGAGCAACCAATGCACCAGTAAGAAAAAGTTAGTTGATCCAAATTGAGGTTAAGGGAACAAAAAATGGTAGAGGAAGACCAAAAATCACAATCATAGAAGTGTTAAAAAAGGATATGTCAATTAAGGAACTACAAAGCATATGACTTTAGATAGAATAGGATGAAGGAAAATAATACATGTGACTAACCCTAATTAATCTGTTAAGGATCAATAGCCAAAAAAGAATTTTAGGACTAAGGCTTTGGTTGTCGTTGTTGTAACACAACTGCAGACACCAACCAATCTTCCAATCTACCTTGTGTTGCATGTTCTATGAATTCAGCATCTTGAAAGGAGTTCTCATCTTTTATATCATCATTCTCATGCTCAAAATCATCTTCTAGTATGTCCAGGGGTTCACAGTCACCTTCCAAATCTCCATACGGGCTCCCACTGCTTCCCACCACTAAAGAGATTGTACAACTCATGATAAATCTTCAATCACATGACTCATCTCTACCATCTCTATTTGTTGCCCTTGATTTCCTCTATGCCCACGACCCCTACCATAACCAATCATAACTTAAAATTGCAACCTTTGACTCATATCTCAATTTTGTAGCTTAGATCTAGGCTCTTTTGCTCTAATAATAATTGAGGTGAGAAATTAGATCTAGTGTAGAAGAAGGGTTTAAGAAGAAATCACAACAAGAAGAAGATTAAAGCAAAGAAAAAGATTATAAGATTCAAGTTGGAAAAATCAAATATCAGTTTCTAGTCTCAAAGAGATCAAGAAATTTTCAAATCTAAAATTTCATAAAGCACCTAAAATGACTGAAACGAGGCTATTTATAATAGCTTTTACTAACCATAGAATCCTAACCCTTCATCTTACACATTGCAATTAAGTTGTAACCGTCCAATTTCATGTCACATGAACTTTTAAAATACTAAAGATATGATAATAACAAAACATAACTTAAAGAAATAAAAGGCCGCTCTTGTGGTAAATGGGCCAGCAAATTGGAAATAATGGGGTCTTCTTGCCATTAGGCTTAAATTCTCCTGCATCAATATAAGAGTGGTCCAATAGAACTGTCAAAGTTATCTTTTGGCTTGCATCATTGAAATGCTCTTCCCACACAGTAAAGGCCAAAAAACTGTCAATTCTCGACATGGTTGGAGACTCGTCTATTACCAAGTGAATATTTCTCCTTCAAAAGAAATATACACCAAGCCTTGCTTCATGATGAAATATGAAAAATCCCACATTGCCAGTGTCAACTGTCCACTTCCTAATATTTCACAGGGGAATCTAACGACATTGAATTCACCTCCAATACACCGCAAAACATCCCACAAACCCCACCACATCAACCATCCATCCAAATTAGCATTCAAACCCTATACCCCATAGAACGCCCAAATGAAACCAACCTCAACACATTTAAAATCGCACAACATAAAATAGCTGCCTGCCACCTCCTTAATTTATCCACATCCCATCTATCCTACAGCAGAAATATACTGCCATCTTGTCATGTTCTCCATTTTTGTTCCTTGGAGACAAATTCTATGTGCCTTCCATTCTCTCAACAGGTTTCTGATCCATATCCTGTTATCCCCATCTCTATTCCGCCAACACTATTTTCAGTTTCATAATAACTTTGTTATCACCCTCCTTTTTTTCCTACTTGTTGCACCATTATCTTAATTCAAAGATCAAGATAATTTTTTCAACTCCCTTTGACCTGCTTTCCTTTGCTTCAATAGCTGCTTTCTCAGCCCTACACTACTTTGTGGAGTTACTATGGAATCTTCAACTGCCAAAAATAACCGTAGACTCTACCAATCCTTTAAACAAATTCCCAGGTTTTTGCCAATCCTGTCAATCATACCAATCACCTCAGCCAAGACTTCTATAAACTTTTCTAGCATGATCTTCCCCTGATCCTCATCCCTTTGCACATCAATTGGTTATCTAAGCCTTCATAGAAAATGAGCTCCATCTTTGGGAGGGATGTAATAAATTTTTCTCCCTAGGGTAACTTTCAAAAGCTTCAAAAATTTTTTTTTTTTTTTGTCAGATCCAGGTAAAGGTCCAGCCTGCTACATGGGCTCATGAGTAGTTTTAAAGTTCCCACCCACTTCATAACATATTAGGCCTAGCCCTTATTCTTCTTAAACCAAAGCCCAAAAACTCTAGCCCTGATTCTGGATTGTCTCCTCTTCCCACAACTTCTGGCCTAGTTTTCTCATAGCCCACGTTAGAAAGCCTTAAGGAATTGCCTCAATCTCTAACCACTCACCCCATGGAACATATACCAATGCAACCTTTTTTGCCTCATTTTTCAACCATTAAAAGTTGATGCAACCATGGAAGATTAATTTGTTAGTAATTCATCTATTCAATATTTATTTTATGGGCCCACATGTGAAGCCTAACTAAAGTAAAATTCATGTAGTCTAAAATGTCTAGTTATATGTGTTCTAGGTTTGAAACAATTTTTTATTTTACAAGCTATGATCAAAACAAAAACAAATACTAAGTAGATAGCTTATTGTGGGTTCCAGTTAGCTCAACCGGTAAAATTTCTGACGGTTAAATAAGAGATCTGGGATTTAATCTTTGCCTATACCAAAAACTAATTGGTGTATTGGTCTTATGATAAAAAGCTATTCATCAGGAGCAAACGACATAGGTTGAAACTCTCTCAAAAAAACAAAAACAAAAACAAAAAAAGTAGATAGCTTATTATTGTGGTTTTCCCTAAGTGAAAAAAATAATAATAGCCTTTAACTCAAATGGTTTTATCACAACCCGTCACATGCATGGTGTAAGTTATAAATCATAAAAGAAAAAAGAAAAAATAACAAAAAATAATGAGAATAGCAAATAGCTAGCATGAGCATTAAACTTAATGATAAAGAACTAAATTGCTAAAGCAATTCAAACAAGTATTAAGTTGGATAATTAAAATCTCAACAGCATCATTAGAAAAGCCTCACCAGCTCTTCAGCAATACTGAAAGGAGTCACAATTATAGTAAAGTGACAGCAACATTTCAAATCTCCAATCCTCCCTAGGCCAAAAAGAAAAGGGGGAACATCCATTTCCAATGTACATGCCCTTCATATGTGGGGTGCATATTCATGCTAAGACCCCACCAATCAGCAACACACATGGCAACAAACTTATTTAAGTTCACATGCAGTTGCATCATGCACTAAAAGATGATGCATGACATGAAGTGCAGTTGCAACCAGTAGAAGAGTGGCTATATCTCCAAACTTCACTTGTTTTTATTGTTTCTCCTATCAGACCTATTAATGGGCTCATGAAAAACTGAAAATAATAATAACCTGCAAACATTTTCCAATGGCAACAAAGGGCTGTACATCTCCTCGTGTTCCAACAATAAGCATCACAATTTGCAGCGGAGGTATATCTTGAACCTCAGTTGTGTCAACAGGTTCTGCATCAGCAGCTTCATTATAAACAACTCTAGTACCAAAATCAAGAGCTTTGGGTTCAATATCTCCTGGAACTTCAAATTGTATGGTCCCGTCATCTTTAACCATAGGAACTCGTTTTAACCATTTAAGCTGCAGAGTTTTTCAAGGATTGTCAATATCCAGAGACTATGGTACAAAACCATGAAATTACAAACAATAGGTAGAACTTCAATACATGCATACACATACATAAAAACAGGCATACACAATACATGCGCACAAACAAGCATACATACATACATATTATGGATATGTGTGCGTGTGTGTGTGTGTGTATGTCCAATGTTCACCAACTCTCCTATATTAATCTTGTTCAAATATCAAAAAAGATTGTGAATGAGTGTTTTTTTTTAATAAGTAAAAAATAAAAATTACTCAAGATGGTGAGCATTCCGTAACCTAAAAGAATTACCAATAATAATAATGATAATTACACACAAAAAAGAAGTGAATCAGTGAAATCTCTTAACATATTACAATTTGTAAGACCCCAGACTTGAGTGGGTGATCCCTGCCTAATTTATCCAGTTAGCTTTTCTAGATGGTACTCAAATACCATTTGTGCGAGTTCCTTTGGTTTGACTAATGTTATTTTATTTTATTTTTTGGGAAAGGTATGGTAGGACCTTAAAACATTCTAATAAAAATGTCTATCTATAAAGTGCTGAGTTAAAGAGGGAATAATGCTCGCATAGAGATGATAAGTGGGAGAAAGAATTATAATAGGTAACAAAATATAATCATGAACATACGATGGACTAAAACATAAGGAAAACAAAACATGGCAGCAAAAATAAGTCCAACAACAATTATTTAGGTTCAAAAAAAATTAGTTTAACTACACCAAATATTTGGACTATATCCGTCCATTGGAACAATATGCCATTAAGTGGTTTTGTAGTCAGTTATACTTTAGGAAAATTTTCACCTCCTATTAACATAAAACACATAAATGCTATAACAAGGATAACGTGAATATACAACCCACTCGATTGCATATCTATTGGTTTGGTTTTATTATAAGTACTCCAGCTAAGGTAATACATGTATATAGTCTTAAACCCATATCAATCAATAACCATTAATTTAAATCAAGTAAGAAACATATATGATATGTCACCTACCTAAGCACTAAATTCAAAGAAAAAAAACGCTAAATGAGTATGATGCCAAATTGCAAAAGCATGAGTTAAAATTTATTTATGTATCAAACCTTCTTCTTGAGTGGAATTTTCTCATCAAAAAACTTCGTTGCCAACACTCCAAGCCTGCTATTTTGCTTGGACTTACTAAGCTCACTCGAACTCGAACTTGAACTCGCATCTGATCTTCCAACAGCCAACACTTCCCCAGGCACACTTTGTGTTGATGAATTACTCTCAGTAATCCCTAAGCAAAGCAAATTCATAAATTAAAATTCTAATACATCCTAAAGCCTAAAATGCTTCTAATTATTATTCAAACATATAACCGCAACCATCCCATTGATTAAAACCACAGGCTTCCCACATTTATATCTAATGAATGGAAGGCGAATAACACACAACAACATAAGATTGGTTGTTTGCTTTGCAAAACAAATCTTTCCCTTCTTTTATTGATTTCCTAGATTCTTGCAATTTTTGTTCTTGATTTGTTGTCCCCTTGTTCACTCCCTGTGTACTAGGGTGTTTCCCTTTTGATATCAATATATCTTACTTATCAAAAAAAAAAAACACACACACACACACACACAACATAAGACCATGAGGCACAGTGACCTCAAAAACAGAAAATTATTACTTCTTGTATGTAATCATATAAATAATTTAAATTCTATAAATATTTATCCATAAATAAAAACACAGCCAAAATCATCACATTTGACCCTAGCCTTATATCTATAAATTCTAATTGAAAACTGAGTAACTCAGAATTCAACAAAAATTAAATTTTAGACAATTCATGGGAAAGAATAGAATACCTAATTAGCGTATAGCTTATGGTTCAATGTAGTTCTAATAATTTTTTTTTTTTTTTGGAAAATTCAATTGTGACAACAAGTGAAATAGGGCTTCCAGTGTACTTGGTTTTTTTCTAATAAAATTTTTTACGTTACTTATCAAAAAAAAACAAGTGAAATAGGGGGAATTGAACCTTGGTTATCCTTTTAAAAGACACCGGGCAATGCCACTAAGCTACAAAACTCTTGTCGATGCAGTTCTAATGATACCTCTTACGCTTTCAACTTTTTTAATCACACCTCCTGTGAAATCCAGTTATTTTAATCAACTACTTCCAATTCCATCAACTTACTTGTAAAACCATGAAAATTAACCATATGAGATCCTCACAACCATGCATACTCTCTCTCTCTCTCTCATAACACGCCTTTGGTATTCAATAATTCTCATGTGAATAATTTTCATTAATGATTTTTATTGGAGATAGATGTAAAAAGTTGATTAAAACAATTGGATGCCACAAGAGATGTGATTAGAAAAAAAAAAATTGAAATCCAAGGTTGTCAATAGAATTGCATTAAATCACATGGAATGTGTGCATAATATATATTATCTAACTAGTAAGAGACAATGGAAATATATATTTATAAAATAATAAATAAAAGACTAAAGTACTCTTTTGGCCTTAAAGTTTGGGGTTGTTTTTCATTTTGGCCTTTTACATTTTAAAATTTTCATTTTAACATTTCCATATTTGATTCTGTTTTCAATTAAGCAAAATTTTGAAAATGAAAAACAACCCGAAACTTTAAGGACTAAAAGTGTACTTTAGCAACAAAAAAAAGGGAGATATAATAACTATTAAACACACACACACTCTTTAATATTAGTTCTAATGTCACTACCTAAGATGCTTCACATTTTTCTTATAAAATAAAAATGACCCTCATCATTGTATTAATTACAACCGTTCCTTTCCCAGTTCAGTTCCCACATCGCTACCCATTTGTAATTAGTGAATAAAAGAAGCAACTAACCACAGGAGACAGTGGCACCGAAAACACAAAGATAACTTCAAATTCTGTCCAATAGACAAAACGTCCGCAATCAATCATTCCATTAATTTCAATTGTACCCATTCCATATTGGTAATTCCAAAACAGAAAACTCAGAAATGTTTTAAAATCAGGAAAAAAAAAAAAGATTAAAGAGAAGACAAACCACAACACAAACTACATATTTGACCATTTAAATATACTTAAAGTCATGCTTCAAATTTTGCAAACAAAGGACAAATAACCACCATTATCACAATTATTTCAATTATACTCTATCTAGAAATACTAAATTTTAGAGAATTAACTCTGTGTGTGTGTGTGTACATATATTAATAACAGGATTAACTCAGAAATGCTAAATTTTAGAGAATTAATAAGGAGAAGTGTAAAACCCAACCCAAAAAAAAAAAAAGGACGAATTTGATCATGAAAATTTAAATAAATAAACCAAGATTATGGCGATTATTTCAATTATACCATTGTCACATTCAATATGTAAGTGATCAGGAATGTATACAAATTTAGAGAATTAAGAATTCTTAAACATTTGATAAATAAAAGAGAAAAAAAAAATGGAAACGAGTTACGGGAGGCATTTAAAAAATGTAATTGATTTAAAACTAGAAACAGGAAGGTAATAAAGTAGAAATTTGATACCGTGGGACGCAGAAGAGACATCAACGTTGGCGGAAGGTTGAGGTCGAAGATCGAGGGATGCAGATGAGGAGGAGGAGGCGGAGCTGTGGCGATGATGATGACAATCCTCCATATATATTTTTTAAAGTCTAACACAACACAGTGATTCAAGAATGAATGAAACACGCCTGATTGATTGATTAGAAGATTATCTCTCCACTCAAAAATGTGTGTGAATGCAAGCAATTTTTGGAATATTTGTGATATTGTGTAAGGATGAAGGAAACGGATTTGGGGAGTATTGCTTTTCTTTTCTTTTTTCTCTTTTTTAATTTTTATAGGCGTTTTTATTTAGGAGAAATTACAACTTCCCAACGGGAAATTTAAGCAAACGATTTGAAACTTTACTAATCTTAGATTTACTAATCTTAGATGAGCTCGGTTAATATTTTGTAACCCACTTATGTTAAAACCAGAATTAAATGTAAAATTTTGCTACACTTCTACATCTCCGAAAACATAAAATACATAGAAATACAAGATTAAAAAGAATCGACAGAACATTTGCATCATGAAATTTCAAACCAACTTAAATTTCTATCACACCTCAAACGGATAAAGTGTCAAATTTCAAATTACAGGTAAACAACTTAAATTTCAATCAAAAGATAAGTTCATTGGCAGCTTCACGTTCAGTTCAAGGTGGTCACAAAACTAACCTGACCTAAAAAAAAAAAAAAATTGTAGGGTTAAAAGCCAAAATCATATATTGGGCCTTCAGCCTTGGCCGAGAGCATGAGAAGTCCGAAAAGGAACGAATGGTAATGAATGATTCAGATTCAGGACTTAATGAGCAAGATCCAAATGGGAAGGTGATCCAAGGAGGAATATCTCATCGAGTATGATAATTACAGCTTAAATATGCATTCCAACAATCAAGCGACCTTCCAAGAAACTCCAGTGATAGAGACGTGGATCATGAACATACAAGAAGGAAGGGAACTCAAAAATATATAAGGGAAAACTGCTACCACCGCATTAAATGCACTGCAACTACTTTTCTGGCCGCATTTATGTGAAGAAGACTCCTAAACAGTGCTGTCTTGATTACCACAACTCACAGAAATCCAAAAAAGGTGTCTGATGGGACAGGTACTCAAGTAATGGCTCAAATGACTAACAAATGTAGGATCAAGATGGTCCAAAAAAAGCTAAATAATGTAAGAGACCCTCCATAAGAAGGGGATGAGAGAAAGAGAAAGAGAACACTATAGCCATCAAAATTATACTTGTAATCGGTTTAATTGATTTATATGAAAACTTACCTCCTCAAACAGTGAATTCATTCAGCTTTATGTTCCTTGTTATTGTTTAATCATCCTATAAATCCATGCTAGCCATTATCAAATTTATTAGGACCTAGTTCTTTGACTCACTCTCTACAAATTTATTGTATTAGGCTCACTGAGCCAATATTCCTTACACTTTGGGTTTTGGCTGCAAATCGTGTCCCTACGAAAATTATTATATATAAATTTTAAAAATTTATGATTTTTTTATCCTTAAAAAATATTTCTAACCACTCTAAATGTTTTTAAGCCTAACGTAATTAAATTTGGTAACAAACTTGGTTGTAAACTAAGATTATAACTCTACTCAATACTTTTTTTAAGAATATAAAAAATTAATAACTATGTTATCAATCAAATCTTTAAATTTCAAATTTTTGTAATATAAAATTATACATAAAAAATAATTTTATGGATCAAAAGTAAATAACATACTATTGACATGAAATTTGACATGCGTTTTAAGAACATAAAAAATATACAATTCAACAATTAAATTTTCAAAATATGTGGTCATATTAATTTATTTAATGAGATTTGTAGCCTTAGGGCACAATTAAGTTTGTAGCCAAACTTTGTTCTTAAACGTTAGGCCCCTTAACAATATATTAGGTCCTTACAAATAAAAAGAAAAATCCCAAGAAAATTTGTATCTAACTAAAGCTCCATTTGTTTCGATGTAAAATATTTTCAATGTAAAAATTTTTACTGTAAAATATTTGACAGTAAAATATTTTTAAGTGTTTGGAATGACAAAACACATGAAAATGCAAACCGCCAACAGCCACCCCAATTCCCAAATGAGCAAAAACCACCAACAACCACCCCAAAATGAGCATAAACCATTAAACCACTCCAAAAACCAGATTTGGAAGAGAGGAAAAAGACAGCTACCACCTAAAAATCGAACCATTAAACCACAAATCTGAGCACAAACCACTAGCAATCCAAAACATATGAGAATTAAGCCACAAATTCAACCAAACAACTCCATAACCACCCAAAAGAAAGCCAAAAAAAAAAAACCCATGAAATAAAAACAAATTTCAAATCATAGTTTCGTTCCGTCTCTGCTCGTCATTGTAGCACCTTCCAGACATTGATGGTAGATCACGACTGTAGCACCTTAGCACCTTCCTTTATCTACCCATGAAACGGAACTGCGATCTACATTTCAAACAAATCAAAACCTACGAAGTCTTCTGATGAGAATCAACAAGCATTCAAGGATCCATTGCATGTTCCAGTTGGGCCTATTACTAAAACAAGATCCAAGAAGATCAAAGAAGCACTTAATGGGCTGATTCAAGAGATTTTGGCTAATTTAAATGCAGGACATTCCAAGCTGGGCCCAAAGAAAGATGAAGGCGTAATAAATTTAATTTAAGCTATTAATCGCTGATTTGGCTTAATTGGGCTTGATTTATGGCGTGGATTAATGGCTGATTGATTTTCCAGCTCCATATTAGTCAATAGATATTTTTTCTATTCTGGAGCTTCTAATTTCGGACCAGATCTACCTTAATTTTAGGCTTCTATTATTTAGAACGTTTTTTAGCTATTTTCCTATTTTGGATTTGCTAATTTCATACCAAATTAACTTTTATTTAGGGTTTTATTATTTAGTACGTTTTTAGATTTTCTATTTTCAGTCATGTCTTATAAATAGCATGCACTCATTGTAATAGAGGAGAATTATTGAATAAAAATAAGAAAAAATGTGAGACTTTGCTCTTCTTTTGGTTCTTCAAGAACTATGAACTTATCAGGGATTCTTCCTTGTGGCGTTCAAACTTTATACCTTTGGTTCGTGATTCAATTATAATCATTGGGTTAAGGTGTTACACTTATACCTTTGATTCGCGTTTCGATTATAAACGTTGGGTCAAGGTTTTTATCAAAAATCTGAATTTTAGTTTTCTTGGGCAAGTATTCCAATATTTTTGTTGGGTCTCAAAGCGTGTCGATTGAGGTTTGCATCATCTTCCTTGGTTGCCGCTATCCACCGTAGCACCTTCCTTTGATCGCGGCTATCCAGATCATGCCGGAACGCTTCCTTGACCACCACCGGCATCACAGCTCCCCCCCAAGAAGCCCTCCTCGTGACTTTCATTTTCTCTTCGAGATGGGTATGAGAGGAGGGAGACAAATCCGATGATGGGAGGCGCCAACGGAAGCTGGAGTTGGCCGGTGGTGCCTCAGACCTTGGAGCCGATGATTAGTAGGAGAGGGGACCAGAGGTGGCTGGGTTTTTGGAGAGAAATTTGATCTAGGAGAGTTTGAGCTTCAAGTGATTGTAGAAGTGCTATGAGGTGATGAGTATCAGGGTGTGAGGGAGTAAGCAAATGTAAAATGTTTTATCAAAATTTTAAGTGTAAAATATTTTACATAAATTTGTTTAGGTTGATTTAGTTGACTGAAAATATTTTACTCTTGACCAAATACTTTACTGCAAAATAAATACCGTAAAATTGGAAAATATTTTCCTAAAAATATTTTACATCGAAACAAACAGAACGTAAATTTTTGATAAAGATGTAACTTGTAACATTAGTAATAAGACTATCATGCAAAAATTTCAAAATAAAAAAAATTGTAGAAAGAAATTGTAAGACTTTTATGTATTTTTGTGAGTGTGTTTTATTTTTAGATCAATATATGAAGTTCTCTTTTAATTAAATTTTGTGTAATTTAAATTTCTTAATGACCACTCTGAAAAATATTTCTACAGCCGCCATTGGATAAGTTGTAATTTATCCATTTATTTATTTACAAAGAAAGTAAAAAGAGTATTATTAATTAATATATTAATAAAGAAGCAAGGACTGACTGACATTTGTGTCACTCTCACTCGAGTCAAAATTAGGAAGGTCATTTTGAATATATACCACTATCAGTTTCTTTAAAACATTTTCCTCTATTCTCGTGTGTATTAAAAATACTTAGTATTCTTAAAATAAAAATGAAAAAGTCAGAATTAGGAGATATTAGGTGGTGGTGTAAGTGTATTGGATACGTGGAAAGAAACCATATGGCTTTTAACTTTTATTATACGATGATGATAATGATTATTATTTTGTGAGAAACAAAACACACGGTCACAGACAGACTCTCCCGTTGGAGCACTAAATATAAAATGCAACAATACGCGGACAGCTGTGTTTGTATTGGAATTGGAGTTCCCACCTTTGGTTTTACCTCCATTTCTTCGCTTATCCAACTGTGAAGTTGCTTTCCCTACCCTAAATTTCAATTATATTTTTTGTATTATTTGTTGATTTTTTTTAAAGATTTTTAGTTTAGAAAAATTACTTATATCTCACCCCTAACTTACCACTCCAAGCTAGCCCATGGATACAGATACCCCCAAGTTCTCCTGACAAGGGGTAATACTTAGGGTTCATTTGGGAACAGTTTATTTAACTTTTGCTAAAAAAAATTTGCTGAAAGTATGCTAAAACATACTTATACCTTGAAAAAAGTGGGAAAAAATGATATTTTAAAAAGCTATACAAAAAAGATAAAAACTAAAAGATGAAACTGATGCCTAACACACTTATAGCCCAACATGGGCAGTGTGTTTTTTTTAAATTTAATTATGTCATTTAATTATTGAATTTAATTATTACTAGTATGTAACATGTGCTTGCACACGTGAATTGTCAATTTTAGTGGTACTATGGGTTATTAAACATATTGGACATTAGTTAATATAATTTATTATGGCATGAATATATTCAAAATTTTATCATTTTAGAACTACTCATACATATTTTGCTTTTTTTTGGAATTGAATTAGATTGTTGCACGGTTCATATTATTGGCAATTGTTGGAGTTGCTCTCTATATGTTTGTCATAATGTTTCTATGATTGATTATTGACCACAATTTGATATTTTGGTTTTGGCCTTTGTTTCAATATATATGACCATTAAATGAAGAATATTGAAAACTTTAAATAATAAACTAAAGTTGGAAATGGTTAAGAATTTAGATTAGATACTTTTGAAGAAAGTGTCAGAGCTATTTTCTGAATTATTTTCTCTACTTATTTATCAAAAAAACAAAAGAAGTTGTCATCTTTCACTCGAATTTAAACTCTGTAACTAAATATAATAATGAAAGAAAAAAAAATGCTATAAACTTATTTTTACATCTATAATTAATGCAATTATCATTTTGGTTTCCTATGCAATCATTTTCATAGTTAAATAATATAAGTAATGAACAATTTGGTCACCTAGCACACAAAAACATATTTTTTGCTGCATTACTTTTCATTTGCAAAGTTGACATGAGGTATAATTAATTCCACCCAATTTTTGCTTCTATGTTTACAATATCAGCGTAGCAAGATACCTTTCCTGCAAAATCATTTATTGGGTTAGTTTTTGTTTTCATAATAAAGAGATATTTGAAATATTTCATGATAAAGAAAACCTTTACTCCTCCTGCCCATTCCAATTCTTTAATTTATGGGGTGTGAGAGCAAATTTGAGTATAAAGCATTCCTTTCATATTGGTTGTCTAAGTATGTCTTCCCAATGCCTCTGTGTCGCATTGAAAAGCAAAATTCTCCAATTGCAATACTCTTGGCCAGAGGAACTCAAATTGCACTTGCATCAGTGTAGATACTATATTTTGTTTGCCCTCGATTTGCATGTCAGACCCCTAAAAATCCAAAAATATTAACTTTTCACCATGGGACCACGAAAACATCTAAATTGACGTGGTACAACCCGTTCGGGTATCGAAGCCCTCAAAGTACATTTTTAGGTTAAAACGACTAAAATGCCCCTCGTCAACCTTAGGTTGACCGAAAGTCAAAATAGGTCAAAATCACTCTAGAACCACTTTTTTCATGTTTCTAAATCAAACTCAAGCTACTCAGAGATTTTTGTCACATTTGACCAAGTTTGACCCGAAGTTGAATCCCAAGGGCCCCAGAAACGAATGTTATGAATTTCGTTTCAGAAGCCGTTTTGAATTGGCTATTGGAATGGAACATTTTGGTATTGGTAAATACTGGTATACCGTTTCGGATATGCTGTTATATATATAATTAATATATTTATACATTTGTAAATATTATTTTATTTAAATGAATGAAGGGCTCCTAAAAAAAGAAAGAAAAAAAAAGTTCACCTTTTTTAGTTGAATCAATAACATTTCATCCCAAATTTTTTTTCTTTTTAATTTATTATTATTTCAAAAGCCCAAATCATTTAGAAATTTTTGTTAATAGCAACCTACTTAAAATTTAAAGAGCAACAATGGCCAACGTTCTAGACATTTCATTGAATATTTCAATTGAATATGCCATCAAAGCAATAAACATCCTAGCTGTCCATTTACCTCCATTGCACTCAGATTAAGTTAGCCCCAAAATCAAATATCAGATACCCAAAATCAAAGAACTCAAATTAAACAAGGATGTGCTTCTTCAAGAGAACGAGCATAAACGTGCTTCAAGATTTTCTTTCATCCTTAGTACGCATTGTCCCTAGCTAATTATAAGCCATAGTGCCACCATCTCAACCTCCAAAGCAGCTACAATCGTCCTTCTCAATTCTTGGCTTACAATCTAAAATGGTAAGAGAGAGAAGTGAAATGAGATGAATCTGAAAGGGTATGAGAGGAGTTTGTTAGGTACTAGCTGAAATTAGCTTACAGGCCAAAATAGTCTGAAATGGACGGAATAGACTAGAATAGGCCGGAATTTATACCGAGGTGGAACGTAGGTGTGATTTGTACCAGTTAACTGACTAGTAAGAAAATTTCCAACCATTTTGGCCGTAACGGAAAGAAATCTAGAACATTGCCAGAAACCTTAATTTCATCAGAACGGGTTAAAACCAACACCATTGCGAATATTATTGAATTTCCTTTCCAACAACTATTTATGGGTCAAAATTGGAGTTAAAATGGTTGAGATATCTTGAAAACCGTGTTGGGCACGTCAACTCGCTTCCTAAGGCCATAACTTTTTATCCGACTGTTAGAATTTCATTTTCTTTAGTGTTCTAGAAACTATATATCCATAAATGTTCATAAACACCAAGATCAGCCCAATCAAAGTTTGTGAAGGCATTCAAATATGCGATCAAAGTTGAACCAGGGAAAAGGATAAGACTGCTGACATTAGCATCAGCCCCCACGCATCCTAAAGGGCCATGAAGCTGGCTAGTGACCTTTAAGGGGCCACTGGAAGCTGAAGAGTCAGATATTTACCATAAATACCCTCTAGCCCCACAGGAAAAAAAAACCAAATTTTGGGCATTTTTGAAGATTTTCTAGGTAGATTCTCTCTCTCTTTCTCTCTAATTCTCTCCAAAAAGACATACAAAAAATTTTGATTTCTTTCTTTTCTCTGACAATCAAGAGGTAGTGCTTTTGCTCTCGTCTCCCTCTCCTTGGTCTTGGAACGTTGGATTTGAGGTTTAGGGTGTAGATGTAACTTTTTAGCTACTATCTACACCCATTTTATTTCCTAGCATGTTTATTGATTTATTTTGCTTTATCTAGCTATCTCTTGCCTTTTATAGTTTTTCCATCATGTTCTATAGTTTTTCTAGCATGTTTACTTATTTTATAGCATGTTTTATTTTTTTGATGTTGTTGGTCTAGCCTTCTTAGGCTAGGATATGTCTAAATATCTTGCTTGTGCTTAGATCTACATGTCTATGTGCTTTATACCTTGTTTATGCTTATATCTACATGCTTAGGTGTTTTTTGCCATGTTTATGCTTAGATCTCCATGCTTATGTGCTTCTTGCCATCTTTATGTGTTTGGATCTACATGTTCATGTGCTTAAAGCTTTGTTTGGATGCTATGCCTAGTGCTTTATAGCTTTATGTATCTTACTCTTTCCCTTTTCTTGTGTTTGGCTTTTGGGTAGGGCATAGATCTATATCTTGTAGTCTAGGCCTACATCCACACACCCATTTTTCAATAAAGGGTTTGGATTAGTTCCTTTATGCATGTTCGTGCTTTACTTACCCTTTTCCATGCTTTTTTTACTTAGATCTCTTTTCCTTGTTCCTGTTTGTTTTCCCTCTGTGGGTTTATGCTTGTTGGTCTTTGGGGCCTACTTGTTTGTTTGGTTGTATCCGCCCCTTTGGTGACTTGTTTGGATGCAACCATGTGTAAGGATACATCTTCATGATGTTTGGCTTGCTTGCTTGCCACTTGCCTTTTTCCTCCTTTGTTTAGCTTTGCATGTTAAGGTTTTTCATGTAGCCTCTCTATGTGCCTTATAACATGCCTACCATTCCCTTTATGAGATAACATGCTTTGCCTCCTTTATGCTTGCTATGCTTGCTTTGTGCCATCTTGTTTGGCACTTTCTTTCTTTGATTGCATCTTCGCACCTTTGTTATATGTTCATGCATGTGTCATTGCATGCTTGTTTGTGTCATCAAGCTTAGTTCCTACTTATAATCTCATTCCTACTTATAATCTCATTCGGGTTCACACTAGTCTTTCGTACACAAGATCCCGAATCCCTTTTAGGAACTTTGCTTGATGGCACGCGTGTCGTCCGTACTCCATTATAATGGAACTACGGACACCAAATCCAAATCTACATTTGTCCTTTTAAGACACCCTCTTTTGCTTGATAACATGCCTATTTACCCATTGGTGTGCTTTCTTTGTTTGTATGCCCCTTTATGTGTTATCCTTCACCTATTTGCCCCTTTGTGTGCTTTCTTTGTTTCTTTGTCTTCTTTGTTGCTTGTCTGCTAGCCTTGTGTTTTCTTTTGTTGTTACATGTACACAATTGGAGTGCGTGTACACACTTGGAGTGAGGGCGCAACTTCCAAGATACAATCTAGAAAGGGCAAAGAATGCAAACAAGAAGACATAAGCCTAAAAAGGGCAATGTTCTGTAGATTAAAAGGGCTTAGCTCCCCCTTCTCCTCTGTGTGGTTATCTCTTTCTCTCCTTCTTAGCCTCTACTTTAGAACCTTGTATCTAGGCTAGGCTCTCATTTCCTTGTATCTAGCTTTCAGCCACATTCATGGGGTATGGTAATGTCTGTTTTATATTTCCTGTACCTTTTTAGGCCATACCCTTTGGATGTAGGCGCATTCCTTTACCTTTCCTGTACCTTGCTTGGGCCGCATTCTTTAGGTATGACAATGTCTGGTTTATTTTCCTACTTTGTGTGCTTGCATTGTGCATGATGTATATATGTATGTATGTGTGTGTGTATACCCATGTGTATATATATACATATGGGTGGTCATGCACTTTGTATGATGGACTCCCACGATTAGGAGAGCAGCCCTCCCTTGACCTTGTGATATGGGTATGCACTTAAGACGTTTGCTGTCGGTGCATATTGTATGCATGCTCATCACGGTGTGATTGTCTTGATCCATGTCATCTAAGTGACATTGGTTTCCTCGTGTATGAAACCCTGCCAAACGTGAAACTCTGTTAGATTTTCAAAGTGAAAATAGGGCACCTTTGTTGCCGTATTCTCACAACGAAAGCTTGGTAAGAATAGTGTTTTGTGTGCTATGACGTACCAGAGGCAAAATGCTGCCAGATTTCCGCCACGAAAATAAGGCGGAATGCTATTGGATTTTAGTCATGGAAATTTGGCAACCATTCTAAATGTGCTAGCAAAGCATTGATTAAGACCACATTCTCTCCAAAATCAAACCTGAAAGCCCAATTCATTTAAAGCCCCTGAAAGCTAATGCCAATAGCTTATTTTAATTGCCAATGTTCGAAAATTAAGATTTTACCAAAACAAAGTATTGTCTCCGGACAGGCGTTGCGTGGTACCTAACACCTTCCTCGCACGTAATCAGACTTTTGAACTCAATAATTGTTAAGGTACAAATTTTCAAGCCTTAACCCACTCACAAAAAACACCCACATGAGCCCATAAACTATTTTAAGCCCATATAAATATTCCCCATATATTACCCAAATATTCTCCATGTTATTAGGCTCTCATAAATATTTCCTATATAAGCCCCATAAATTGCCTTGAGTCCTCTCACAAATACTATCCAATATATCCCACATATTATCCAACTTGGGTTTTCACAAAAATACTCACCATATTGCTATCAAAATTAGGCCACAAAATTATGCTATCTTCACAAAAAAGCCCAAAAATATTTAACTTATGGGCAAAATCTGAAAAAGCCCAACAAAATCCTCTTACAAAGCCCATTGCTATACGACACATCTAAAGTCCGTTACGATACGACACCTCTAAAGCCTGTTACAATACGACACCTCTAAAAATCCCGTTATGATACAGCACATCTAAAGCCCATTACAATACGACACCTCTAAAGCCTGTTACGATACGACACCTTTAAAAGCCTATTACTACATGACACTTCTTAAAAGCCTGTTGCTACATGGCAACATTTTTACAAAATCCTACAAAGCCCAAAATATTATTTTGGCATTATTTTACAAAACCCAAGTACTAATTTGGCACTTATTTTACAAAGACCAAATACTAATTTGGCACTTATTTTACAAAGCCTAAATACTAATTTGACACTTATTTTACGAAACCCAAATATTATTTTGACAACTATTTATAAAAGCCCCAAATACAATTTTAGCAAAAACAATTACATTATGCTCAAAGCACAAAACTATTTCTTGGCAAAATATATACTAAAGTCCCTAACTCATGGGAAATATAAATTACTCACCTCTCAAGAATATTTCTCTTAACAAAATTTATAGGAACTATGCTTATTTTTCCATAATCACCTAACTACAAAAGCCCATGTATATCACCCATAGCAAAACTCTTCATTTTGTAGGGATAACCAAGCCCAAAGGAGCTCAACTACAAAGCCCAGCCCATATACAAATCCCAGCAATTAAGGCTCACGTGAGCTGACCAACCAAATTTCAGCATAACTTAACAGCTGGAGCCCATTGCCATCAAGTCCCAGCTTGTCCAATCAGATCAAAAGAAGGACAAATGTTCATCAGGGGTTGAACCCTTCATTCACAAGCTGAAATTTCATCATTTCTTATGTGACATAAAGCTGAAGTGACGTGACAGAAAGCTGGAAAGCTTCAACTAGCTATCCCTTCATTTTTCTCCAACATATTCGGTCAGGAATCAAGAGCAGCCATGACCAGGCTATTAAAGCTCCTGAAACAACTTGAAATCAATTCATTTTCATACTAAAAATGTGTACTCTCTGGTTCATGGACCAAGCACATGAACCCCAAATGCGGAAACTTAGGGAAATGTGGTTTGGAGGGCACCAAGGGGATCCCAGCAGAGTTCCCAGCAAGGACTTCAAGATTGACACCTGTCTTGGGGTGATATAATCTGCCCTAAGGAGCTCTGATTCTAGTAGCAGCATAACCAAGATCATGCTTTAGTCCCATCAGCCTAAAGCATGCTTTAGTCCCATCAGCCAAGGCCAATCAGCATTCAATGCTAAGTTAAAAGCCCAGCTATTATTTCCCAAAATAGTAAGAATCTTCTAAAAGTTGAGCTTACCACTCTTAGCTAAAATCCTAGGAACGATTCTCTAAGAATTTTCTGAAACTTGAGAAAGATTTAGCAGAGATTATTTGCTAATTACCCCCTAAAAACCCAAATATAAATGGAACTCTCAATTAATGCTTTAGGGAGACCAATAGACACTAAGAGACACACTAATAGAAAGAAGTTCTTCCTTAACCTCTCTATTTGAGCCTTCTCTAAACTCTGAAAAAGGTCACTGAGTTCTTAGTTTCAGCTTAGAAACTAAGTTCCCCAGCTCCTAGCTCACAAACACTCCTCATAGCTCTACTCATAAACACTTATCTATTCCCAACAGAAAGCCCCAGCAGTTTTACTATACTCACTCTCTCTTACTACTCATACCACTTGAAATGTTCCTCATTACTCACTACATTCACGAGCATGTTTTGGCACCATAATTATCTTGCTGCACTAGCTGTGATCTTTTTCTCTCCCTTCATCTCACACTAAGTTTTTCTCATTATTTGTTATTATGAAACCCATGATATTTACTTATTCATTTACTATTAATGGTTATGATGTAATTGTTACTATAGAATTTCCCCCTCATATTGTTGTATTAGAAGAATCTTCTCCAAATCTAACGGATGATGAGTTTGAAAATGTAGATATTTTCCTTAATCTGTGAAATAGCTAACAGCTGGAGGTTTATCTTGTTTTATCTTACTTTACTGCCGAGCTAGTTTACTGCAGAAACGCTTTACCGCTGGGCTATATTCTGCAGAAACATTTTACTGCTGAGCTACTTCTTACAGTATGCTTTTTAATCATGCTGGCGTGTCTGTTGTAGGGATTGTTTATGGGTCATTCTTGTTAGTCTCAACCTAAGCCCAAGGCATAGAATACAGTGAATTCTTTGGATCTTCATCGATAGTCTTTAGGCCGTGCATCGAGCAACATCGTCGAGTTTTGGTTTAGGCCCCCAACCTAATATAAATCTCATTTGTCGGGAGGGAAACTTTTTCGCCCCCGACAATAATTAAGATTTTTTACCCGTCCATGTTAGATTAGGAAAAACGACATTTTTCTTAGCTTAGGATTGGTAATAAAATCAAATAAAGTCAAATGACCAATCACATCTTAGAAAAAACCCAATGATTGGTGGCGACTTCACTTACCTTTGGTAATCTATATATATATATATATATATATAACTGAAACCTTTGACTTTTTGTTGATCTCTTTAGAGCTTACCACATCATTATTATTTTTTTCAACAAAATTATATAACTTTTTTTTTTCACATCATTTTTTTTTTTTAATTTTGATGAAAAAAAAAAACTAACGCAAGTTAGACTTCTAGCCAAATACAATAACACACTCCCACCGTCGCTACTCTCTCTTATTTAAGAACTACTCTACCTCTTTTCTTAGTCTCTTCAAATGCCGCATGTCCGCTTCCTCTTTGCTCACGTTGGTAACGTACTACATTGATTTGGTTCTTGGAGTCCCTTCAAAACTTGGGTTTGGATTTTTTTTGTCAAAAATGTTTTGAAGCTTTTCATTGTTGGGTGAGTTTGTTGACATGTTTAGCACCATAGGTGCACTGCACATGTGAGTCACACCATGTTTTTTAATGAGATCAAAGATTATTGGTCCATCAAATTTGCAAAGGCAAATATTGGTCACACCCATGGCTGCCATTCCCCAAGGGTAGCACCATCCATTAGCATGGAACATAGGAATTGACAATAGTTTCAGTTGAGTTTCTTTCTCTTTTTGTTTTTTCTTATGTTCATGTGTATGTATGTATGGTATTGGGTTTAATTGAATTGGAATTATCTTTTAAACTTAGGTTTTAATTGAATCATGTTAATGACAGAAGAAGTATGTTCCAATATTTGGAGTCTTTTGTATATGTTTTGTCATAGTTTAAACTTGGTATTTGAAGTGTTAATTCACAGTTTCATTATGAATAATAATATTGTTATTTGCAATTATCAATATATGGTATCAATGATGGGATCACTCCAAATGCTTTCTTTTAGAGTTTAGATATAGTCTATTTCATGATTAAAAAAAATTGCAATCAAAAGAATTTTGAACTTAAATGATTTCTATTAAACTCCATCCTTTATGACTTCATCAAAAGAAAACCCTTATAGATAGGTATTAGGACATTAAACTACTAATAGATGTGAAGGAATTACACATGCTATATAGCTAATTGTAACATCCTATGCTATATAATAAAAATTGGGACTATAATTATCTTCTCTTTACAACAAATGGTTAAATTCTAATTATACTTCAAAAAATATAAAAATAAATTCTATAGTTTAGTTTAGTTTAGTTAAAACTATCTTATTAGCTAAGTTATAAGAAATTTAAATTCTATTCCAACTAAAATTCTATTTCAAAAAATTTCAAGAATTTTAGATTTTATTTTAATTTTTTTGATCATCTATCAAAATAATTTTATATTGTAATATAATAAAATTTATACATTATATACAATAATTACTCCAATTCCCTTCCAGATCATGGAGAATATACAAATGCAATTTGTAGATCTATTACCAAGAAAACATAAATTATATTGATTGTGGATATTTTTTGAGCATTGTGTGAAGTCATCACTATAGAATAGCGAAGATGTTGTGAGCCACACCAGTATGTGTTATGTGGAAAAAATGATATGAAAGAAATTTTTTTTTCTAAACCTTTATTTTGAATAAAATTACTTATTTTCATTCAATTTCAATCATTTTCAAGTCATACCTTTTTTAAGCCAAGTCATAGACCTTTAAGTAAAAGAAATATTTTAAATTTTTGCTCCAAAAAAAAAAATAACTATATTTAATTTTTATTTAATTACCCCATGCATCGCATGGATTAACGACTAGTAATAGGTTAAAATCAACTCATTTCAAGTCAAACACCAGAGGTTCACCCTCATTTCATAGCACCCAAGCTCCGAGCTGCACTTTAGCGCATGCGAGCATCGCGCAATGGATGGTCGACTGTTGCGAGGCATCGACAACCAGCATTCCTCTCCAGTATTTATACAGATTTAGGTTTACTGAAAGAGAAATTAGTTGCCTCAACAAAATTGGATACTAAAGAGGTGCTTAAACTTTCTGCACCATTTCAATTAGTCCAGCTTTGGGCTTAGGAGAGATTCCTAACACTACGGACAAGTCCCATATCCATCACACAAAGTGAGCCAAGGCCTGCTTGCTGGTCCAAACTGAAAAAAAAATGAGAAATGAGAATGTGAGGTTGGCTATAGACTTTGTAGGAGAAAGTTTTCAGTGGCGCCCTTATGCTATAGCAGTGAATCATAATTGGTTGTCTAAGTTCTATAGAGAAAAAGAACAGTGGGCGTCAGTTGATGCTGCTTTGGACAAAGAGTTGGAGTCATTTGCTCTATGCTTAAGAGTTGTGAACTTCTTGGACTACACTATATTCAACAGTACCTCCCACACCGAGTTGCATTGCAATTTGGAATTGATCAAGATCTTCCGAGTCATGTTAGTTATGTGATCCTTGGATTTTGTTTTTGGCACAAGATCGAAGAAGTAGATAAGCTTAATGAGGGTTGTGACCTATGAGTGGAAAATCGAAAGAGAGAGAGAGTGAAGGGGGAATGTAGCTATATTTTATTCCTTCAAGAACATCTTAGTCATAGATGACTAAAAATTTTTATTGATTGAATTAAAATTGTTTATTCACAATGGATACTTTGATGGATATTTATGGTGTGGTCCACACATTTGGCACCAAAATTTTTATAAAAAAAAATTTGGGATGCATGGCAAAAAATTAGTTCACAATTGAAATCTAATTTTGAATCTAAAGGATAATTATGGTGTGGTCTCCACATAAATCTAGATACATGGTGCAAAATTGGACTCTAATTTGGAATTCTAATTTGACTTTCTTTGAGTTTTGCCTATTAATATATATATATATATATATATATATTGTAAAATATAATATATTATTTTAGGGAAGAATTTATGAATTCTCTAAGGAGAAACTTTTTATGAAAAAAAAAGTAATTTATGTTTCTTATAGGTTTTTATATTTCCTATATCAAAGTGGGTATAAAAAATTTCTTTAAATGGTCCATTAAACCATATTTTTATTGTTGTAGTGGGTAGAACCAATGTTATGAATACCATTTAGCGTTTGTTTCGGTTTGTCTATTAGAATAGAATATTTCAGTATCGGCCTAGTTCGGCATACCGTTTTATACTATTTCGGAATTACCATTATATATATATATATATATATATATATTTTTTTTTTTTTCCCTTATCTTTTTCTTTTTTGATTAATAAAATATGTAATTACTTATGGCTATTAAGCTAAATGATATAAATTGTTGAATTTAATATAGTGTTTAAAAATATCATAATAAAGTGATTAGATTGGTTAGATAGAAAAAAGATATTCAAATTTGGGGATATTATTATAAGTAAATAAATGTGTTGGATATTTATAAATAAGGAAGCTTCCAAGAAGTTCCATTGCCAAGTCCCACCCCTACCCACGTGCATTGCCTTTTCTAATATCACATTCGAAGGCTTTATTTACAAGTAGGGAAATTTGTAATTTAACATTATTTTAGGAAATATTTAGTTAGTTAGCATGTTTCTTAAACATTTTAGTAAACTAGCATTTCGAGTCTTAGAGACTCGAGTTTAAAGAAGGAACTTGAGTTTCTAAGACTTGAGTCCCAAGTGGTGGCAATCTGATGTAGAATAAAAAATCCACATGGAACTCGATTCTTTTCTCAAAACAAAATCCAAGTAGTGGCTGTTCTTTCTGGGAAATGCATGTTTTCATTGTACATAACAATTGTCTCGTTGATTATGATTAGGACAAGTGTCATTGCCCAAGATTGTTGCAGCAACATCTTTTTGAAAAGCTACATCTTATAATGCATATCTTATTAGTGGTGCATAACTCATTCAAATAGAAATGAAGAAAAATTAGTTAAGACTAGTGGTGTAATGGAGCTTTTATCAAGCTAGCCGAGTAAGTTTAGTAAACATAGGAACGGGGTTATTTGGAACATGATCCCTCATTGTTTAATGTAGGGTATTTGGCAGGAGAGGAATGCTCGGATTTTTTAAGGAACTGAAAGCGCAATTCAAGACTTAAAGCTAGCTCTTTTCCATACTTTGCTTGGGTGGACAACAACATTGGGTGTTTTCACTTTTACTCCTTTACCTACTTTGCTTGATAGTTGCACTTTTCATGCATCTTAGTTTTGTTGCTTTTCTATTTACCTCAACATAATTCTTGTGTGCTTTGTTGGTGCCAAAAAAAGGGGTGGAAGAAAAACAAGAAATAGGACTCACACACTTCTATAACAAGCTCACCACCAATGGAGAAACCAATAAGATACAGAAAATTCACCACCTAAAGGAAATTACCAAGGATATAGCGCTGAACACACTCGCTACTTAATGGACTACCTAAAGAGATACAGACTATAACACACACAATTCTGAATAATAATTACTCTCTTTGTAATCTCCTTCATTCATGGTAGCTAACCGGTTATATATGGTACATAGAACAACCCTCAAAGCCTAGGAGAACTAAATTAGTACATAGTTCCCAAAACATAGAAAAAAGAAAAGAAAATAAAATAAATAGTCTGATATTTCCCATAAACTTTAGCTTTCAAGATTGACTAATTAAAGACATTAGGACTAGCAATATTGACTAAATAAATGTTGTAGGACCAACGTTAAGGGGCTTTGAATCATAGTACTAGCTTTGGATAACTGGGCTGAATCTGGGCCTCCAAGTCAAGACCATAGGATTCCTCTTGTAGGACAACAAGGGTTGCTAGGTCTATTGGTTTATTGGACACTCTTGTGTTAATCTCCTCCAGTTAGAAAAGACTCACCTCTGGGTCTAGGTTGTTGTCTTAACCATGGAATGAAGAGAGGTCAACTACATTGAAAGTTGTTGAAACTCCATAGTGGTTTGGCAAATCAACCTTGTAAGCATTGTTGCTGATGCACTAGACTATCTTGAAAGGACCATTAGCCCTAGGCTTGAGTTTAGCATACATGCCTTAATCTATTGGATGTCCAATCATTCATTTCTATCCCTTTATTTTCAGAAATACATGTTGAACCAAAATACTAGTTATCAATTTTTTCCTCTAGTGATAATTCTTTCTAATCAACTTTTGATTTGCAACTTGTTTTGCCATACATCCCATGAAACCAAGGATAAGAACAAATTTGCATATTGATCCACTAATCCTTGATTTCCATCTTCACACAATTGTTAAGGTTTAATTCTTGTAAGCAACGAACCCCTTTGAATTTCTTTAGAACATGGAACCTTAATCTCCAATTGATGGACCAAAATCAACATCAACTTTTGAATACAACAATCCATTGACCTCACAATAGTATATGAATAGAGAATTTTTTTATACCAATTTGATATTAGAAAAAGGGGTGGAAGAAAAACAAGAAATAGAACTCACACACAAATATAACAAGCTCACCACCAAGGGAAAAACCAATGGGATACAAAAAATTCACCACCCAAATGAAATTACAAAGGATACATGACTGAACACACTCACCATTCAATGGACTACCCAAAGAGATACATACTATAACACAAATACTTCAAAATAATAATCTCTCTCTCTCTCTTTCTCTCTGCAATCTCCTCCATTCATGGTAGCCAACTAGCTATATATAGTGCATATAACAACCCTCTAAGCATGGGAGAATCAAATTATTACACAATTCTCAAAACATAGAAAAAAGAAAGAAAATAATTTGTCTAATATTTCATACAAACATCAGCTTTCAAGATTGATTACTTAAAAGCATTAGTACTAACAATATTGACTAAATAAATGTTGTAGGGCTAGCCTTAATGGACTTTGAATAATTATACTAGCTTTGAATAATTGGGTTGGACTTGGGCCTCAAAGTCCTGACCATAGGATTCCTCTATTTGGGCTTGTAAGACAACAAGAGTTACTGGGCCCGTTGGTTTATTGGACACTCTTAGACATGGCAAACTGTTGGGTCGGGTCGGGTTCAGGTTAGGTTAATTAGGTTGCAGGTCAAATGGGTCGAGTTAACAAATAGGTTGGGCCAATTGGGTTGTAGGTGGGTTGGGCAGGTTTGGGCCGACCCATATTTACACATGAAAAAAAAAAAAAAACAAATAAATGCCAAATTTCTAGAGAGAATGAATCAAATCAATCAAGGAAACAAATTGTATAATACCCTTTGTTTTTTTTCGTTTAAGTGGGCACCTACAATTATTAGACTATTTGTGTTACTATTATACATGTGAAGGGAAAAAAACAAACAAACCAAAAAACTTTCCATATCCTTCCAAATTCTGATAGTTTTGTGCTTGATTAAAATTCTTTACACTCATAATAACAAAATCTTTCATGTTAATAACTTATAGGCATAATGCTTATAATTATAAATTTACAACTTGAGAGAGAGAGAGAGAGAGAGATTTTAAGGAGCACAAAAAGTATATATTTTAAGTTTACACACTTTAGATTCTAAATTCACTAATGATATGGACTTTTGGACTTTTTATTTTATTTATTTATTTATTTTTACTTTAGTTTAGTTTAGTTTTGTGCTATTTGGACTCAGTGTTAGTAAATTAGTCCTAGTATTTAACTCTATTACTTAGTATTTAACTTAGTGTTAAACATTTAGTAGTGTAGACGTGTAGTTATAAATGATTTGCCTTTTATATTTTTTCCCTTAGTATTTAACTTAGTGTTAGATGTTTAGTAGAATAGATGTCTTGTTGTAAATGCTTTTGCTTTTTGTATTTCTTTCCTCTACTACTTAGTATTTAACTTAGTGTTAGACATTTAGTAGTATAGATGTGTAGTTGTAGATACTTCTTCTTTTTGTATTTTTTTCTTTTTAATTCTTATTTTTTAAAAAGATAGTTTTTTGAAGAAAAAAATAGAAAATATTAAAATATATTGTTACTAGGATTTAAACTCTAATGCCAACTCATTAAATGAGACAGATTCATTAAATTAAATGCATATTTTCATTGACTTTTGATAATTAAAAATTGAAAATAGTCTTTTGCATATTTTCAGTTTCCTTTACAAATTAAGTTTTGAGAACAATTTTTATTTTCAGTCTATTTTAGATTACCTAACAAGATTGTTAGTCTAAAAAATAGAAAATTATTTTTGAAAACAGAAAATAAAAAAAAAGAACTTTTATTATTTATCAGAAATTTTCTTCTTTCATATAGAACCAATAATGTGTTCAAGGGGTATGGGAGCAAGATGGGCCGAGTGCTTGTGATGAATGACAAGCAAGTCTTATCTTTTGAAAATAGGTGATGGCATATAAATTTTCTTGGTAAAGTGTGTTGAACTGTAATACAAGTTAAGTGAAACAAAAATTGCAATAGGAATTTTAAGTTTTAACTGTCAAAAGTTGATAGAAATTTAAGCTATTGCTATAGGAATCTTGACCCGTTGAAATAAATGGTTTGAGTGAGAAATAAGATCTGTGTATGTGTGTGTTAAGCTGGTCTTGTCTTTTTTTTTTTTTTTTTTTCTTCAGTTAGAATATTATAGCTTGTATATTACCTCTTAATTTATGGGAAAGTTTTTGTCCTTGCAGATGTGTATTGTTGATGATGTGAGTGTAAAGGTAGGTAGGTAGGTAGGTCGTAGATCTTGGAAGCTACAATGTCTAGCAGCAAGGTGGTTTTAACATACAAGCGAAAGCGCCCATCTTCAAGAACTGGGCTTGCCGATGGAAATGTTGGGCATAATGCTCCTTCGGAAGCTCCAAATGATGACAACCCAGATAAATATGACGCATTGACTGATGAACGCATATCTCAAAATCGTAAAGGAAATTCAACGGTGAGTTTCTGAAATTTTTTTAATTTTAAAAATTGCATGCATATTTATTTAGTAACAAAAGTTGCTATCTTGGAATTATGTCAAGCACCTTATATACATTTGTATTGTTCCTCCTTTATGTAATTATCACTTGAAGTAATTAACCCCAATCCTGACTGACACTGTTATATGGAAAGAATACTGTTTCCTGTTGACTTCTTGCTTTTTATCAGCTCAATATGTATTTATTATTGAAATGGGTTAAAAAAAAAAAAGGATGTATGAAATGAAAAGGGAAACGAGCAGTGAAACTAACACCAGAAGAGAGAGAATTCCTATTCTCTCCTAATGCTGAAGAGCCGGAACTAAAGTGTTGGTCGAGTGAAGCTTTTCTAAGGATGTCTTAAGTTGGGCACTTCTTGTGCAGAGGGTTGAAATTAAGCAATAAATCTATCAATGAAAAAAGAGGAAAAATCTTTAACTATACAGCATGCATACAAGAGAAAATAATTAGGGTGGACCAGATCTAGAAATACTTAAGTCATAGTAAGAGAAAATCCTGTATCTCCATCGCGCTAAGGTGCGATTTTTGCTATGATTTGCTTGTACTACCTGCCATCTTGTAAAAGTTTCTAAATTGGACTTGAGGAGCACCCAATATTAGTCAAATAACAGCATAAAGATCTGAAGTTACCAAAGATTTACAAAGTTGATGGGTTTATGTTCTTCACATATATGAATCTTCATATGATCATCTGCTCAGAACCATCCACTTCCCACCAATTTGGTGAGCATATGTGAGAATCATTGCTAATTTCTTTGACAAAATTTAGTAAGCTAGGGCCTTTAAAAGGAAATTTTTTTGGAAGCTCCCTCTAATTAGGTGTACTAGGGGTCATGGTGTGAGCTTGTGGAAGCATATTAGGAGTTGTTGGGAGAAGTTCTTGAAGTTTACTAGATATCTTGTTGTGGTTGGTGGTAGCATTTGCCTTTAGCTTGATATATGGTGAAGCGAGGCACCGCTTATGATCATGTTCGCTGATTTTTCTCCATTGTAGTGAATAAGGATTCTGCTATTGCAGAATATATGCATAGAGCTGAAGATGCTTTCAATTGGTGTTCTACATACTCTAGGGCATTACATGGTTGGGAGCTTGAGCTAGTAGATAATCTTTTGACATTCTTTATATGATTTGTTTTGATGGGAGAGTAGTGGACTAGATGGGTTGGATTTCGTACAAGACAGGCTAATTTGATGGGAGATCTTACTATCAGGTGTCAAAAGGAATACTGAATATCTCGTGGTGGATTTTTCTTGGAAAGCTTTATTGAAGTGAAGGCAAAACTTCTGAAGAAGGTGGTCTTCTTAGTGCAAGATAATTATCGCAGACTAGTGTTGTATATGTGAAAATGATGGGCATCAATTAATCATCACCTTTTGCGTTGCAATATATCTAGGGAGCATTGGTTGTTAATTTTTGTGTTAAATGGAATATTTTGGGTTATGCGTAATTCAGTGAAGGAGCTGTTTGCATGTTGGAGTAGCAGTTTCAAGGAGGCATAAACGTGTGGATGTGTGGAAGACTCTTCTTTTGTTCTCAATATGTTGTATTTGGAGGGGGCATAATTTTAGACATTTGATGGGATAGAGACCTAATACAAACACATAGGTAGAACTCACCTTTAAAAACGGACTTACAAAAGAATGGTGCAGAAGAACTTATATACACATGGTTAAACTTACACTTAACCCATGTGGGACATTAGGATCATAATATACCACCACGCTCCGTAGTTGATGTTCACGATGGCTCACTCTATTGACACTGACCTGATGGTAGCCTTTTCTCATTTTGGCGGCACCACTCACCTATCTATTATTCAATGACTTGACAAGACATTTTAATATTATTTGTCGTGGTGTCTAGCTTTGATACCAAATGATACAAACCCATGGGTAGAACTCACCCTTGAAAACTGGCTTACAAGGGGAGGATGCCCAAGAGCTTATACACACATGGTTAAGATTACACTTCATTCATGTGGGACACTAGGATCATAACAAGACCTCTCTTCTTCAATTGGAATCTATTTTTTGATCTTTGTTTGATTGGTAAAAGTCAGTTTGGGGTGTCGGTTGTTCCTTCTTGGGACAATTTTAGATCTTTGTAATCTCACAAATTTGTTTTATTTTTGCAACACTCTCATATACTTCTTGTGTATTGGGGTTTTGTGATTCTCTCTTTTAATTTAAAATTTTTTATTCATAAAAATATCATATGACATTTCTTGCTAATTAGACATGTTCCCTAATTCCTTTACAAATTTTTTCTTTTATCTTTTCCAATTTCATATTTAATTGTGTGTGCCCGATGTTCAATTTCATGTAGGTATCTCTTGAATGTGTTGTATGTGGTGTCAGAGGCAACCTTTTATACTGTGATAAATGCCATCAATCATATCATCTTCAATGCCTAGATAAGCTCATTAAGGTATTGCTAATTTTTACTAGAAGGAAAATTGTTTTTTGTTAGCAATGTTTAGTTAATGACGTTACCTTCAATGTTTGTTTAATGATGTGATACACCTTCACTTCCCTCACCCAATCCCACTCTCTTGTAGTGTATTTCGTATGGGAAGAGGCTATGTTGTGGTATTATTATGCAAAAAGATTCTTCGACATCTCATCCACTCCGAAAATCAAGTAGATTGAAGGGAAAGAAACACATTGAAGGATCTAATTCGAGAGAAATAATGGTTAGCTCTGATAAATCATTTCAGATGGGAAGTCCTGGTGGGGGTTCTAGGAAGGACACTGCTGGATCATCTTCTGAGGATATGGTTTTGGACGATAAGTTCGGTCAAATTCAGATGGTTTCATGTTTAAATGCTAATTCTGGCACTGCAGGTGATGAAAATTGCTCTGAAGGGACATTACTCTCTCAATCAATGGGGCTGGACACTGAAACGAGTTTGGACTTTGTTAGCTTGAAATCATCTTTTGAGACAAAGTGCAGCTTTGCATGTGATGATGATTCATCTGGGTTAAAAGTATCACACTTGGAGGACACTGATTTACTCTGTAAAGATAAATCCACTAACCGCAGTGATTCAGTTGTGCAAGCCAAGTTGACCACTCCATTTTTAACTTTCAGTAGAAGATATAAAAAAAAAAAGGAAATGGATGAATGTGATACACGCAAAAGTTCACTCTTTGATGAGACTCATTCATTGTTCAATGAGCGGAGTAATTGTGCAATTGAAAATGTCTGTGGTGGAGTAACATCTCATAAAGCTTGCTTAGTGGATCATGCAACAGATACAAGGCAATTGGAGGAGGTTCCAGATTCAAGGCATACATCCAGCCAAAGTAAAGATAAAGTATGTCTACTGTCCTTTTAAAAGGCTTGTTGGCATTACTTGAAATACTTATGGCTCCTTGATATATATAAATTGAAAGGAAAGCTGATTAGGTTTCTGGTTATATTGTTAGCATATTTTTATCTATTATATATATATATATATTTATTGCGATTTTCTACTCTATACAATATATCACTGGTACATGTGATACCATATTAAAGATGAGACATTTAGCCTGTCTGGTGTCATTTAGTTGAGAGGAGGATGGAAGGATGTGGAGCAAGTCAGTCAGTCTTTCCCTTTTGTTAGTGTTGATGGGAGATCTGTCAGATCCACTTTAGATATTTGAGTTAAGAAACTGGTGGGATAACTGAGTTTTCTATTTGGGCCTTGTCTCGTTCACATTTACAGTAAATCCAAGTTCTGGATGTTAGAGATAAGCCTATCGGGAGAATGAAAGTAATTCTCAAGATTTTCTTTCTTTATGTGAAGCCCGTAAACTTGATGCTTTTGATAAATTGTTGTTATTAGCCCTAGTTGCAAAACAAATAAGCTGTAGTTCTTCTGAAATTCAGTACAGAAGTGGGGAAGTAGATATCAAGAGTACATCTGTACATTGTAAAATGGAAATACTCTTACTAGAGTTCACTTTAATAAATCAGAGAGACTTGGATAGAAATTAGTAGATGTTGGTGTGACGAGAGTATCAGTTGTAATCATTAATTTCATAAAATGAAGTTACAAGTGACTGACGGTGGATCATTTGAGAAGTAGGAATTTGATGATTCTGAATCAATCTCAATTTAAGAAGTGGTAATGTTTTCGTGTTGTACTTGAAAGTACATTCCTAGTGTCCCTAGGTAGAACCTTTAATTTATTTATTTTTTAATATCAACAAATTTTTACTTATTTAAAAAAGAAGTGGTAGTGGGTTTGAGTCTACGTAAGTGTTATTATAGATGGATTTGGTATTTGGAAAACATTTTATTGTCCGACGAGCTTTATGTTTTTCATATTTGCCATTTGTTTTCCGTTTTGTTAATTTTTTGGGTGATGCCTAGATTTGTATTTGATCATTGCATAGGGTGTTGCATTAGATTTGTTATTTCTTTGAAATCAATTTTTTTTTTTCGATAGGTAATGTAAAAATATTATTAATTATCATAGCCAACCCAAGTACAGTAAAAATGTATTGAAGAGGCAAGAAATCAAGAACCAAAATTACAAAGATCAAGTAAAACAAGAAGGGCAAAACAAGAAAATAAAGGCAGAACCAAGCTCCATTCTAGGAGAGTTTGAAAGAAAGAAGACTTAAGCTTAAGCATAGACCGTTCACATTCCTTGAAACTTCTAGCATTCCGTTCTTGCCAGGTACACAACATCAAGCAGTGCGGTACAAGCCTCCAAATAGCTATATTGTGATGTCGACTAAACTAACCCATCCAAGACTTGAACAACTCAATAACCCTATGTGGCATAACCCAATGAATTCAAAACAAGCAAAACATCAAAGACCACAACTCATATGTTACAGGGCAATGAAGAAGAAGATGATCCACTAACTCCCCACACTTTTTACACATATAACACCAATCAAGAACAATAATACTCCTTTTACGAAGGTTATCTATTGTTAAGATCTCACTTAACGAAGCAGATCATGAAAGAAAGCTACTCTTGGAGGAACCTTCGATTGCCACACCATTTTCCAAGGAAAAGATATGACAATAGGAGAGGATAAAGAGTGATAATATCCACTTACCTTAAAATCTCTACTCTTTGTTGGCTTCCTACATACTTTGTTAGGACCAATACCCCGCACAGACGAAGATTAGAAAATGTCCATAAACAAAGCCAAAGAATCTGGCTCCCAATCATGCACTGAATGACAAAATTGAACATCCCAATGGATCCTCCTAGTAGAAAAATACATAATCTCCGCTACTAAAGAATCCTTTGCCCTACTAATACAATTAAATTCTGGGAAGCCTCCTTAAGAGTACAATCCCTACACCACACATGCTTTTAAAATTGCAGTCTAGTACCTACACCCACATCATTCTGTAGGAGTTTTGAAAAGTTCAACCAATCAGCTCTAATGAATTTCCATAGGCTAACACCATACGCACTTGACACATGTTTTGTGCGCCAACCGCCCCATTCATTCCTATATTTTGCCTCTATAATCCCCTTCATAGGCATGTTTCTCCATGCTATACCTCCACAACCATTTGCCTAATAGGGCAGAATTAAATCTTCTCAAACGTCTAATACTTAACTGATGTCGCAAAAGCCTGAAGAAAGCACACACGACGCTCTTTTTGATGGATAGAAATTAAACTGTTAGTTTTTGGGTAGTAAAATCTCGAGGGGTCCTTGAATCCACAAGGTGATAAAACTATAATCCACCAGAGAAAAAATTCGACAAAAGTCTGTATTTTATTGATAATAGTCTAATTTGCCTTTGACGGTTACAAAATATATAAATACTAAAAAAGTAAAAAGTAAAACCCTAGGACGACTAGGAAATGTCTGAAACTCTATTTCGTATTAATTACGTGATTAGGTGACAAAATACTGAAATTTACCAAAAAGGTAAAATTGAGTTAGATGCAGAATAATAAACTACTAACCTTAAGCGTCATCCCAAAACAAGCGAGACTGTTAAGGTGAAGGTGTTTAGGATTTGATAAGTCAACCCTAACACATAAAATATTATTTATATATAAAGAGGTAGATGATATTACCGTTTTGCCCCTAGTACTCATAACACTTCCCCTCAAGCTGGCTCAAGTTGGAGAGTATATATCATACAATCCTAGCTTGTTACATAATTAACCCAAACAAGTCTTACATAAAGCTTTGGTAAATATATCAGCAATCTAGACTCTTGTAGAAACATATGGAGTAGCAATTACACCATCTTCTACTTTCTCCCGAGTAATATGACAATCTATTTCAATATGCTTGGTTTGCTCATGGAACACAGGATTGGAGGCATTGTAAATTGCTGCTTAATTATCACAATGCATCGTCATAGGTAGCTTCATAACAAATCTTAATTCCTCGAGTAAATGCTTAATCCACATAAGCTCACATGATGTGTGTGCCATGACTTTATTCTCACCCTCTGCACTAGACCTGGCAACAACAGTTTGTTTCTTACTTCTCCAAGTAATCAGGTTTCCTCCTAGAAAAGTGCAATACCCAGTAGTGTATTTTTAATCTGATGGTGATCCAACCCAATCGGCATCAGTGTAGGCTTCTACCCATAAGTGACCATTAGCTTTATACAAAAGATCACGGCCTGGATGTGCTTTAAGATACCTCATAATCCGAATAATTGCCTCCCAATGTGGAAGGCGAGGATCTTTCATATACTGGCTCAAAACACTAATTGCAAATGATATATCTGGGTGAGTAATTGTGAGATAATTTAGTTTACCAACCAGACGACGATATCTCTCAAGATTAGATAACAGCTCCCCATGATCTTCATACAATTTGACATTAGGATCCATAGGATTCTCCACTGGTTTATATCCTAACAAACCAATTTCTTCCAAAATATCCAACACATACTTCCTTTAAGATAAACTGATGTCTTCTTTAGATTGTGCTACCTCAATACCCAAGAAATAACGAAGTTTACCCAGATCCTTAGTTCGAAAGGAGTTTTGAAGGTATCTTTTCAAATCATCAATACCCTACTTGTCATCACCAGTGATTATAATATCATCAACATATACTATCAACAAAATCTTTCCTCTATCAGAGGTACGAGAAAACATAGAGTGATCAGAGTGGCAACATCGCAATCCAAACTTTTTAAACACTACTTCACTGAATTTACCAAACCAAGTTCTGGGAGATTGTTTAAGACCATAGATGGCCTTATGCAACCTACATACTTTTCTAGACTCCCTTTGAGCAGCAAACCCAGGTGGTTGCTCCGTATACACATTTTCCTTCAAAGCGTCATTCAAGAATGCATTTTTAACATCTAACTGAAATAACGGCCAGCCCAAATTAGCAGCTAAGGAGATCAAAATCTTTTAGCAACAGGTGAGAATGTCTCGGCATGGTCAACACCATATGTCTGGGTATATCCTTTGGCAACCAAGCGAGCCTTCAAATGCTCAATAGAACCATCAGGCAAATACTTCATAGTATACACCCAATGACAACCAATAGTAGTTTTTCCTGAAGGACGAGTAACTAAAGACCAAGTAGCATTTTTAGACAGGGCAGGCATTTTGGCATCCATAGCAGACTTCCAACCAGAGATGGATGTAGCCTCCTGGACAGACTTAGGAACAACAGTAGAATTCAAGGATGTGGTAAAGGCATGAAGAGATGAAGACAAGTGACCATAAGAGACAAATTGAGAGATAGGGTGAGAGGTACAAGAATGCTTACCTTTGCACAAAGCAATTGGAAGAGAGGTAGGATCAGGAAGCGGATCACTAGGCGGGGAAGAAGTCTTTGTTGGAGGTTTCTGCCGATGACGATATACCTGGAGTGGTTTTTGAGGAGATTCAATAGGAGACACAGGTGGTAGGAGAGGAAGACAAGGAGGAGAACTGTCATTAGCAATCAAAGGAGAGAAATAGGACTGAGATTTATCAAATGTGACATCATTACTAATGAAACGACGACGAAGAGTAGGTGAGTAATATTGATATCCCTTTTGAGTACAAGAATGCCTAAGAAAAACACATTTAATGGATCTAGGATCAAGTTTGTCACTCCCTGGACCTAAGATATGAACATAGCACACACAACCAAAGATCTTAGGAGATAGATAAAACAAAGGTGCACCAAGAGAGAGCATAGTATAAGCGATCTGACCACCTAGAATAGTGGAAGGCATATGATTAATTAGGTGATAGGTAATGAGAACAGCTTCACTCCAATATGATTTGGGAACACACATGAAACTTTAAGGCACGAGTGACCTCTAATAAATGATGCATTTTGCGTTCAACAACACCATTTTGTTGTGGAGTATGGGGGCATGAAGATTGGTGAATTATACCATGATTATAAAAAAATTGTGACAAAGATGGATGAAAATATTCATGACCATTATCAGACAAAAAAATACGAAGTGAAGCATTAAATTGAGTCTTTATTTCCATATAAAATAATTTGAAAATTGAGTACAATTCAGACCGTTCTTTCATAAGGTAAAGATAGGTGACTCTAGAATAATCATCAACAAAAATGACAAAATATCTAAATCCCAACAATGAGGGAGTGTTTATTGGACCCCAAATATCAGAATGAACTAAATGAAAAGGACTACTAACACGACTCTCACGCCTAGAGGCAAAAGGCACCCTATGGTGTTTACCCAACTAACATGCTTCACATTGTAAAGACTCAATTTAATGACATGACAGAACTAATGACTTCAAATTCTAGAGAGATGGATGACCAATGCGACCATGATGCTGAAGAGGCGAGATAGACAAATGAGAAGCCACTAAACGGGAAGAACCACATCGATCCAGGTTAAAGTCCATCGGCTTCATGCCCTCCACCAATAATCTTCCCCGTCTTGAGATCTTGAAAGATACAATGAGTGGATAAAAAAAGGGCAGCACAATTCAAAATATTAGTAAGCTTACTAATTAACAAAAGATTAAAAGGAAAATTAGGAATATATAAGACAGAAGAGAGAGAAAGATTAGGACTAAGATTGGCAGTGTCCAAACCAGAAACTGTAGTGGTTGAGCCATTTGCCAATGTAACATTGGGAAGACTACTAGATTGCTCAAGGTCAGAGTAAACTGAGGTTAGTAGCACTTGAGTCAATGACCCAAAAGTCTTGAGTGGCAAGACAAGCAGTGGAAGTACCTTGTTGAGCTAAAGTAGTAGTAGAATTATACCCAACGGAGTTGGAATGCAAAGACAAGAGGCGATTGTACTCTTCCTCAAGAAGAGAGACTACTCTGGATGTTGGTGGAAGTGGTTGTGAAGGCGGTTCTTCAACTTGAAAACTAGCTTGGTAAGCTGAGGTTTACCATACAACTCCCAACAAAAGTCTACTGTATGATTCTCACCATGACAATAAGTGCACTTATGAAGACCATGTCCTCTACCACGGCCCCCTTGTTCACTAACACAACCCCCTTGTTCACTACCACGACCCCCTTGGTCATGACCTCCACGGCCTTGGCCCCCACGACCTTGATCTCGACCTCCATGACCACCTCTATTACTCCCCATATAAGTGGTAAAGGTAGATTTATCACCAGAAGGTAATGCACCAGTACTGGAGGAAGAGAAAGGGGCAGTACTCGAGTCAGATAATGAGGCCTGTTGAAGTCTACCAAAAACTTCACTCAATGAAGGGAGGTCTAGACTAGCTAAAATTTGTGATTTTACTGGATTCAAACTTTTAGGCAATCCAGAGAGGAAGCGAGCAACATGCATAGAATCTCGTTATTTCTTCATAGTTTTAACATCAAAGGAGACGGGTTGATAAATTTTGAGTTTTTCACATACACCCTTAAACTTGTTATAATAGTCCTCCAAAGACAAATCACTCAAATTCAAGGAGAAATAATTTTGATGAAGATTATAATTCCGCCTCAAATTGTTAACACAAGTTCCTTGCTTGTTCCCAAACAAGTTTAGTAGTTGGTAAGAAAACCAAACTACAACTGATCTTAGACTCCATGCTACTTCACAAGCAACTCCTAATTTGTGCATCTTCGGCTCTCTAATCAGCAAATTTAGGGTCTGTAGGTACAGGGGTTCACTAATCACGTAATCAAACTTCTTTCTACCAAGAAGAAAGACTTCAACTGCCTGTGCCCACTGAGTATAATTACTTCCATTAAGACAAATGAAAGTAATTGATGACATATTAGGAGATAAGAAATAATTAGGGGGTTGAGCACTGTCTTTGGACTCCATAATAGCAATCTTAAGAACAAACTAACACTAAATAAATATGCTAGACTGAATTATAACAAACTCCAACCAGCAACCAATGTACTTCAACCAATCAGCAACTCCAACAGCAACTCATCTATCAAAGAATCAACACCAAACTATTCCAAAAAACATACCAACACCAGAAAAATGCCCAATCCACTGCTAAACATCAATCAACAAAGTCTAGTCTAACAAATCAACCCAAGGCTGCCTGAACAGATAATCAGAACATATTGAAGAAAAGAAGTGAAAAACTTCGGCGGCGGCGGTGCTAGGGTGCAAGAGCAGTGGCGCGAGGACTGACGAGTGGGCTAGGATGGGTCGCCGGAGGAGGGCGAGTAAAACCCTGCCTCTCTTGTGGTTAGGCAATGTCGATCTGGTGTCACAAGACCTGAGAGAGGGTTACTAGCGCTTGACAACTTCAGCCACTAAATCGAGATTGTCGGAGGTCTCTGTTAGGGTCTTCAGAGCTAGCGAGGTGCTGTTATGGTTGCCGGAGACAACAGTATTGGTGGGTGGTGGTTGGAGGATTAACGGTAGTGGTGGGTTGGTGGCTCTGATACCATTTTGCTTAAGGTGAAGGTGTTTAGGGTTTGATAAGTCAACCCTAACACATAAAATATTATTTATATATAAAGAGGTACATGATATTACTATTTTTCCCTTAGTACTCATAACAGGGATCTTATTCTAACTTTTGAGCAAAAAGTTATTAAGGAAACAAAAATTATTATAAATGGCAAAATTGCAGTTTTCAGGGCCTAAATAAAGGAATTCGCCATTTTTAGGGGGTACCTTGTGGCAAAAGGACTACTATTGCTCAAAAGGCCATTTCGCTTCATCCTACCAAATTTCATGCAATTCCGACTCTGTCACCCAAATGATTTCTATTAGTGCCTTTTTGCCTTGCTTGATTTTAGGCGCACTTGGGAGTCCAGAAAGGCTATGGCGGTTTGTTTTACATCACTAACCCTCCAACTTGCACTGGCTTAAAAACCCTAGGCCATCTCACTATATGTAGCTTAGATTTGCCACTAATACCACTCTAAAGAAAATCTCTTTGTAATTTCTCCATACGATTAGCTACTTTCCTAGGTATAGGAAGAAGGGTGAGAAAATAAGTTGGTAAACTGGAGAGAATACTTTTAATTAGAGTTATCTTATCCCCTTAGATAAGTACAACCTCTTAAGTGCAAATGCCTCTTGGAGCCTAGGCACAAAGCACAAGCGTACACTTGATTGAAGGGAAGTTCACATTTAAAAATAATAATTTACTAAATTTAAAAATAATTATTAATGAGAAATTCAATAATCAAATGATCAAATTATCATATAAATTCAAATAAAACATTTTATTTAATTCATATAACATTTATATAAGCTTTGCTTTTGGAATTTTAATACAAAAATTGCAAGTCAAGTCATTTTAATTTTTTGGATTAGCTAGATTATGAATATTTCCATGTGATATCCTTTCTTAAATCTCAGATAACCATAGTGTTTTATGACTAATTACTAATATTAGTTAATATTTTAATTACATAATGACTATTAGTCTATAGGAATTATTTTGCTATGTTCAACATCAACTACTAAAATAACTAAACAATTACCAAGCATATATTCAAAAGGGAAAAAATAGAATAAGAAGAAGAAACTCAGTGGGTTACTGTTTCGGGCAGGGAAAACCAAGAAAAAATAAATAATAAAATAGAGAAGAACTAGGAGGTTTTGGGTTTCACGATAAGTTACACTAAAATTATTTTTTTATGAATAGTAAGTTACACTAAAATTTTTTTCCAAATCAATGGTTTATATCAATAATGTCAAGATCCTAAAGTTTTAATTTAGTTTTGGTTATTTTTATTTTTATTTATTTTTAATTTTTTGAAAAATATAAAAAAGCGCACTTTGAGCCTTCTGAAAAAGTGCAAAAAAGTTGCCTAAAGCGCGCTTCTTTGAATGCGCCTCGCTTTAGAGGAAAAAAGCACTAGAGCCTTTAGGCTTGGCGCTTTACGCTTAAGCACACTTTTACCAACACTGCATCTGCAAACAAAAGATGAGACATCATCATCAAGGTACAACCGAAGTGCCTACTGAGAAACCCGAAAATTGACCTGTTGTTGTAGCTGCTTCCAACAACGGCTCGAAGCCTCCACAACAATATCAGAGAGCAACGGGATCCCCTTGATGAATCCCTCTAGAGCTCCCAAAAAAATCAGATGTGGAACCATTAATCAAAATGGAAAATCTAATAGTTGAAATACAACACATTATCCACTTTCAGCATTTTTTTGAGAATCCACATCGCTGAGGCATATACATGAAAAGCCCAATTCACATGATCATGTGCTTTTTCTACATCCAGCTTGCAGAACACCCTTGGAATCCTTGCCTTCGGTCTATTATCAATACATTCAGAAGCTATTAAAGCAGAATCCAAAATTTGTCTACCTTTCGCAAAGGCATTCTAGGAATCTGAAATAAGACCATGTGCCATCCTTCGAAACTGATTAGTCAGCACCTTAGAAATAATCTTGTAAATCCCACCCACTAGACTAATAGGCCGGAAATCCTTTACTTCAACAGTATCAACTTTCTTTGGAATGAGGGCAAGAAATGAAGCATTAAGACTCTTCTCAAACACAGCTTGAGTATGAAAATTATGAAAATCCTCCATAATTTCTATTTTCAAAATACTCTAACAAGACTGGAAGAAAGCCATAGAAAAACCACCCGGGCCAGGAGCCTTATCACCATCGAAGCCCTTAATCACCCCATACACCTCTTCCTCATCAAATGGCCTATCTAACCAAAGAACTTCTGCCTCAGAGATTCTAGAGAACTCCACTGTCCACATCATCCAAAACAGGTCTCCAATCCACATTTTCAGAATAAAGCTAATGGAAAGAGCATGAAACTTAAATTTCTGGAAACAGGAGATGCTACCAGTGAGTCACATAAGTAGTCATAGGGGCCTGTAAGTGAGGCACTGCTGCTGCAAATAATACACCCAGGGGAAGTTTTGTCAATGTGAACATTTTGAAGAACACAAACAAAAGATAATTATGGGGATTTTCCTTGTAATGTGAGGGTTCTGTTTTTTGGCTAAATAACAGTGATATATTGGGTCTCTGTTTAGTGTGAACAAATTTCTGCTTAAGTGCCAAGATGCAGAAGATGAAAATTCCTTTATTTCAGGCAAGACTTTAGAATCCCATAAGTTGTGGGAATTTAGATATGTTGAGTTTTTCTGATTCCTTTATTTTATTCAACTGAACACTTATAAATTTAAAATTCCACATTAAATTCCTACCAACTGAATATTGCTGAAAACAATCTACTAAAACGTTTGATTCTTGTTGGGACCCCATCCGATGCTTCAATGTTCTTATTAATTACCTATATCTCAACTGCACTTGAATACATAGAAATTGGCTCAAGATCAGGAATTCCTTCAAACAGAACTAATTCCTTATTGAGGGTAACCGAGTTAGACTAAGAATACTGCAATGCGTTGACTATGCTCAAAGAATTGTCCAGCATAAGAACTGCTTCATCAATCTGAGCCACAATGGATCCCATTGACTTTGGGCTAACAACTATCTGTGTTTTGGTTTTGGTGAACTTCATCCCTCTAGCCCACCCCACTTCTTCGTCGGCAATGTCATTATGCATGACCCATTTGATTGCAGGATAACTCTGACTGGCAATCTGTCTAATATGGCTTCAGCGACTTGGTTGATATCGCAAGAAACTTGGGCCCTTTTGATTCGAATGTCATCTCCCCACATCTCTGGGATGATTTCTGTTGTCTTCCTCCTGCTTCTGGACAGAGATTGAATCTCTATTACTGTGAGCTCTCTCCCTATTATTGACTTGTCTTTGCCCCGAGTTTTCAATCCATTCTGAGTGTTGGTACGCAATCTTTCACCCACTTCAAAAAATCTGCACCAATATATGGCAGCCCATTATACAGGTCTGATTTTCTCTTACTGTTACTATGTCTGGCTAAGATTTCCATGGTGTTAACGTTCCACTCCACTTCTCCATTCGACTCTAGGCCCAAATCAGTCTCAAGTCACTACCTACTTACTCTTTTTTCAGGGGAAATGGGCTTTTGCCCTTATTTTAAAAAAAATTTAGCACAATAACCCTGTTTTGAAACTATTAAGCATTGTGTCCTTGTTTTGGAACTCGATTTAAAAAAATCGAGTTCTGTATAAAACTCGATATCCTCAAAATCAAGTTATATGCAAATTTTTAAGTGAAACTCGACTTTGTTAAAGTCAAGTTTCACTTAGAACTCTACTGCAATTGTCATTAGTCGTTATCTAATGGAACTTTATTTGTTTCATATTATCTGGCATATTTCCCATCATTGCATTAATGTCACTATTGTTGACCTCAATATGCCCCTAGTCTCCCATAAGTTTTGGATCCATCCTTGATTTGCTTAGGCTGATCCTTGAAGATAAGCATCCAATCCATCCAATTGTTGGGACAAATCCATGGAGGAGTTTCTTCCATGCTTTGGTGGGGCCTTATTACCTAGCACAGTAATTTTTTGGCTTGTTTCCAGATTCATACCTGCTATCCTGCCTTTTTTTTAGAATAAGTAAGTTCTAAATGCTAATCCAAAACCCCTCCAATCACTGCCATCTTTGCCTTTTGGAATGATTATGAAGCCCTGTCATCCCCTGGCATTGTATTTTGCCATCATTCAATATTTCCCACGGACAATAGCTCAAGGTTGAGCAAGAAAGCTTTGTCACCCACTTTGATTTCTTGAGAAAATGTTCCACTCTGATTCGAGCCTCCTTGTGTATTATTATGAAGGATTTTGATTTGATAAAAAACAACCCATTGAATCAAAACTTATCTGTGATTTTGCTTAACATGACTATTGGACCTTTTTATGCTTTGGGACAGTAACAATCTCATGTTAAGAGAAGCACAAAGTGCATTGCTTTGGTTGGTTTGGGAGTAGGGATAAAAAAGAATTTTCTGGATGATGCAGAGCTTCCATTAAAAAGATGTTTCTTTCTTTTTCTCACTTCCCTGGAATCCTTTTTTATGTGGGCATTCTCATAGGGTTCTGATAAACTTACATGGTCACATGGTTACAAAATAATAAAAAATTTATATTGAAACTCACATAGTCAAATAATAATAAAACAGTTTATGGTTCACTAAAAGTTGGCTTAAGAAACAACATATCGATAAAATGAGTGTAGTAGAGATGAGGTGATTAAATGGATGTGTGGCTACAACATGAAAGATAGGTTAGGGACTGAAATTATTTGTGAGGAGAGTGGACCTATTGAGGATAAATGAGGGAGAGTCATTTAAGATGGTTTGGAGATGTGTAATGAAGGCCTGCAAATGTAGTGGTGTGAAACAATGATGATATTATTGTAAGGAAAGTTATGTTTGTTAGAAAGGAAAGCCCAATAAAACAATTTTTATAGTTTAGTTGAGTCTAGAACTTTCTAGGATAAAGTATATTTGGTTTAATACTCTTTATGTCCAAGTTAGTGTTTTATTAGGCTTTCAGTTTACTAATCAAACTATGAGCCTTAATACTAAGAAGAGTCTTCATACATATGTGTTATAGACGAGAATAAAATAATATAGAGAAGTGGAAGCCATAAAGAGAGAATAATGCAAGGGATTACCTAGTTTGGCCAATGACCTACATTCACAGAATAAAGCCTTAACGGCTACATCTTTACTATACACTCAAGTTGTCGATTATAGTGAACTCTTAACAAGGTATATATAGAGACCAGAAACTAGGGTTAGCCAATATGGGCTTACAACATAACTGGGCCTCTTGGGCCATTACATTAACATAAACCCAATACTTTAACACTCCCCCTCAAGCAGGAGTATATAGTCATATAGGTCCAGCTTGTAACACACAACAACCAACTTGCTTAAAGAGGCTGAAAACGAAGTGAAATGGCCAAAACTCAAGGGAACCAGCCAAAATTGAAGCTGAACCAACCAAAAAACGAGACGAATGAGATGAACCAGCTGAAGTTCTTCAATATCAAACAAAACCGAACAGAGGTTTTATAGATGTTAGGTTATCCTTATCATGGATAAGGGACAACCAAAACAACATAATCCACCAAACAAGCAAACAAACAAGGGATTTCCCTGTCTGCTCCAACCAACAACCAACACTGGCGGCTCTAGAACACGCCGGAAACAACAACCAAATGACAGAATGGCCACCAAGAAGTGTCGAGAACACTAAAAACAATCGAATCAGTGGAGGATGGTCGGAAACCACCACCGATCTGCTGAGAACAACAAAAACATAGGCCAACCACCAAGATCTACCAAGTTGGGTTGCAGTCAGATTTGTATCTCGAGTCAGATCTGTGTCTATTGGTTGGATCCATAACACCACTAACAACAACAACGACAGCCAATGGCAACTACCACCTGTGACAGCAACGAGACAACAAGCCAAGAACAACAACAAAAACCAACAGCAACAACAACAACCATAACCACATCAACAGAAACCGATCAACAACTACCGAAAACAACCAACAAATTTAGTTCTGAAGGTTAAGCAAACAACCACTAACAACCATTGGTTCTGATACCATGTTAAAGATGAGAATAAAATAATATAAAGAAGCGGAAGCAATAAAGAGAGAATAATGCAAGGTATTATGTGGTTTGGTGGTCTTCTCATTTTACTTCAAGAAGAGGTAGAGTTGATCAATACAATATTGAGTATTTGATTATTGAGACACGTTGACTTTATTGTTCTTTTCTCTGTCTCTTTTCTTTCCTCTTTCTTTGGTATAGTTCACAAGTAATGCTCATACAATCATTGAAAACCCTAAAAATCTTCTCTTTTCCTTCTTCCTCAACCCCAAATCAAGTGTTTTTTTTTAATGTATCAAAATCCTAAAACCCTGCATACTTTCTTCTACTATTATTTTTTTGATAAGTAAATAAATAAATTCATTAATAAAAAGTGCAATCCCAATACACAGGCTGTGTACAGAGGAAGGCTACTTCTACCAAAAAGCCATTAAATTACTCATCAAAACAGCTTTTAATTCCTATCAAAACCCCAAAACCCCTTCTTTAAAAATTCTAATCCTAAACCCACCACAACCAACCGTAGACAATTTCCCCAATTTGCCCTATGTCACATTGTATTCTGAACATAGAAGCAGACCCTGTTTCCTCCTACAATGAACCCAATAGTACTTTGTTCATAGTGTGTATACACACACACAAACACACACTCATCCCAAAGCAATCCCAAGAGTTCCAATGTGAACTGTGGTCTTGAATTGTTTGCCACTTATTGTCCCACTGATCGATCATATTGCAAGCACCTTGGTGTACTCTGCTTTCCTACCCATACCATGAACTTAAAATGTGCTACAGTTGAAGTAACCTTGTTATTAGCATTAACTGAATAGATAAGTAGTAGTTATAGATCCTAGAATGAGATCTCTCTTTTTGTCAGTGCATCCTTTCTCCTTTCTTTGAGCAATGCATCTCTGTTGGGAACTTTGACATTCTATGAATAGTACTTGGTTAAATTTCATATTTGTTGTTAGCCATTATTGCTACCTACTGGGTTTAATAATGAAATTGTGTTTAGTACTTTGAACTATTTCTTTAAATCAGGACTTTGCTTTGTATGAATCTGTCCAATAAATGGATTGCAAACTAAGACCACGAGTATAAATGGTATCTGACATCTTTTCTTTTTTGGTTTTGTTTTTCTTTTTGGAAGAGGCTTACGTACTTGATACATTTATACTGCACTCTGAACACTCTTTTCATTGATTTGGTCACAGATAACAGTGGTAGATTCTACAGAGTCTCATGCTGGAGATGCTCCTGAAACTAAAATGTATTTTCTTATAAACTCCATAATGCTCAAATTTGAATTACTGATATTGGATATTCTAATTGGTTAATTGCTTTGTGAATTCATTCTTAACAGTGTGATGTGTGGGGAACGACTGCATGATGGGGAAAATTTATCTGACATCTCACCTGTGTCTGAACAAGTACCAGGCCAGAGTTCTCAGATCACCTTAGACATCCAAGAAGAGCTTACTTTTGATTGTTCGGGATTTTCTTTAAATGATTCTGTTAAAGATACACCCTCTCAAGCCATAACTGTAGATAAAAAACTTGAAAAATTCCAGGACTTTATCAGTGAGGAACCTCGAGTTATGTCAAGGGGTGGTCTGAAAGCAACAATAATGCCTGATGTCACAACAGGAGGATCTCTACCTTGTTTGGATCTGTCTTTTACTCGCACTGGTACTATTTCTTTACTTTTCCTTCAAACTTGATATGAACATGCACTTTAGCCAGTAGCTTTATTATGTGACTACTGTGCTGCAATCACGGCTGCAGTTTCTGTTCCTTATCTATTCTGGACTCTTTATATACAAATTTTCTATTCATTTTTGCCTAATTATTCAGAAGAGCTCTTATAGCAGATTCATGCGGTACAGATGGTTGCAATATTAATTCGGACTCATGTTGTAAAAAGCAATCCATTTATGCTGCACCACAAACTGGTCGGGACACTATGGATTCTGCAAGCAGAAGCGATGCTACTGTTTTACTCGGAGTATCTCCCCCAGAATTGTTGAGTTCTATAAATGAGAGAGTTGGGGAATCTTCTTCAGCACACCATATGCAGTTAGATAAAGATGCATGTATGTTTGTGGAAGAAAATAGTGCCAACTGCAAAGATAATGATAAAGCTTCTGCTGAGTTCTCCATGGACTTCACATCAAAAGTTAAATATCTGCAGGTAGGTAGTATCACATCCTTATATGGTGTTGTTTTGTTTATCATCTGTTTGTTTTTCTTTCTTATGCCATATTGCCATCTGCTAATCTCATTCAGGTGGTCATTTATTGTTATTAGTTACTTTTGCTAGATAATATATGATTGCCAGTTGAAATAAATGCTTTTTTTAAAATTGATTTCAGCTATTTTCAGAAGACAAAATCACTGATGTTCTCAGCTTAGCAATTACACAGTCTGAGGTAACTGATTCCTTGGTTTCAGAAGAAAGAAATCATCTCCAATTCAGAAGTGAAAGCAGTCAGCTGAAACAAGACTCAAACAGATCTTCACTTCATTTAGGTTTATCCTTACTGACTGAGCCAAAAGTTGGAGGATATGCCTACAATAATTTCACCACGCTGCCATTGTTGAACTCCATCAGTGAAGCCAGAAAATTTGTCCAGGATGCAGTGCCTGAATCCTTGACAAATCAGCCGTCATCACTTCTAATAAGACACAGGCAGATGCTTGATAGCATTGTAAGCCGAGCAAAAGCTTTGAGTGGACGAGGAACTATGCAAGATGAGTTCAAGCCTAACACTACCATGTGGTCTGAAGAGGAGTTGGATAATCTTTGGATTGGTGTGAGAAGACATGGAAGGGACAATTGGGATGCCATGCTGCAGGATCCAAGATTGCGCTTTTCGCCATGGAAGGCGGCAAGGGACCTGGCTGAGCGGTGGGAGGAGGAACAATCCAAACTCATGAATGCTATGCATGTTTCCCGTTTCAAGTATTCTAATACAAAAAATGTTTCGTCGAACTTTACCCACAACTTCTTGGGTCCCAAAGAAGGAATCTGGGGAGAACATATGACAGATGAAACGCAACTCTCACTTGGAAACTTATATGCTCTTAGGGAGGGTAATGGCTCAAATAGGCCATATTTCAGGACAAGTTTCATTCAAAATAATGGCACTGGGCACATTCAGAGGCCTTTCTTTTACCCAAGGAGGGGCTCTTATTCTGATTGTCTAGGGGAAAAATATGATTGGGAGTCGTTCAATTATTTGGAATGGGAGACTATGGCACGTAGCAATCCTTCAACTGATGACCCTACAACTTGTTTGGAAGCAAAGTGTAATTTACCTCACTGGCTTAGAGAAGCGGTTAGTACACCTTCAAGGTCAGTTGAGCCAAATCTGCCTGCAGTGGGTTCATTAATTACTCATTTGGGGACAGTTAGAGATAGCCAGCCTTATATTTATCCTACTCAGCCATGCCCTGGACCAAGAAACAGAGTCCATAGTAGACTTTGTGGTTTAAGGACAAGTGACTTGTGGCCATCAACTGGTGCTCATCACTTGAACTACTCATCGGGAATGAAAACTGGAATGGCTGAACAAAGCGGGGCTTCTTGGTATCGTGCTAATAAGCCAGGTGATGTAATAGTTATCGACAGTGATGCTTCTTCTGAAGAGACCATATCTGATGATCGCAGCTAGGCCTTAGCTTAAAAGAGGTTTTTGTAAGTTTTGGAAACTTTGTATGGGTCAATCTGCTGTACAGTTTTGTAAATTAACAACTTTCAAGGATCCAGAGATTGAAAAGTACTTGTTGGTGCTTTCTTGGCTAATCATGTCAAAAGTCCAGATTGGGACAATGAACCATTGAATGTATTATATGTAAGAGCAAAGCTGTGTGTCCAATGAATCCAAATCCACTTTTCCTTCTTCACTCTATATTCCACCAATAAAAGCTTGCCACGTGTTAACATAATTAATTAAATACTATCATTATTGACTTATTATTAATATTATCATTATTAATTAATGGTAGTATTTAATTAATTAGGTGAATACCTGACAAGCTTTTATTGGTGGAATATAGAGTGGAGCAAGAAAAGTGGAACAGAAGATTTGGACTCGTGTCCAATCTATCTTTGGAGACTGAGACCTACAGATGAAAAAACTCGTTAAACTTTACGGGTCTTGTCAAGGATAATCAGGTAGTCCATGATTACAACTTGTCAAATTTTGTTTCAACATGATGCCAGGATCAAGAAACAATTGTTTAGTGATTCTGTGAGTGAATTCTCAAATGGAAACTGTGTGCGTGCGCTCTATTGTCAGACATGTCATTTGCTAATTTTCACTTGGTGGGATTGTTACATGAAATTGATGGTTACTACATAAATTTGTTCCTGACAAGGAATATCATTCAAGCATCCAAATGCTATTCAATTCGATTAAACCTGTGGACAAAGGCGATTCTTGTTTGTAGTTCTCGTTTTATATGGTGTGGGTTTTCAGAAATTCAGTCCTCACCTGGAGTATTAAGACATGGTTTTCTGTTTATGTGGAGGCTTTAAGTAATATTTTATTTGGTTTAATAATTGTCGTTTCAAATGGTCTGGAAACATTTGGTATCTAATCAATATCAAAATCAAGATTTTTTTTTTCTTGGGTTCGTTGTTTCAAGACTTTTCCCTCTCTCTCATACACCCACAAAACGTTTCGTGTTTCTACTCACCATTTTCACTTCACACTTACTAGCTCCAACACCCATTTGATCCTAACAAATATCAGTTAGCTACGACCAGGGGAGGGGGCTTGCTTTTTTTTTTTTTTTTTGAATGAAGGCAAACATACGGATTTTGATGCGGAGGTCGGAGATTGCCTTGGGTTTTGTGAGTTCTATAAATTATAGTTGCAGTTTGCTAAGATTAGTTTCAAATTAGTTAATTTGTTATTATAGTTATGATCTACGATTGTAAGTTAATTAGTGTGCTCTCCTTCTCCATATAAAGGAGAGAGCTCCTGTGTAAAAATTATTTGGTAATATGAGATTAGTTCTCTCAATTTTAGTTTAGACTTTCTTGAATAAATGGTGTGTGTAGCTAATTTTTCTTTGTTTGATCACATTCTCTTTATATTGTAATACAAATTATTTTCTTTCATTTCGATAGGTGAAGTGTTTAGTTTTAGACATAAAGTCTACTTTTTTTAGTACATATTTTGAATATTAAATTTATAATATGGTATAGTCTCCTAGGACTATCTAAGAACTATGCAGTTCCAATTTCATAAATTTATATTAGTAAACAAAACTCAATCAATAGTTTGAAACTATTCCTAAAATTAGAAAAATTATAAATATGAATTAAGAAAATGGACTTTTAAAGCATTCAGTAATAGTGTGGGGAAATATCATAAATACTATATAATAAAATGAATATTATATATGAGTCTTAAAAGAAACATAAAAATTATTTTCAAATGAAATTACAAAATATTTTCGTATTGCGTAACTCATCATCTAGTCATATACAAAAGATAGACGATGGATTGCTACATTGGTGTTTTTGAATCCAATAATCCCACCAGGTCAGGTCATTCCGAGGGTGATGATTAATGAATGTACTTGTTGACGCTCACTTCCGGAAAATTCTAAGTGCTCCTCTTGTATGAGCAAAGTTCCATCTTCTTTAATACGAGTAATTCTACGGTACCCCCCAAAAAAAGGGGGGTACGGTACCCACTAGTAGGTAACTTGCTACACCAGGTTATTTTTTTCTCACATTTGACGGTTTCATCCTCACATTGTGCAGTTCCAACATCACATGTGACAGTTCTTTTCTCACATTTGGTAGTTCCCTTACTTTTTTCTCATATATGACGATTCCATCCTCATATTTTGCAGTTCCAACATCACATGTGATCTTTTTTTCTCACATTTGGTGGTTCCCTTACTTTTTTTTCTCACATTTGACGGTTTCATCCTCACATTATGCGGTTCCAACATCACATATGACCGTTCTTTTGTCACATTGCGTGGTTCCCTTACTTTTTTCTCACACTTGACAATTTCATTCTCACATTTTGCAATTCCAACATCACATGTGATAGTTTTTTTCTCACATTTGGTGGTTCTTTTACTTTTTTCTCACATTTAATAGTTTCATCCTCACATTATGGAGTTCCAATATCACATATGACAGTTTTTTTTTCTCACATTTAGTGGTTCCCTTACCTTTTTTTTCTCATATTTGACCGTTTCATCCTCACATTGTGCGGTTCCAACATCAGATATGACAGTTCTTTTGTCATATTGGGTGATTTCCTTACTTTTTTCTCACACTTGACAGTTCCATCCTCACATTGTGCAGTTCCAACATCACATGTGACAGTTCTTTTCTCATATTTGGTGGTTTCCTTACTTTTTTTCTCACACTTAACGGTGCAATTTTCATATTGTGCAGTTCCAACATCACATGTGACAGTTTTTTCTCACACTTCACGGTTTTATCCTCACATTGTGCAGTTCCAACATCATATGTGACAGTTCTTTTCTCACATTTAGTGGTTTCCTTACTTTTTTCTTACATTTGACGGTTCCATCCTCACATTGTGCAGTTCTAACATCACATGTGACAGTTTTTTCTCACATTTGGTGGTTCCCTTACTTTTTTTCTCACATTTGACTGTTCAATCCTCACATTGTGCGGTTCCAATATCACATATGATAGTTCTTTTGTCACATTGCGTGGTTCCCTTACTTTTTTCTCACACTTGACGGTTTCATCCTCACATTCTGCAGTTCCAACATCATATGTGATAGTTCTTTTCTCACATTTGGTGGTTCTTTTACTTTTTTCTCACATTTAACAGTTCCATTCTCACATTGTGGCGTTCCAACATCACATATAACAGTTTTTTTCTCACATTTGGTGGTTCCCTTACTTTTTTTTTCTCATATTTGACCGTTCCATTTTCACATTGTGCGGTTCCAACATCAGATATGACAGTTCTTTTGTTATATTGGGTGGTTCGCTTACTTTTTTCTCACACTTGACAGTTCCATCCTCACATTGTGCAGTTCCAACATCACATGTGACAGTTCTTTTCTCATATTTGGTAGTTTCCTTACTTTTTTTTCTCACATTTGACGCTGCAATCCTCACATTGTGCAGTTCCAACATCACATGTGGTAGTTTTTTCTCACATTGAGTGGTTCCCTTACTTTTTTCCTCACACTTCATGGTTTTATCCTCACATTGTGCAGTTCCAACATCACATATGACAGTTCTTTTCTCACATTTTGTGGTTCCCTTACTTTTTTTTTCTCACATTTGACGGTTCCATCCTCAGATCGTGTAGTTCCAACATCACATGTGACAATTCTTTTATCACATTGGGTGGTTCCTTTACTGTTTTCTTACACTTGACAGTTTCATAATTACATTTTGCAGTTCCAACATCACATGTGACAGTTCTTTTCTCACATTTGGTGGTTCCCTTACTTTTCTCTCACATTTGACGGTTCCATCCTCACATTGTGCAGTTCCAACATTACATGTGACAGTTTTTTCTCACATTTGGTGGTTCCCTTACTTTTTTTTCTCACATTTGACTGTTCCATCCTCACATTGTGCGGTTCCAATATCACATATGATAGTTCTTTTGTCACATTGCGTGGTTCCCTTACTTTTTTCTCACACTTGACGGTTTCATCCTCACATTCTGCAGTTCCAACATCATATGTGATAGTTCTTTTCTCACATTTGGTGGTTCTTTTATTTTTTTCTCACATTTAACAGTTCCATCCTCACATTGTGGAGTTCCAACATCATATATGACAGTTTTTTTCTCACATTTGGTGGTTCCCTTACTTTTTTTTTCTCATATTTGACCGTTCCATTCTCACATTGTGCAGTTCCAACATCAGATATGACAGTTCTTTTGTCATATTGGGTGGTTCCCTTACTTTTTTCTCACACTTGACAGTTCTATCCTCACATTGTGTAGTTTCAACATCACATGTGACAGTTCTTTTATCATATTTGGTAGTTTCCTTACTTTTTTTCTCACATTTGACAATACAATCCTCACATTGTGCAGTTCCAACATCACATGTGACAGTTTTTTCTCACATTGGGTGGTTCTCTTACTTTTTTCTCTCATTTGACGATTCCATCCTCATATTGTGTAGTTCTAACATCACATGTGACAGTTCTTTTATCACATTTGGTGGTTTCCTTACTTTTTTTCTCAAATTTGATAGTTTTATCCTCACATTGTGCAGTTCCAATATTACATGAGACTGTACTTTTGTCACAACGGTGATTCCCTTATTTTTTTTTCTTACATTTGATTGTTCTATTGTTCCATCAAACAGTACCAACATCACATTTGATCGTAGATTTCTCACATTCGGTGGTACTTGAATTTTTTCCTCACATTTGACAGTTCCATTGTCACATCGGGCATTACTAACATCACATGTGACTGTACTTTTGTTACATTTGGTGGTTCCCTTATTTTTTCTCACATTTGTTGGTTTCATTGTCACATTGAGCAGTACTAATATCACATTTGACCATATTTTTGCCACATTCGGTTGTACTCATATTTTTTTCTCACATTTGATAATACCATCCTTAAATTGTGCAGTACCAACATCACATATGACTGTACTTTAATCACATTCAGTAGTTTCCTTATTTTGTTTCTCACATTTGATGATTTCATTGTCACATTGGACAGTACCAACATCACATAAAATATTGAACCCAAATTAGAATTAATAATAGCTTATCACATAAAATTTATTGTGAAAATGTTGTGGATGTAGCATTACACTTATATTTATTGAACTTAAATTCTTATGAGTCTCAAGTGAAAGTGTTCAACATTTTTATTAGGGTGGTCAAAATAGGTTAATTTAGTAAATAATATAATTTTTTTGAAGTATATTTATACAATATTTTCAAGTCAGGGTGGTCCCAGAACATATTAATTTAAAATAATTATTTATATAAATTTTTTTTGCATATATAATTTTTTTTTTTGACAACCACCCTCACATACAAGTAGAGCCGCCAATGAATTGCAAGACCAAAATGACAATAAAAATTTTATACAACCACTCTATTTGCTTGATTTGAAACTCGTTGATTTTAAAATTAATGGATTTAAAAAGCCTTGATTTGAAATCCATTGATTTTTAAATTCCTTGTTTGGGTCTTTTTATACAATGACGGATTTGAAATTCTATTGTTTGGATACCTAAATTTGGATTTGGATTTGAATTTAAAAATCAATAAAATACATGAGCTAATAAAAAAGCCATTGATAATCCAATTAACAAGATGATGACTAAAAATTTGTCATTATAGCCAACTAATTTTTTTTTTGCCAACTATTGGCAACTAAAATGTTCTATATCAACATAAAGAGAGAACCCAAATGCATGAGTTTTTTCTCAACATTTAAAATCTCAAACTAAAAAAATTGTTTCAAAGTTCTTAACAGCTAAAAAGTTTTATTTCAACAAAGACGATAAAATATCCAAAATATATGTTTTTTACACAAAATTCAAAACAAAGAAGCCATTGATAGACCAATTGACAATATAATGATTAAATATCTTCCATCATAGCCAACTTAAAAAATGTCTCGCCAACTCTTGCCAACTAAACTATTTTAGAGAGAGAGAGTACACAAAATATATGTTTTTTTTAAAATTTTTTTTTTTTAACGACATTCAAAATCTCAAACTAAAAAATTGTTTCAAAGTGGATATTTTCTACTCTTTTTTCTTTGGTAAGGTTCAATTGCATAACTTATTGATACCAAATGTTGACGTGTTGTTGTGCAATAGGAGAATTCATCACTTTTCTTCTTCCTCAATCATAGCTTCAACTGCATCGTCTATATATTTTGCACCAACTCTAGGAGCTCTATTCCTCCCACACAAGATCTCAATGTCCTCCAATTGTCAATAACTTTGTTTTTATAAGCACATGCTTTTGTATTTTTCTAAGGAGAAAAAAAAGAAGCAATGAGTTAACTTAAATAAAATAAATTGGGCAATAAAACAAAGGAAAGGGGGAAAAAAAGCAGGACATTATGTGATGATTGTATTAGTTATAAACTTATGTAGAAATGAAAGGCATTATGTATCTGCAGAATTTTCTCAAAACAATCTTTAAACATGGACAAAACTTGTTATAGCTTGAAAACTACAATACCAGGAAGTAGTTAGCACACGACCATATAGTTGAGTTAGCCTTGGAAAGTCATTCAGTAGAACAAACATCACATATAACCCCCTCTCAGCCATTTATTTTAAAATATTTTGAAATTTTAAATTTCATATTTTGCACAAGTGATACATAAACTGATGTAATTTTTTTTTTTTGCATTGATTGGGCAAATTTTGGGTGTTATAATATTTTTGCTCTCTTGATCTGAATGCTATATGAAACCATTTTTTCCACAAGTTCATATACGAAAGGATAAATAATTCATTAGTTCTATTTGTATATGCCATTGATGGTCCAAAGAAAACATACCACCTACTTGCACTTGGAGCTAAATATAGTTTTTTTTACCTCATAATAACGATAACGTGAAATGATATACAACCCAGTTTCATGCACTACAAACAGGTCTCTTGTTGTAAAGTATCTAAAGGAAGCTTCTAGCAAAAAAAAAGTATCTAAAGGAAGCTGAAAAACTACAAAGAAATCCATTATAAGTATCTTGACTTCCACTTACTCTGCTACTTGCTCATCATAAGAAGGAAAAAATTCATTTACAAAGAAATCCACTACAATGTGTTTCTTCACATCTATATTTGAATACCATCATGGCAATAATTGAAAAAGAGAATCAACTGCATCTTGCAATTGGTCTACATGTCTGGATTATTCTCTTGTAGGAAATAAAAAAAAAAGTCAAAATTTGGAAGGAATCAGATCACAACTAAAACAGAAGCTAATGAATCGAAAGGTTAAGATTCGGGCGAGATCTCGATCAAGTGCTGATCTGCACTTGGACCAGATCTCCTAGATTTCCTTCCTTTTTTACTCTGGCTTGCTCCCCACTAAGTTTGACCTTGAGACATATGTTTTTCCCTCAAAAAGTCTAATTTTCTTAAGTCCCACATTGCTTAGAGATTCATCCCTGACCTAGCATCTAGTATAAATATCCCTCTCTAGTATCAGTTGAAAACACTCCGAATTTTAGATCTAGACCCTAGAATTTCAAAGAAAATTGAAAATTCTTCTCTCTCTCTCTCTCTCTCTTTCTCTCTCTCTCTCTCTCGTGCGCGCGTGCATTAGTAGTAGGAACGTGCCTTTGGTCCCTATGCAGGTAAGGTTTTTAGACCTCATCTCTTTAATTATGCCCTAGTAATTTAAATTCAAGCATGTTTTATTTTCAAATTCTTCACATGTTCTTGATTGTTAGCATGTTAGATCTAGGTTGTCTTTACCTTTTGCATGTTCTAGGGTTTTTCAATTCAATTCAATTAACATGTTCATGTGCTCCTAGATTAGTGTTTATCATACATCACACACACATATTCACATGCTCTTGAATGCTTGTTTCAATCTTTGCAATTGCAAATTATTGGATAATATAAATTATTGATTGATGTGATATGATTATTGACCACCAAAGTCTAGAAGACCAGTTTCGCTGGGAAAGTTGGGTGATATACACCTTCCCAATCTTATAACATAGCCTCCGAACTAAGATCAAGTGTTAGTAAATTATGTTTTTCCTTATACTTTTAAATTTCTAGATTATAACTAGGAATTAAAGCAATGTACTTTTCTTGATTGTATCTAAGACTAAAGCCATGTAATTTTCAAGAGATGTACATTCAATTTCAATTCATCAATAAAGATATGAACTTTTTAATTATTTTAGATTTTTATTTATTTATTTATTTTTCCAATTAAATAAGTGGCAACTCCATTATAAAACCTTTGACTTAGGAGAGTAGATAACATTAGTAGAACTTCCACTCTTGAGAGACATCAACATGACTCCACCCATTCATGTGGGTTATTCCAAAACCCTTCGGTTTGAAAGATTTGGGTCGAGGGTGCGGTCTCTCACATACCCACCTAACCCATTTAATTTGGACAACCAGCCCAATTAACCCATTAGAAAATTAGGAGTTTAGGACTACTTTTTTTAGGAAAAAAAAGTCAATTTTTTTTTAAAATTTTTTTATTAGAAGATAGAAAAAGGTCAATTATTTTAATTTTTTTATTAGAAGATAGAAAAAAGTCAATTATTTTAAGAGATTGAAAACTCTTGCTTGTCTTATATTTTCCTCCATTTTCTCTTGAACCAAATAAGATGTTAAGCAAAGTGAGAAAGAAAATGGCTAGGGTTTAGGGTTGACATTCCCTCCTCTTTGATCTGAACCTATTAGCCACCAAGGTAATATTTTAAAGCTTATTGAGGGTTGAAAATGGCTTTACAAGTGAATAGCCTCTTACCCACCAAGATGATTCTGGTGTTGGATTTAGATTCAGAGGTGAGGGATTTGCCAAAGGAGGCGATGAAGGAGATGAAGTTGGTGGCAAATTCACCGGAGAATGTGCCAGTGTTGGAACAAACATCCATAGAAAGACCCATTTCCATAGACTTATTTGCAATTCTTTCAATTCCAAATTTAAAAAGAAAATCCACAGATTGATTCAAACACATAAATCAAGAGCAAAGGATGAACAAAATGAAACACAAATTGAGATCTAGATTAGAAATACCCAAAAGTGGATCTTAGTGTTTGGAAGGTGGGAAAATGAGAGGAACACCTAAGAAAAGCAAACAAGAAAAAGAAAAAGAAGAAAGGGAGAAAGGATCTCGGTGTTTGGAAGGTGGGAAAACAGGAAGAAAACCTAAGAAAATCATGAAGTAAAATAAAAAGGAGAAAGGAAGAGAGGAGGACAGGATGTTGTGTTAGGATTTTGATTTTGTTATGTTATGTTTTAATTTTGGTTTTTTGTTTTTAAATGTAAAAAGCTAACACATTGGGTACCCAGTGAGTTTATCCATTAAGACTCATTTAACTAAATTTTCCAATGGGGCTATATACCCATTTAACTCAAATGTTTAATTTGGGTCAAGACTAACCCAAATTAGGGGGGTCATGGGGTGGTTAATAGATTTGGGTAAAAATTGACACCCCTACTTATAAGTGAATGCTAGTAGGCTTTTACAACAAATGCTTCATTATAATATTCTATTACTATAACAGTTTCATGGCAATAAACGCAAAGATTAATACTAGTCATTGCTATTAGGCTATTACAATGAAAGCTTTGTTTTTGTTTTTTTGTTTTTTGTTTATAGAGTTTCAACTTATGACGTCAGATTCTAATAATTACGTTCTTTATCATCAGATCAAGACACCAATTACTTTTTGATGTGAGTGGGGATTGAACCCCAGATCTCTTATTCAACCATTAGAGACTACCAATTGAGCTAACTAGAACTCACTTACAATGAAAGCTTTGTTGAGATATGATATTGTTGCAATCATATGCTTGTACATTGTACTAGCTAGTTTGGTTGAGAGCCTATATAAAGGGTCCGTTTGGATTGAGCTTATTTTTGCTAAAATTGAAAACTGAAACTAAAAACACTGTAGCAAAATAATTTTTAAATGTGTGAATAGTGTTGTGGGACCCATTTTTAATGAAAAAGTTGCTGAAAAGTAGAATTTGTGGGTCCGTGAACAGTGCACGAGTGCACTGTTCACGGTTGACTTGGTCAAATAGTGCGGCTGGAAAAAAAAAAAAAAATCACAAAACGCAGCCCAGGATTCAGCGGAAAACGCTGAATCCAAACGGGCACAAAGGATGCTTATGTGTAGTAAAGATCATGGTTTTGAAATCTAGACCAAACCGTACGGTCCAACTTGGTTAACTGTGAACTATTTAACAAAACGGTTCTTTTAACTCTAAAAACTGTACAATGCAAAATAGTCTATGAATCGTTGTGGGTGCAATGGGGAGTATGCCTCGGCCGAGTGGACCAAGGCGGAGAAAAGAATATTGGAGTCGCCACCTAGTTTTATGGCCAAAGAACCATGTATATAGTACCCTTACGTGGAAGGACTGATCTTACTACCAGAGTATGGGTTCGGATTTTAGGTACGGTTTGGGAAGGTGTTAGGCACTCATGACCGCCCGACCTATGGGTCGGCTTCCACTCATTGTGTCTTACGTCTTAATCTTATTAAAAACATGTTCAACGTTGCATTCTAAACACACACACACACACACACACACACACACACATCTAAGCATACAACATGATATTTTCATCCAAAACCCTAGCATAGGTATGGTGAGATTAAGCAAACATGTGATTGCATCCAAGCATCATCCAAACATACTTATACTTATCATCAAATTCATGGCATAAAAATTCTACCATTCATCTAGCAATATATATCCAAGGGTAGCAAAACACATTACAAAACTACAACATCAATAAGGAATTAATATCGAGCATATCCCAAACATCCAAGTGTATCATCATGGCATCAACCAAGCATATTCTGTTGGAAAAACATGGTTTGTATCTCATACAAAACATACACAGTAGAAAATTAACAGATCTACTTCATTCACAATTGATAACATGTACTACGTAAATTTCAGAATTTAAGAATAAGAGAGTGTACCTTGGTGCAATGAAATTCAAAACCAAAGATTAGAAGTACTTGGGAACACTTTTAATCTTCACTCCAATTCCCCTTGTGCCCAAGAAGTGTGGTCTCTCAGTCAGTTTATATGTATGTGTTCAAGGGAGAATAAGAGAGTGGCTTACACTCACATACACACCATTTTATTCTCTTATAAAATTTTTTATGTTTCTCTCCTTATAACTGATTATCTAATTGGGCTAACCTTTTGGGCCATTCTAATTGAGCTTTAGTATGTGGCATGGAGTGACCAAAAGGGAATAATAAGACACTAGCTCCAATGGGTTTTAGGCTTTTCTGTCAACTCTTGAAAAGTCCAAAATGATCAATAATTATATTTAAAATACCACTATATAAATATAATTGCACTCTAGGCCTTATTAATAAGTTATATCCAAAGACTTTATTATACATACAACCCCTTCATTAAAATATTCATTGTAATACAAAGTCATGTATGTTGACTGCCACTTTAAAGATTACTACATCTTAATCCTTGAGTACCCAATTTAATCCTTTAAGTTATTCATCATAAATTTATGAAATCCAATTTCATAAATATATACTTTAGTAACTCCTTACTAAAGTGGTTAGGCCTAACACTTTAAATAACAAAATCCATTAAACTTATCTTAAGGGAATATTTTATATCTCCGTTAAGAGATTATAAATTCCATCTTGAGAATATACGTTCCTTCAACACTAAATGTGGCTGCCTAACATATTAAGGCTTTGGTCATGACTTTAGATCTCACTCCTGATATATCAAAGCAACCTACACTACATGATCATGTTCATTATTCTTTCAAGATTAGGGTCTGATGTAAATAGAAGTCGTGAGATTTATTATTCATTTGACAGTCATTAGTAGAATAATAAATCTCACAGCGGTCCAGTTTAATATGTCTTAACACTTAAAACATATCAACATATTAACTAGAAGTCTCCACTTCCATGATCAAAACAAATTATCTTAGTTGGTATGTTATAGTTTTCGTAGATGAAATGTCGAATTTCATTATCAACTACGAACTAAAATTATGAGTTTACAAAGAACTTGTGACTTATATCTTCTGTGACTAAATCACATACTATGCATCTCATGAACTATATGATAATGTCCAAATATTCATGTTACCATTATTTTAGATAATAATAAAACAACTTTATTAATTACAACATAATGTCATACATACATAGCATCATATAATAGGATTTAAAGGGCACATATCCTAACAATCTCCCACTTGCCCTAAAAACTATTGTGCATTAATCTAACTATCATCATGTTCATCAAACCTAAACAAGACCATATCCAATGCATGTACATGTGAATGCATGCCTTACCTCATTGCATCATAGCACCTATACATCAATGGATGGACATATGAATGCATGTTCATGTCATAGCAAAGATTTAATTGAAAGGAAACCCTAATTTAACATGTGAAGAACAAAAAAACACTTAAATAGAGAAACAGAGAATTGAGAAGCATAAAACAAGGCAAGGTAGAAGCATGTTGCACAAACAAAATAAAGAAACAGAAGCAGAAAAGGTTGAATTAGGGTTTTGGGCTTAAGTACGCGTATGCATACATAAGGCATGCGTACACGGCCCAATTGTATGTGCATGCATACTTTGAGTATGCGTACGCATGTAGAGAACATGTGTACGCATACACGCTCAAAAACCCTAACCCAGAAAAGCAAAGCAGAAAAAAAGAGTAGAAACTTAAAATAAAGAATCTAACAACCTAACATGCTTTAAAATATAAAACAGAGAACACATAAACTAACAGACATATTATAACATAATCAAAACAAGAAAAGCAAAGAAAATAGGAATTAAAACAAGAAAAGAAAGGAAAAAAGGGTTTAGAATATATACCTCAAACAAAAAGCTTTTTAGCTTGATTTTGACCGTGCACTTCAGTCAAATCTATTCACAATCAAACAAAAATGATTAGTAAACTTCAAAACTTGAAGATCAAGTCCAGAAAAGGTCACAATCAAAAGAAAATTGACTTGGGGATGTTTTGTAAAAAACTCCCTCTTTGATTCACTATTTCTAGTGAATCTTAGGTTTTCCCTTAGGATTTTCTATGTATTTTGAGAAGGTACCATGTATAGCTTTTTATATTGAGAAAATGAGGGTTTGGAACAGCTTTCAGACGATGTAAGATTCGTTCCAAACCTTAGCTTTAATGCAAAAAACTTTCCTTTCATAGTTTTTGGAACCCTAGCATGTGTACGCATTCCCATGTACAAGTACGCATGTATGAAGCTTGCGTATGTGGATTTGGAGCATGTGTATGCATACATGTGTCTGCATACACATACGTGTGTCTGCGTATGCATGACCTAGGGTTTCCTTGGCCTTTTTTTTCAAAAATAGTTTTATTTAGCTCTTAAAAGAGTTATATTTTCCACAAAAACCTTCCTCAATTCAAATTAAGTCTGATCGGCCCCTAAACCAACCTTGGGCTTTAGAGTTTTACCATCATTGGGGAACAAGGGCTTGAGATGTAAGGGGTACAAAATGCGATGTCTACAACCATTTGAACCACGGTTGAACTACTTAGGTTTGAAAACCGTGGACAGTTTTATGATTTAGGTCAAAGCTTAAAAAAAAGACTACAGTAGTAACAACACCTTATTGTCATTGTTAGGTGAAACCCTAAGAAACAACTAAAAAGAAAATTGTAGTGTAAGAATAACTAAATCTCTCATATGATATGCTTCCACAAGTCTCTAGATGCTAGTCAAAGCTTTTGTCCTTGTCAATGTTGTTGTCCGTTGCAGCCTCTAGTTGACGACCGGTGATTGGATCTTTCCAAACTAGTGGTCGACTATCTTTCTCTCATTGTTTTTCTTTCTTAGTGTTGAGGCCCATTTTTGACAAAAGAACCAATGGTAGAAGAAGCCCAATAATAAGGAAAAGGAGAGAAAATTAGATTAATAAGAGGTAATAAACCCAATAGGCCAACGTGGCAAGAATGGTAGCCAACAAGCCTATGGGATCAATAAGAGGTAAAGACAATGTAAATGGGCCGAGGAAGCCCAAGGAAAGAGGTAATAAACCCAATGGGTAAATGTGGCAGGAATGGTAGCCAACAAGCCCATGGGATCAATAAGAGGTAAAGACAATATGCGTTGAGGAAACCCAAGGAAATAGATAATAAACCCAATGGGTCAACGTGGCAGGAACAATAGCCAACAAGCCCATGGGATCAATAAGAGGTAAAGGCAACGCGAATGGGCCGCGGAAGCTCAAGGATAAAAGTAATAAACCCAATGGGCCAACATGGCAGGAATGACAGCTAGTAGGCCTATAGGCATGGTAGGAAGTGGAATGGTAGAAAGTAGAAGCCTAATGGGCTAGATGGGTAGAAGCTTCTACACAAGCAATGCCTAGCCTATGGAGGAACGAAGGGAGGCAACAATGCCCAACCCACACCTCCTCTATGTTGTGGAATATAGACACGAACCTAATACCCGTAGCAGAATAAGAAAATGCAAGGACATTAGGAATGGCGTGGGAATAAAAGAAGACAAACCAGAGGGTAGTGGAACGCACACAAAGGTCAGGGCGCCACCCATTTATATTCAGCCAATACAAGAGAGATGGGCCTTTAGTTAGGGGATTCAGAGGGTGTGGTTTGGCAATGGGGAGAAAAGATTTCTATTTTGAGGTTCTTGCTGAGGTTTCTTTTGGGGGAAATGCTTTGCCGAGATGACATTTCACCCAAAAAAGGCAAGTATGGCTGGGGCCATTTGATGCATGCCATAGGGGTAAGTGTTGTCAGAGCCTTTAGACCTTATCCATTGAAGGTAAGGTAGAAATGGGGGAGGGGGAAGAAACAAAACAAGGAATTTTTTTCAGGAATGGAGAGTGGTGCAGCAAGCACAATCTGAGTAGAGGTAATGGCCGGGCAACCGATGAGTTAGTGGGCAAGCCTAGAGAGATGCCCACAAGGAACCAAAAACTGTTGGTGAAGCCCTAGGGATAAAAGGGAAAAATCCCATAGAATTAAGAGGTATAAAATGGATGAGAGGTAGCTAGGAAGGAACAACAGAGAGAGAGGAAGAACACAAGGAAAAAGCAATAAGAGAGAAATTGAGAATCAGAGAACTAAAAAGAAAACTAAGTGGTAAAAACAAAGAGAGAAGGAAGAGAGAACACATGGTAGAAATAGGGGCATGCATCGATAGACCATCGTTTCTCTCCCTCATGACATTCCTACTCTTTGAAGCTCTGTGAAATTAGAATCTAAAACCATTTAGGCCTTTTCTCCAGCACGGTTAACTTCAACGATAGGAGGTTGTAACGAGTTATCCGTATTGGGGTTCGGTTCCCATCTTGGACCTATTTCTGCTAAGCAATCTTTAGCTTCCTCAACACCTTCATTATTATTCTTTCTCTTTGTATTATAGCATTGATATTGATCTTGCTGTGATATCTTTTACTTTTTTTCTACTGTATTAGTTATTTTGTTTGCGGTATTTATTAGTTTCTCTTAGTTATTCTGTAGTAACCTCATTTTTTTTAAAATTTTTATTTTATGTATTGTATTAGTCGTTCTGCCATACTAGTTATCTTGTTTGCAGTATTAGCTATTTTTTTTTTTTTTTTGGATTGGCTATTCTACTGTAACTTTTTCATTCAGCATATTTTATTCTAGGAGTCAGTCTGCGGAAGTGTTCTTTGTAGCGTAAGGCAGTTATACCATCTCGACCATATCTACCGTGTCTAGCTTGCCATACCATCACCAAGTTGTCTCAACATTGGGCATACCTGGCTTGCGCACAAGCTGGCTCATGGAGTAACTTGCAAAAGGCCAGTCTCGACTCCCTTACCCATTAACTCATAGGCGTTGGAGTAGTAGATGGGCCCAGGCCCATCAACGCAGAAAGGCCCCCACATTAAATTGGTGACTTTAACAGGGAGTTGGGAAACAGACAGGGAAGGATAGACAATCCCTTCGTGAGCCATACTTTTGAGATCAAAGACATGGCGAAACATGAGTGCGATGCCTTCGCTGGCAGAATCACGGCCTGCCACTCTGCTCCAGACCAACCAGGCGGAGGGCATCAACGGAGCGGGGGTTGAACAACAACCACAACAAAGAAACCCCACAGACAATGCTAACTTTTTTTTTTTGAGGTGCTGCAGTTGGTGCAACATTCCCAGAGACAGCTGATGGAGGAAATGCGCCATCTGAAGGAGTATAAGACCAAGGAGAAGGGTAGTCAACACGACTTAGAGAATATAACGGACAAGGAAGAAACCCCTAAGGGTGGTGGCCCTCAGAATGTAGAATAGCACTTTGTCATGATGGCTAATTTAGCGGCATTATTGGAACGAGAAAAGGCCAAGGTGCCTAAGGAAAGGTTTTATTCAAGGAGGCCACCATATCCAATGAGACTACTCAGCAAGCCTTACCCTAACAGATATGAACCCCCAACCTTTTCTCAATATGATGGTAGAAAGGGGAGCGCCATTGAGCATGTGAGTGAATTCATGGACACCTTGGGTCCGTACATAGCAGAAAAGGACTTGTGTCTGTGAGAGTTTTCAAAATCCTTGTGTGATCATGCACTTGGTATACTGGCTTAAAGCCAGGATCCATCCCCACATGGTATGACATGATGGATGTCTTTTGCGGCAAATACTTTCATGGAGAAGAAACAGTAATACTTGCAACCCTGCAAGGCACCAAGCAGAGGAATGGTGAGGACCTCATGGAATACATCAAGAGGTTCAGAGACATAGCCTTTGACTGCTATAACCACTACGAAGAAAGAACACTGAGGGAGATGTGTATGGGGAACATGATCATGGAGTACCGAGTAGTACTAAAAAATTTAGGGATTTCCTAGTTCACTCAACTACTGCAGAAACCTAGAAAGATGGCTCAGTCAGTCAGACCCAACTTAGAGAAACCAAGGGAGCAGAATTCCGTACCACAAGCCATAACGGTGTCCACCAATGAAAAGAGAAGGAGGCCAGATGGAAGGGAGTATAAGAGCCTTCTACCCATACCATGCACACTAAAGGAATTAGACATACTTCTAGACAAATGGATTATAGACAGGGTCTTCAAGCCCAATTAGGTTTCCAGGGAGCCCATTGAAGAGGAGTGGAGGGACTCGCGTTTCTGCTAATTGCACAACTATGTGTAGCATGCCACCGCAGAATACTGGGCTCTCTGTAGATTGGTCCACCATAGGATGAGAGAAGGGACTCTCGTTAACACAGCTAGAAGTTCAGAGAAATCCACTCCCTAACCATAAGGGGAAAGGGGTTGCGACAGTAGTTATCTACGTTGACCCAGGTGAGGAGGAAGATGAGAGACCTTCATTGCCAATAGAAGAGTCCCCGGTTCAAGAATCTATTTGACCAGCTAGAGTTCATGACAAATGAACGGAGAATGGCCACGGAGACCTTGGTGAGCATTGCCTCGGGAGTAGGAGTTGAATGCCTTACCGCAGAAGCTTAGCCCAATCGAGCCTTACTAGAAGACAAAAAAGAAATCACTTTTAGCGATGAGGATATGGGGGTGAGCTACCCAGATCATAGAAGGCCACTCTATTGGTAGCATCCATAAATCAGATCCTCGTCAAGCGAGCCCTAGTAAACACAGGCACTTCAGTGAATCTCATCCCACTCAGCACATTGGAAGCAACTGGGATACTAGAAAACAAGATTCAAGGGTACCCTATAGAGGTAACAAGATTTAGGGGAAAAGGAGAATACACGATTGAATACATCCAGCTTTAGCTAAAAGTAGGCCCCACAGCCTCCTTGACCCGCTTCTATGTGGTGAAGATAGAGGTCTCATACCACGTATTATTGGGACGACCATGGTTGCATAAGCATTGTTTTATCCCATCAACATACCACTAGTGCGTGAAGGGGAGATTCCATGACAAAATGATACAGATTGCAGCAAACCTGTCTCTTTTCGAGCAAGTAGAAGCCCACTTGGTGGAAACCATGTTTTATGACGAATGGGCACTGTTGTGAGAAAGCTTAGTGTTGAAACTGTTGGGTACCTTTGTTCTTAGGTGGGAAGACATTGAAAATTATCTAGAACTTGATTTGAGAGAGTTACTAGCATGAAAGAGGAAGAGGAAGGAGGCGCCAACCTCAGAATCAAATAGTCTGCCACACTGTGTCTGGGTCAAAATGCCTAATAGCAGAATAGTATATAAATTATGAAGGTGTGCGGGGCCCACTTGTAGTGTGCAAGGGGGTCTCGGAGAAGGGCCCAACAGAGGAAGAAATGCAAGTGACGGCTGAAGAGAAGTTAGAAGAAATAAACTAGGGCACAAACCCACAGAAGCTAAGACCAATTTCAATTAGTTCGAAGTTGCCAGAGGAAGAAAAGTTAGAGCTGATTCAGTTATTGAAAGAGTTCAAGGACATCTTTGCATGGGAATACAGCGAGATGCTGGGGTTGGATCCAAGCCTAGTGATAGATATGCTCAATGTTGAACCAGGCACTAGGCTAGTGGCCCAACCAACCAGAGTGTTCCACACTGATGTGGAGAAGTAGATAGTGTAAGAAGTACAGAAGTTGCTGGTGGTAGGATTTATCAAGCTGATCCAACACCCAAGGTGGCTGTCCAATATTGTGCATGTGAAGAAAAAGAATGGACAAATTCGCTGCTACGTAGATTTTAGGAATCTCTATCGAGCCTGCCCTAAGGACGAATTCCCACTGCCCAACATGGACCTACTAATAGACTCTGCTATTGGACATGCCATGTTTTCCTTCATGTATGGGTTCAATGGCTACAATTAAATCCGGATGGCACCTAGAGATGCAGAAAAAAGCGCCTTTCGAACACCAATTGGGAATTTCTATTAAACAGTGATGCCCTTCGGGCTGAAGAACATAGGCGCAACTTATCAGCACACCATGATTGTGATATTCCATGACATGTTGCATCACGAAATGGAGGAATATGTGAACGACATCGTGGTAAAGTCAAAGAAGCGGGAGGACCACGTCAAAGTATTATGAAGGCTATTCGAAAGGTGCAAACTTTTCAAACTAAAAATGAACCCTTTGAAGTGAGCTTTTGGGGTGTCTATCGAGAAGTTCTTGGGGTTTTTAGTCTATAGTAGAAGGATAGATGTAGATCTGGCCAAAGTCACGGCAATAGCAACCATGAAGCCACCAACCACCATCAAAGAATTGAAAAGCTTTTTGGGCAAAGTCTCTTATATTAGAAGGTTCATACTGGGCCTAGCATCAATCACTTTGGCCTTTACGAAGCTGCTGAAGAGAGGATAGAGTTTTGAATGGGCAGGCGAACAGCAGAAAGCCTTCCAAAAGTTCTAGCAGATTATGATGACCCTACCAACTGTGCAAGCCCTAATCCGCAGGAAACCACTGTTACTTTATTTGGCCTCAAGCTTGTCCACCACTGGGGCATTGATAGCCCGGGAGGATGTAGGTGGTGTTGAATAGTCGATGTATTACGTAGGCTGCGCTTTGAGGGAAGCTAAGACATGCTATCCCAGGGTAGAAAGGGTATGATTGGCAGTTATCTACGCATCACAGAGGCTACGTCATTACTTCCTACCCTAGGAGGTTCACCTCATGACGAAATCCCGTGCAATTAAGGCACTTCTCCAGCAACCTATCCTGTCTGGCAGGATATCCCAGTGGCTACTACAATTGTCGCAATATGACTTGAAAGTGGGTGCGCCTAAAGCAGTAAAAAGCCAAGCAATAGCAGATCTGCTAGCTCAATTTCCGGGAGAAGAAGAATTCCCACTAGATGATGAGGTACTTGGAGAAGTGGCTACGGCAGAAATAGCAACAGATCAGTGGGTCATGAAGTTTGACGGCTCCTCTATAATAAACTCGGGAGGCATAGGAGTGGTTCTTTACCACAGAGGTGGAGAGACCATAACACTGTCATTCAAGTTGGAGTTTCTGTGCTCAAATAATATAGTAGAATACGAGGCATATCTGACAGGATTGGCAACGGCCCTTAAGATGGGGATCTGACATCTAAGAGTTATGGGTGATTCCAACCTGGTGGTTTGCCAAGCCAAAGGAAGCTTTTCCTTAAAAGAGCCAACCTTGGCCCCTTATAGGACGCTAGCCTAAAGGATGGAAGAAAAATTCTGCACGTTTGAGATAGAGTATGCCCAAAGGAGTGAGAATAGATATGCAGATGTGTTGGCTGCATTGGGCTCACAAATAGCCTTTGAAGGCAGTAGTACCACAGTAGAAGTGAAGAAGCGAAATGAGTCCATAATTGAAGCACTTAAGGAAAGATTTCCAGAAAGGGAGACATGTGAGAAGGATTGGAGGGCTCCCGTTAGGGAAGCCTTATTGAGGGATGAAGATGCAGTAGAATTGAAGGTTGTGAAGGATTACGTCATGATGAAAGGAGAGCTGTACTGAAGAATGCTAGGAGGAACCCTGTTAAGATGCGTGCGGCATGAAGAGGCCCAAGAAAGTTAGAGGAAATGCATAACAGGACTTGTGGGTTCTGCAAGAAAGTCAATGTATCAAAGACTATAGAGATTGAGTTTTTATTGGCCGAATATGAATAGGGAAGTGGATCAGATCTAGAGCCAGTGTGAAGCATGCCATCTGGCCATCAACCAAGAAGAGAACTACGTTGTGTTCACAATGGAGGATTGGAGAAGCCCATTTGTGGGATACTTGGCAGAAGGAATCTTATCGTAGAAGCACAAAGAGAGGTACAAGGTTAGAAAATTGGTAACCCGTTACTTCCTACACAAAGGAGTTTTATTTAAGAAGGGATATAATGGAGACCCACTGTGATGTTTGGGGCCAGATGAGGAGATGCTAAAGGAAGTTCACTCAGGTGAATGCGGGGGAATGATAGGGGAGAAAGAAGTTATACCAATGCATCTTACGGATGGGCTACTACTGGCCCACTATGAAGAAGGATGTAGTAGAATTTGTGAAAATGTGTCACGCTTGCCAGGTGCAAGCCAATTTGATCCATACAAACCCATAGAGCTTGTAAATCATGATTATGCCATGTCCCTTTCACACATGGGGGCTCAATTTGGTGGGACCAGTCAACCCACCTTCGAACAGGTATATCTTGATCTTAAAAGCTATAGAGTATTTTACCAAATGGGCAGAGGCCATACCACTGCGTAAAGCCACTGGAGGTGCCGTGACAAACTTTATCAAGGAAAATATAATTGTATGTTTTGGAGTATCCCACAAAATTATAAGTGACATTGACACACCTTTCATGAACAGAGAAGTTAGAAAGATGTTGGAATTCTATCAAGTAAAACATCACTGGTCATCGCCCTATCACCTATAAGGGAATGGGCAAGCTGAAGCAATGAACAAGTCCCTTATCAAAATCATCAGCAAAATGAGCCAAGAATACAGCGCAGGTTAGGTAACGCACCTGGCAGATGCATTGTGGGCTTATTGGAGTTCACCAAAATCCACCACGGGATTTTCTCCTTTCTCCTTAGTATACAGAATAGAAGCTATTAGCCCAGTAGAATTAATGATACATTCTTTGAAGGTTATGCAGAAGCGAAAGAAAGAAAAGGAGAAGGAGGTCTTTGTGGCAGAAAGGTGTGAGGATTTGGAAGGATTAGATGAGAAGAAGGAAGAAGCCTAAGAATGTGGCCACAGATACAGGCAGAAAATGGTAGAAGCTTATGGCAAAACCATAAGAGAAAGGGTATTTACAGAAAGCTAGCTAATGCTGAGAACATCAGACCATGTCCAAAGAGGATTGGTAGGACCATCTAAGTTTTCACCTAAGTGGGAAGGTCCCTTTGTGTTAAGGGAGGCTAATGCGAGCAGATATTATCGCTTGGCCCAAATGGATGTAAAAGATCTCATGGACCCTATCAATGGCAAGTGGCTTAAGCGTTATTACACATAGGAAATGCTATGTATCTTTCCTTTTTTTATTTTATTTTATTTTATTTTTTTTAGTTTCCTCCAAGTTACTACCCTTGCAAGGGACTTTATGTCACAAGAAAACATTGTAGTCTAATTCTTCTATTGTAATCATGAAAAGAGCAGAAATTAATGAAAGCCATGCATGAGGTATTAGCAAAAACACATAGTCTCATAAAGCATAATAAGTGCAGTAGCATGTGTAGTAATATATTACAAACCAAAAATATAAGTCATACTGTACTTATCAAATAGTTATAAGTGCTAAGGGAAATTAAGTGTATCATAAAGGGGAAGAAAAGCTACATAAATAATAAGTGTCTGAGTACATAACAGGTGATCAAAGGCTAGAAATAAGGGTCTCACCCTGGAAAGGATTAGAAGTAGTCATGTCAGAAAGAAGACGCTCATGACAAGCCTCCAAATCTGCTATCTCCTTTCACAAACTCTCGAGACGGGTATCAATGGCATCCACAGCCCTCTACTACAAGATCGTCTCTGCAGAAACGGTGTCCACAAAGTTATGCTCAATGTGGTTTATCACACACCCCAATAGCTTAAAGAAGTGCTCCCTATAGAACGGCCAAGAGGGAACCTTTGCATAAAATCCCCATGGTTGCGATAAACTGCCTCCAAATGGCCCATATAATCCCTGGGCACTTGGTATATATAGAAGTCCACATAAGGAGGTCCAGTGCCCCAGAAGTTTGTTGGATCAAGGTCGTTCATCTTCGTCTGATTAAAGTGAATAAATAAGGTAGTAGCCTCGTTCACAGGGTTAGGAATAGCGGCAGAACTACTCCTAATCTCAAATGTAGCACTTGGGGTCCCCTCGGTAGGCAATGGACCTAAGGATAAGCATCACATATGTTCCCAGTAAAAAAAAAAGAAGGAAATAATACTAATAAGGAAGGAAAGGGAATTACTAGGTTCGGCAGGAATGGGGGTTGTGGGCTCCGTAGGAATTGTTGTAGTCTTGGGCTCCTCATAAACATCTGTGACTGCATGACAAGGGTAACATGCAAGGCAGATAAGAGAATGTACAAGGAATGATAGGAAAAGAAGAAAAAAGAAGATACAACAGAGATTGGGAAATATGTACCTATAGCCTCCATCTTATGCTCATCATCAGAAGCCTCATTAGAATCAGAAACCCGTGTCTTTATAACCGGCTTATCATTATAATCCTCAAGAATCGCCTTAGAGCTCTTATAAGGAGATAAATTAACATCGGGCCCTCGGATGGCAGAGGTAGGAATTGAGGACGGGGTGACAACCAATGAGGACCCATCCTTGATGGCTTGAGAAAGAGCAACAAAAGCGTTGCTAGTAGAATTGATGGGTGGAGGAGTAACTGGAGGGGCATTCTCCGCCTGAGTCATCACTAGAGAAGTGGCTCCCTTCGAAGGGGTAGCAGGCTTGGTAGAAATAGGGGTGGACTCCCCAATGATGCCTCCTTCAATAGAGGTACAATCCTTAGTAGGAATGCCTCCGAAGGAGGAACTGAAGCCTTCGTAGAAACTTCCCTAGCAACAGCAGTTGTAGCAGAAGTCATGGCCTTAGCAACAATTTCAACATCCTCAAAGAAGCCCTCTCGGTAGAAATAGGGGTGGACTCCCCAATGATGCCTCCTTCAACAGAGGTACAATCCTTAGTAGGAATGCCTTCGAAGGAGGAACTGAAGCCTTCGTAGAAACTTCCCTAGCAACAGCAGTTGTAGCAGAAGTCATGGCCTTAGCAACAATTTCAACATCCTCAAAGAAGCCCTCCTTAGAGGCGTTAGTAGTAACAAAAGTCTCCTCGCTCGTGGGATGGTAGATGGAAATGAGCTCAACGTTAATCTTAAAAAAAAAGAAAAAAGAAAAAAAAAAAACGGAGTAGAGAACAGGGTGAGTAAGCCGAAGAAACGAGTACTTGCATGAATAAAAAAAGAAAGAAAGAAAGAGCAAGGCAGGGAAGAAATATACCTTGGCCTTGGGTTCATCAAGCAATATGGGGCGAGTGGCAGAAGTGTCCTCCTTGTGCTTGGATTGCCAAAGAAGAATGAGATGTGTGCATATGGTTTGTTGAAGGAAAGCAGTCTAGATGACTAAAATAAAGAAGACAAGGAAATTAGAGATAACATACTCTCCTCTCAGTGGTGGCAAACGGAGCTAGGAGAGATGTCTTTATCTTACTGCCATGGGTCTTACTGGAAGGGGGAGCGTCTGAAAGCTGCCTTGATGTGGGAAGCTTGGTTTGGATTGAAGTTGTCCTCTTGGTGGAATGAGCCTTAGAGGAAGGAGGCGGTGTACTCTCGAGGATGATACTACCAATAGGAGGAAGACCTCCCTTGTAGGGAACTATATCTAAACAAGTCTTGGAAGTATCTACACCCTTCATGGCTAACTTAGGCTTGGTAGACTTGGAGGCTAAACCCTTCTTTGTGGGTGCATGGAAGTTTAACACTTTCACTTTCTTTTCCTAACCACGGGGAAACTCATCGGCATATAAAAAGCACCCCTACTTTCTCTCCCCCTACTCAAATATATCTTGTTTCCTGGCATAGGCAACAATAGATCCAGTTGGAAGGAGAAGTCGAGGGTCCGGAGAGATGATAGCATGCAAACCTTTAGGAGGAATAAGAGAGGACCTGCAGCCTCTCAACAACTCCTGGCCAAATGAAGTCATGTCTGCCTACCAATAACCGTGCATTTGGGCAGTGCAAAAGCCTACTCTCTGGGAACTAGGGATGGTGACTGCTGTGAAAAGTTTACTCCAAAACTCAAAGGCACTAGGGCACAAGAAGGGACAGACTGAGGTGGTAGTGTCCAAAACCAGAGTAAAACCATCGGGTATGTCCTAGTCAAGCACAAACTATCTCCTTACCTAGTGGGCAGAATAGTGCACATATTTGATACCCTCATTGGTCAAGTAAGGTAGCCACCCAGCATTGGTGGCAGCCAAGTAAGTGATACTCCTCTTGTCATAGGCTACCAATAGGGTAGTCATCCCAATAGTGGCCATAAAATGCCCCATGGCAGAATCGACACAAGTGTACCTAGTGCTAAAGTCTCTACAAGCCCTTCATGAAAAACCCACCTCTTTATCAAAGAACTCCACGGCAGGATGACTAAAGGGTTTCAATCCAACCTAATGATATGAAAACGGAAACTCGGTAACAAAAATCCCATAAAAGTCAGTGATCACTTTGGGGCAAGATTGGAATTTTTCCTTGGCATGGCGAACTGGTTTGCACTTAGCCAAGTGTCTAGCACAGCACTCCCAAAGAAGGTGCTGTAATATAATGCTCTGAATAGAAGAAGTAACTATTTGGCAGGAACATGCCTGCCTCTCATCACTCTACAGAATATCCAACTGAACATACAGATGGCCCAAGAACATAGGGGCCAATGGTAAACTCACTTCGGCAGAAATCTTTATGGCTAATAAAAAATAAACAGGCTTTATGGCATAATGTGGGTGTGAACCAAAAATAAACTTATAAAACCAAAACATGATGAAGGCAGCACAACGAGTGGTGGTGGAAGCCTTTGAGAAAGCCCCAACCCAATGTGATAGCTTCGCATTCCCATTGAGTCCTTTCTATAACACGACCTCCATGGCCTCCTCCTCAGCAGAAAGATGGATGTCACAAGGGTCCGTGTCACCAAGAATTGGGAGCAGCAACTGGTTGGTCACATCCTCCAAAGTCACAGGGATCTCATTGCAAGAAAGGAAAAAGGTATGGGTGGAGCTACACCATCGGCGAACCAAATGGCGGAGATTGAACAAGTTGCAAGAGTTGGACATACACCAAGAAGAGACTATGGCCTTCAACACACCGGCCCGCTATAACGTACCCATGAAACCCGTATCAGAAAGCTCCTTATCAACCCACTCTTTCAAACCAAGCGATGTACTTGACCTGAATTCGAAGAGGATGGGCACAGGTAGCACATCCCCCTAACGGATGGTGAGATAGGGGATGGAGGAAGCCAATGGAGCCCAAGAAAATTCTGAATCGCGCCATTCAAGGGAAAGCCACACACGGCCCGATGGAGGACGCGAATAGTCATCAAGCACTATAGGGAAATGGGAATGGGCATCATACCATGGATCGATGAGAGGAGGGCACTCGTTGCTAGGGTCGTGACTCCCTTCCTCTTCCATGGAATGATCCTATTCAGAATGGGATGCCTCTTTGCCTTTCTTGGCCTCAATGGGTGGGTCGTCAATGACAATCTCTTTTCCCTTACGGTGGGAAGAACCTTCACTCTTTGCCGGTGACATGAAGGATGGGTTATGTGGTGAGAGTGATGGACGAGAGAACTTGGAGAAGAAGAAACAGAGAAGGAAGAAAAAGAAAGGAGGTTGTGAGAAAAGTAAAGGTAATGAAAAAAAAGGGAAAAGGTTAAGACAAATAAGAAGGGAAGCGATGAACTAGCCATCAAAAGAGGTATCGCATTAAATGAAGCAAAGGCAGTGCTTTGGAATAACTGAAAAATTAGGAAATTTGAAAACACAAGCCTGTTCACAACAAAAAAGGTGAACAAGATGGGGACTACTGTTCAAAAAAACCGGGAAAGAAAATTGCAAGAGTATTTGCATGTGAATTGCAGGAGCAATCCACATGCTCATTGGGCTAAATGTTAAGGCCCATTTTTGACAAAAGGCCCAATGGCAAAAGAAGACAACAATAAGGAAAAGTGGAGAAAATAAGATTAATAAGAGGTAATATACCCAATAGGCCAACGTGGCAAGAATGACAGCCAACAAGCCTATGGGATTAATAAGAGGTAAAGATAATGTAAATGGACCGAGGAACCCCAAGGAAAGAGGTAATAAACCCAATGGGCCAACGTGGTAGGAATGGCAACCAACAAGCCCATGGGATCAATAAGAGGTAAAGAGAATATGGGTCGAGGAAGCCCAAGGAAAATGATAATAAATCCAATGGGCCAACGTGGCCGGAATGGCGGCCAACAAGCCTATGAGATCAATAAGAGGTAAAGGCAACGCGAATGGGCCATGGAAGCTCAATGATAAAAGTAGTTAACCCAATAGGCCAATGGGCTAGATGGGTAGGAGCTTCCACCCAAGCAATGCTCAGCCTATGGAGGAACAAAGGGAGGCAGCAATGCCTAGCCCATACATCCTCTATGTCATGGAAGATAGACACGAACCCAATATTCATAGCAAAATAAGATAATGCAAGGACGGTAGGAATGACGTGGGAATAAAAGAAGACAAACCAGAGGGTAGTGGAACACATACAAAGGCCAGGGCGCCACCCACTTATACCTAGCCAATACAAGAGAGATGGGCCCTTGATTGGGAGACTCAGTGGCTGTGGTTTGGCGGAGGGGAGAAAAGAGGTCTATTTTGAGGTTCCTACCAAGGCTTCTTTTAGGGGGAATTCCTTGCTAGGATGGCATTTTTCCCAAAAGAGGCAAGCATGGCTGGGGCCACTTTATGCATGCCATAGGGGTAAGTGTAGTGAGAGCCTCCAGACCTTATCCATTAAAGATAATGCAGAAATAGGGGAGGGAGAAGAAACAAAACAAGTAATTTTGTCCGGGAATGGAGAGTGGTGCAGCAAGCACACTCTAAGCAAAGGTAGTGGCCGGGCAACCAATGGGTTAGTAAGCAAGCCTAGAGAGATGCCCACAAGGAACCAAAAATGGTTGGTGAAGCCCTAGGGACAAAAGGGAGAAATCCCATAGAACTAAGAGGTATAAAAAGGAAGAGAGGTAGCTAGGAAGGAACAACAGAGAGAGAGAGAGAGAGAGAGAGAGGAAGAACACAAAGAAAAAGAAATAAGAGAGAAATTGAGAACCAGAGAACTAAAAAGAAAACTAAGCAGTAAAAACAAAGAGAGAAGGAAGAGTGAACACATGGCAGAAATAGGGGCATGCATTAGTAGACCATCTTTTCTTTCCCTCATGACATTCCCACTTTTTGAAGCTCTGTGAAATCAGAATCTAAAACCATTTAGGCCCTTTCCCTAGCACAGTTAACTTCAATGGCAAGAGGTTGTAATAAGGTTATCTATATTAGGGTTCGGTTCCCTTGTAGGACCCATTCTTGCTGAGCAATCTTTAGCTTCCTTGACACCTCCATAGTTATTCTTTCTCTTTGTATTATAGCGTTAATATTGATCCTGTTGTGATATCTTTTACTTAAGGCCCCCACACTTTGTTGTTTTGATGAGATGAGATCTTCTCTTTCTTTGAACTTTGTTGAAGTATTTCTCTATTTGGTGAAGACATAAACTAGTATGTGCCTAGTAAATAATGCTAGACCATCGTGTATCACTACAAACCACATAATTATTAATATATTTAGTTTTTATCTATGTTGATATTCATGTATTACAATACAACTACTACCTATTATAAACCCATGGGTAGAACTCACCCTTGAAAACTAGCTTGCTAGGGAAGGGTGCCCAAGAGGTTATAAACACATGGTTAAACTTATACTTAATCCATGTGAGACACTAGGATCATAACATACCACCACGCTCCGCAGCTGACGTCCATGACGGCTCAGTCTAGCTACACTGACTCGATGGTAGCCTGTTAGGACATATGTGTTTTACTTGTTAGGAACATATGTCACTACTTTACGCAATTGGCTTATCCTTTGACAAAACGCACTTTACTTGTATTTGGGTAGATTTAGGATGTGTTTAAATACTTCAAGAAACCATGTTTCAAGATTAAGTATTGAAGCCTTCAAGTCTGTCCAAGAAAACAAGTTGATAGTGCAAATTCATTAAAACTTGACAGTTGGCTCGACAATTGCATCTATCAAGCTTAAGAAAGTTGTTTCAAAGACTGGTGTGCTCGACACCTTCTATCTGTCGAGGTTTAAGGAATTTAGAATTCTAATATGATTTTCTTGGGATCCGTGAATATGTCTTTGGGTTTTCTTTTCTCCTAACCCTAGACATATAAAAGGATTGTTTTAAGGGCCGTCAAATAGTTCATAAGTTGGACAAGCATTGAGCAAACTCTGTTCAAGCAAATTGTGACCAGAGACGAAATTCTTGCCCTAGTTCATCTCTTTCTCTTGAAGAAGTTGTTGTGTATGTGCACCATAGGGATTTGTGACCAAGCATCTTCTTGATCTTCATCGTGTGGATGAACTGAAGAACTTTGTAACCAACCATCTTCTTAGTTGGTGATTGAAGTCGCGTACTGGGATCTGCGCAATTGGTTAGTCACGTACTTGGGAGTCGTGCATCAGAAAGGGAAACTGTTACTACAGAACAAGTCCAATTGGGTATTGGGGTAAGGGTTCAACAATAGCTTGGTAAGGTACTTGAGATTCCTTTACTTGTAACCGCTTGTTGTGATAATAGTGGAGTTTCGGGAGTGGTGACTTGAAAATCACTCGGTGAGGTTTTTGCCGTTAGGTTTTCCCCATTCGTAAACAAATCACCGTGTTATTTATTTTCCGCTGCATAATTAGTTTATTGGTGATTTGTTTATGCTACCACGTTTTTGCATGATAAATTGATTAATTAATGACTTGGCTAATTAATTTCTATCACAAGGGGTCATTCAATTTGTGGCCTATCATAGCCCTTTCTTTTTTTGGTGGCTCCACTCATCTATCAGTAATTTTAATCTAGCCTCTAGGTTGCCCTTTTCAAAATCTGACCACAAAGTCGCAACTCATTTGATCACATACTTAATGAGCTATGTTATAAACCCATGGGTAGGACTTGCCCTTGAAAACCGGCTTGCAAGGGGAGGGTGCCCAAGAGCTTATAAACACATGTTTAAGCTTATACTTAATCCATTTGGGACACTAGGATCATAACATACAATCACGCTCCACAACTGACGTCCACGACTGCTCACTCTAGTGACATTAACCCGATGGAAGTCCTTTCTCTTTTTGGTGGCTCCACTCACCTATCAGTAATTTTAATATAGCCTCTAGGTCACCCCTTTCGCGATCCAACCACAAAGCTCTCATACTCAATGAGCTATGCCCGATTAATCGAGGTGGTGGTTGGCTCTGATACCAAATGTCACAAACTCATGAGTAGAACTACCTTTAAAAATCGGCTTGCAAGGGGAAGGTGCCCAAAAGCCTATAAACACATGGTTAAGCTTATGCTTAATCCATGTGGGACACTGAGATCATAATTACACAATCTCAAAGTCTATGATTCCATCTTTGTTCAAATTATAATCTATAAATCGAAATGGAAACCAAAAAGAATCAGAATTTAAAATTCCTTATGAATTTCAAATTTATATTTATAAGAGAAACTATACCCTAAAATCAAGTTTCTAAGTGGTTGCCACATGAAGCCAGATAAGAATTCACAAAATTAAATCCAAAGAAAGAAAAGAAAAAACCTAACAAAAGTAGCACTAACAATACCTAACAACAGCATTAGCAAAAGAAATTAATAGAAAATATTACTTATACAACATCAGTAATTCAGTCTAGGAATCAACAAAAAGAAGCAAAGCAAATGAAATTTTGGGGTGGCATCGATGAAGGAGATGGTTAGATTTGGGGGAGGCATCGTTGGTCACAAAAAATGGCATGGATCTACGTTTTGAGGGAAGGAAAAGGGTAGAGAAGAGAGAGGATGGGGAGAAATAGTATTTTGCATTGATTTTCAGAGTTAGGTATTGGGAGAAGGAGAATGTAGAGAAGAGAGAGGATTGGGATTTGTGATTGTGCATTTTGAGTTTTTGAATTTAAGAGTTGAGTGTCGAGTTTTAGCTATAGGAAATTTCGAGTTACAATTATTTTTTATTTATTTTTTTTCATTTTAATTTCGGGCTAGAATTTGTTTTCCTTTTTTATTTATTTATTTTTTTAATATGGCTGGTGTGGAAAAATGTGGGAGCTCTAAATCCTACATGGAAACCCCTAAGAAAGTAAAAAAAAAAAAAGTCAAATATTGGTTAGAGGTTTCGGTTTTATAGTATATATAGATAATGTGATGGGAATGCAACTTATAAACAGAAGCAAGGTAATTATATTCCTGAAATGACATTCTATTAATATAAGATTCCAATAATATAATATTACAATATAATATAATATTAAGCGAACAAAAAGCCATAATGTGAGTAGCCATAACTTAAGCTAACATGTAACATAATTACACCACATACTTTACATGCATTTATTTACGTGTTTTTATAAGCTGTAATACTTGTTGCACATAAAAAATTTTACACAGTAAAAAAAAACAATTGAAATTGTGACTTTAAGTCATGATTTCCAACTTGTATAAGAAGACACATGACTAAAAAGAATGTCATTGGTCATACTCACCAAAAGTGATGAGATGTGTGATTACAATAATGCGGATTATTATACTTTATAAAAAAAAAATTATTAGTGAGTTCTAGTTAGCTCAACTGGTATAATCTTTGATGGTTATATAAGAGATCTGGGGTTCAATCCTCACCTACACCAAAAACTAATTTGTGTCTTGATTTGATGATAAAAAGCTATTATCAGGAGTGAACACCATATGTTGAAACTCTCTAAAAAAATAGATTAATAGGAATATAATATATGCACAAAGTTACTTGATAATTACATCATAATATGCAAGAGACGTAACTTAAAATAGAGACTAACTAAACACAAAAGCCACTATTAATTGTAATTTTTTTTTTAATATAGATGACATCTCTTTATTTGAAGAAAAGGTTGATTGTAAGAGAGTAAATCAATATTGAATCTAAAACGGAAAATTTCAAAGAACTTACACAATATAAAAGGGTTAAAGCTGATTAAGATTGTCCATGACTGAGAAAAGAAAACATTCAACTACATAAGTGTGGAAATCATATGAGGAGAATTGCGTTAAGGGTTTGAGTCCCTCTATCTTCCTACCTCTATGGCATGCATCAGGTGGTCCCAACCTTTTACTTACCTCTTTTGGGCAAAATACCATCCCAGTAAGGCATTTTTCCCAAAAAGAGTCTTGGTAGGAACCCTAAAATAGACCCCTTTTCCCCTCACCACCAAACCACACCGTTTGAATCCCTTGACCATGGGCCCACCTCTCCTGTATTGGCTGAGTACGAATGGGTGGTGGTTCGGCCCTTGTGTGTTCGTTCTACTACCCTTTACATTTGTCTTCTTTTGCTCCCATGCCATTTTTGCTATTCCTGCCATGTATCATTCTACTGTGTGTCTCTTATGTTTGTACTTATCCTCCATGGGATGAAGGGCATGGGCTTAAGGGCTTACATTGTTTCTTCATACTTCCTTGTGGGCTTGTGCATTGGCTTGATAGAAGTTCCTACCCATTCAATCCGTTGGGCTTTTGCCCTTATTGTTTTTCCTTTTACTATGCCCATGGGCCTACTGGCTGTCATTTCTATCATGTAGGCCCATTGGGCTTTTTACCTCTTTTCATGGGCTTCCATGGCCCATTTACTTTACTTTTACCTATTGTTGTGCTCATGGGTTTGCTAGCTATTATTCCTGCCATAATGGCCCATTGGCCTTTTTACCTCTTTTCTTGGGCTTCCATGGCCCATTTACTTTCTTCATGCTTCTTTCACTTCCTTCCTCTTTCATCTTTATTTGTTGTTGGGCATTTTCTACTGTTGTGCCTTTTGTCAAAAACGGGTATCAACATTTAGCCCTTTGAGCATGTGGATTGCTTCTACAATTCATATGCGAATGCCCTTGTTGTTTTCTTTCGCGAGCTTTTTAAACAGTGGTCCCTAACTTGATCACTTTTTTGCTATGAACAAGCTTGTCTTTTCAAAATTTCCAATTTATCAGTTATTTTGAAACATCTTCTCTTCATTTAATGCATTGCCTCTTTTGATGGCTATCCCGTCGCTTCGCCTCCCCATGTTTTTATTTGTTCTAACTTCCTTACTTTTTCCTTCTCATGATACCTCTCTTTTCCCACAAGTTCTCTTTCTTCCTCCATTCTCCTCTCCATTTCCCTTTTCACATACTCCTACATTCCTTACTACTACCATTTAATCCCTCTTATATGTTGCCAGTGAAAAGTGAAGGCTCTTCTCGCCGCAAGGGGAAGGAGGCCATTGTTGACGAACCACTCATGGAGGCTGAGAAAGGTGAAGAGGCTCCCTACTCCAAATCGGACCGTTCCGAGGAGGAGGAAGTGAGTCGTGACCCTGACAGTGAATGTCCTCCTCTCATAGACCCATGGTATGATACCCATTCGCACTTTCTTGTGGTGCCTGGTCACTATTCGCATCCTCTGCTGGGCTATGTTTGGCTATCCTTAGAGTGGCTTGATTTCGACATCTCTTGGGCTCCGTTGGCTTCCTCTATCCTTGATCTTGCCATTCGCCGTGGAGATACCTTACCCGTTCCTATTCTCTTCAAATTTGGGTTGGGTACACCATTGGGTTAGAAGGAATGGATGGATAGAGATCTTTCTGACACGGGTTTCATGAAGGAACTTCAACGGGTCAGCGTTTTGAAGGCCATTGTCTCTTCATAGTGTTTGTACAATTATCGCGATTTGTTCAACTTTCACCATTTGGTTTGCCGGTGGTGTAGTGCCACCTATACCTTCTTCCTTTCCTACAGTGAGATCACTATGACCTTAGAGAATGTGGCCAATTAATTGTTGCTTCCCATTCTTGGCGACGTTGATCCTTCAGCCATCCATCTTTCTACTGAGGAGGCAGAGTTGAGAAAGGGGCTCAGCGGTGGGAACGTAAAACTTTCTAACTGGATTGGGGCTTTCTCAAAAGCTTCTACTGCTGCTTGTTATGCTACCTTCATTGTATTTTGTCTTTGTAAGTTTGTCTTTGGTTCCCATTTACATTATGTTGTGAAACCCGTTTACTTTTAGTTAACCGTAAAGATTTCTACTGGAGTGAGTCTGCCATTGGCTCCTCTATTTTTGGGTCATTTGTACGTTCAGATGGATATTCTGTGGAGTGATGAGAGACAGGCAGGTTCCTGCCATATAGTTACTTCATCTGTTCATAGCACTATCTTGCAGCACCTTCTTTAGGAGTGTTGTGCTAGGCATTTGGCTAAGTGTAAACCAGTTTGCTATGCCAAAGAGAAGTTCCAGTCTTGTCTTAGGGTGATCACAAACTTTTATGGTGGTTTTGTTACTGAGCTTCCTCTAGCATATCCTTGGGTCGGGTTGAAGCCCCTTGGTCATCCTGTTGTGGAGTTTTTTGATAAATGAGTGGGCTTTTCATGGATAGCTTGTAGGGACTTCAATGCTGGCTACACTTGTGCTGACTCGGTGATGGGGCCTTTTATAGGCACTGCTGGCATGACCACTCCATTGGTGGCTTATGATGAGAGGGGGATTACTTACTTGGCTGCCACCAATGTTGGGTGGCTGCCTTACTTAGCTGATGAGGGGGTTTAGTATGTGCACTATTCTACCTATAGGGTGAGGAGGCAATTTTGGCTTGACCAGGATGTGCCTAATGATTTTACTCTTGTTCTAGACACCATCACTCTAGTTTGCCCCTTCTTGCGCCCACACGCCTTCGAATTTTGGAGTAAGCTCTTTACTGAGATTACCATTCCTAGTTCTTAGAGGGTGGGTCTCTGCACTGCCCCTATGCATGCTTATTGGTAGGCTGTTAAGGCTTCGTTCAGTGAGGATCTCTTGGGTAGCCGCGGGTTCTCCCTTATTCCTTCCCAGGGTTTGCACATTATTATTTCCCCGAATCCTCGGTTGCTTCTTCCAACCAAGTCTGTAACTGCCCATGCCAGGAAACAAAATAGGTCTGCTATATTTAAGTGGCAGGAAAAAGAGCAAGGATGGTTCTTGTATGAGGGTGAGTTTCCCTGTGGTTTGGAAAAGGGAGTGAAGGTGGTGAACCTTCTTGTGTCAGTAAGGAAGGGCTCAGTCTCAAAATCTGCCAAGTCCAAGTTTGCTAAGAAAGGTAAAGATGTCCCCAAGGTTTGTTTAGAGATAGTCCCTTACAAGGGAGGCCTTCCTCCTGTTGGTAACATAATACTTGAGAGCACTCTTCCTCCTTTTGCTAGAGCTCATTCCACCAGAAGGTCTGTTGTGGCCAAGTCTAGGCCTCCAATGCCGAGATAGCCTTCAGATGCCTCTCTTTCTAGTAGAACCCATGGCAGCAAGAGGAAGACATCTCCCCTAGCTTCATTTGCTGTTACCGAGAAGAGAGTATGTTATCTCTAACTTCTCTATTTTCTTTATTTTAGTCATTTGATGTGCTTTTATACGGCTAATTGTGTGCACGCATCATTCTTTTCTTTGGTAGTCCAAACATAAAGAGGACAATTCTGCAGCTTGGCCCATTTTGCTTGATGATCTCGAGGCCAAGGTATATTTCTTTCCTTGCTTTGCCTTCCTCATTTATGCGTATATTTTTGCTTTTGTCGACCTATTCACCATTTTCTTCATTTTTTTGTTTTTTTGTTTTCAGATTGACTCCAAGCCCATTTTTGTTTACCACCTCGTGGGTGAGGAGGCTCTTGTTAAGACTAGTGTCAGTGCAGGTATGGCTTCTACTGAGGGCACCATTCCTGAGAAGGAGGAGGTTTTCGCTACTATTGACTTCCCTATGAAGGGCTTCTTTGATGGTGCTGACATTATTACCGAGGCCATGGCTTTTGCCACGGTTGCTGCCATCAGGGAGGTTCTTGCTGAGGCTTTAGTCCCTTTGTTAGGGCTTGTTTTTGTTGAGGATGGTGTCTTTATTGGGAAGAAGGTCATTGGTGAGTCTGCCCCTTTTTCTGCTGAGTTTTTCACTCCTTCAAAGGGAGATGATCCTTTGTTGGTGACCTAGACCGAGAAATTTTCTCTTGCCACCCCTTCACTAATTATTTCTGTCAGCGATCCCTTTGCTGCCCTCTCTCAAGTAGTTAGAGGTGGACTTTCATTAGTGGTCATCTCATCGACCTATTCACCCTTTTCTTCATTTTTTTTTGTTTTCAGATTGACTCCAAGCCCATTTTTGTTTACCACCCCGTGGGTGAGGAGGCTCTTGTTAAGACTAGTGTCAGTGCAGGTATGGCTTCTACTGAGGGCACCATCCCTGAGAAGGAGGAGGTTTCCGCTACTATTGACTTCCTTATGAAGGGCTTCTTTGATGGTGCTGACATTATTACCGAGGCCATGGCTTTTGCCACGGTTGCTGCCATCAGGGAGGTTCTTGCTGAGGCTTTAGTCCCTCTGTTAGGGTTTGTTTTTGCTGAGGATGGTGTCTTTATTGGGAAGAAGGTCATTGGTGAGTCTACCCCTTTTTCTGCTGAGTTTTTCACTCCTTCAAAGGGAGTTGATCCTTTGTTGGTGACCTAGACCGAGAAAGTTTCTCTTGCCACCCCTTCACTAATTATTTCTGTCAGCGATCCCTTTGCTGCCCTTTCTCAGGCAGTTAGAGGTGGACTTTCATTAGTGGTCATCTCATCTTCCATCCCTACTTCGGCCACCCAAATGCTTGATGTAGAGTTATCCCCTGATGAGGGATTTGAGGAGTTTCTTGAGGACTCCGATGATGAGCCTATTACAAAGATAAGGATTTCTGATTTTGACGATGCTTTTAATGAGGAGCCTAACACCGAGGCTATGGGTATGCACTTTTCGCCTATGATACTTCTCCTTTTTCTTCTCTTCCTATCATTTCTTTGTGCATCCCCTTACTTGCCTTTCATGCTATCTTATCATGCAGTCACAAATGCCTTTGAGGAGCCAAAAGTTATAGCAGTTTAAGCGAAGCCTATAGCCCCCATTCCTATTGGTCCTGGTAATTCCCCCTTTTCCTCCTTTTATCCTTCTTCTTTCTTGTCTTTATGACCACTATTTTTTTTTACCCCTTTATTTCTTTTTTTGAGGTCTACGTAATGCTTGCTCCTAGGTCCGTTGCCTGTTGAGAGGACCCCAGGTGCTGTGTTTGAGACTGGGAGCAGTTCTGCCATTGCCATTAACCCCGTGGACAAGGCCACACTTTCTTCACTTGTTTTGAGCAAGTGGAAAGGAATGATTTTGACTTGGTGGACTTCTGGGGCACTAGGCCTCCATATGTAGACTTCCATGGATACCAGTTACTCGAGGATTGCTTAGAGAATTTGAAGGCAGTTTACCGTAACCACAGAGACTTTATGTAGAGGTTTCCTTTCAGTTGTTCTGCTAGGGAGCATTTCCTTAAGTTGCTGGGGTGTGTGATGAATGATATTGAGCACAATTTTGTGGACACCATTTCTGCTGAAAGGTATTTGAAATGGAGGGTTGCGGTTCAGGAGTTGATTCATGTTGATTTTGAAATGGGATTTCTATTGGAGCATTTATATGAGATTGCCCGAGTCTTCTTTAGGCGGAAGGTTCAGCTTGCAGTTGATGCCGTTGACGCTCACATTGAGAGCTTGAAGAAGGAGACAATAGATTTGGATGCTCGTCGTGAGCGCCTCCTCTCCGATGTGATTGCCAATGACCGCTTCCAAGAAAAGCCTCTTATTACTGGCCTTTGATTATTCATTACGTACAAAGTCACTTTTATTACCCTATAGCTTTTCATCTTTCCTTCTCTCTTTACGACTTGCTTATTTTGCTTTACACTTATAACTATTTTGATAAGTCTAGTATGACTTATATTTTTGGTTTGTAACTTATTGCTACATCTGCTACAACACTTATCATGCTTTATATTACTGTGAATTTTTGTTAATACCTTACGCATCATTTTCATTGCTTTTTGCCCCTTTTCCTTTCAATTGTGATTACAAAAAGATAAAAGCTAAATTACTTTCTTGTGACACAACATCCCTTGTAAGGGCGGTCACTTGGAGGAAATACAAAAGAGAGAATAAAAAAAACTACATAACACTTCTCAGGTATAATAATGCTTGAGCCATTTACCATTAATGGGGTCTACAAGATCTTTTCCGTTCATCTGGGTTAAGCGATAATACCCACTCACATTGGCCTCCCTTATCACGAACGGTCCTGCCAATCCTCTTTTGACATGGTCTGGTGTCCTCAGTACTAGTTGACCCTTTACAAATACCTTTTCTTTTATGGTTCTGCCGTAAGCCTCAGTCATCCTCTGCCTATATCTGCGGCTACGTTCTTGGGCTTCTTTCCTTCTTTCATCTAGTCCTTCTAAATCTTCACACCTTTCTACCGTGAAGGCTTCCTCTCATTTTCTTTCTTTCACATTTGCAGGACCTTTAAGCAGGGTTTCATTAATTCTATTGGGTTGACAGCCTTTGTCCCGTATACTAAAGAGAAGGGAGAAAATCCTATAGTTGACTTGTGTAAGGTTGAATTTAATCAACCATGTGTTGGCTTTATTCCGTGACAAATTTGCTTGTAATACAGCACTTAGAAACCCTGTATTTAAGTGGGGATCATGTAAGGGTAGTGTGTGAGAGAGTGTGAAGAAATGCTCAAGACTGTGCAGTGAAGCAGGGACTCGCGGCTTGATCTCGCGGGAAGCTCGCGGCTTGCAAGCCGCCAAAAGTCGCACACGCGCAGAGCATGTAGGGGAGATGAACAGTCATGCCACCTGGAGCACTACAGGACAAAAATCCGGATTGGCCATTAAGTTAGCTCGCGGCTTGAACTCGCGACTCAGTTAAGTCGCGAGGTCAAGTCGCCAGCTAGCCCTGTTTTTGGAAAAACTGGCTCTTCGTATTCTATTCTCACACCAGTATAAATACCCCTCATTCCCACAAAATATGTGTGGCTATTCAGAAAGAAAAACCCTAAGAGAGGTTTCTTCAAAACACCCACCCAATGAGAGAGAGCTACTCATTCTTAGAGAGAAACCTTTGTAGTCTCTTCTCATTCCCTCTCTCATTGTCATACCTATTGAGAGGAGATTTCTATCCAAACACTACCCACACCAATTTAGAGTGTTGAGTGTTTTTGGAGCTTTGGGAAGCATTGGAGGATGCCAAGGATGGCGGATGCTACGGTCTAGTAGCGGAATCCGGTAAGCTAGAAAAGAAAAAGGTTCGGGGCAACCTCGTTGGAGCAAGAAGCTTGGAGGGCTTAGGTACATCGGGTAGATTAGGCTTGGAGGGTCTATTGCTGTTCATGTATCCCAACTACATTTTCTAGTGGATTATTAACCGCTTGGAGGGCGGCGAAGAGGTTTTACGCCGAGGGCTTCGGTTTCCTCTTTGATAACACATCGCATGTTGTCTTTGGTGCATCTCCTTCCTCTCTATCTTTGCCTTTTTATATCTGCTGTGTGGGATGTGGTTTTGTTATGGGAGATAGTTATTTACCAATTCCATATTATAGTAGGTAATTAGCCACTGCTTTTGGACATATTGCTTGAATTGGTTATTTTGTATTTGGGGGTCTAAACGTTCAAGGGTGTTTTATGCACGTTTTTGAACTTTCATTTGGTATCAGAGCGGGTACACTTGTTGTGGTTTAAATACCTAAGTGTGATCCTTGACCCCTTGTGTTTATTTGCCATGGATTGTGCTTTGTATGCCTCTTTGCATGATTTGGTTGGTGATGAATGTAACATGCCACATGTTTGTGAAAATGCCTCTATGAGTGTTAATCCTCATAAGTGTGATGACATGTTATTTGAATCCATGGGTGTTGTTGACAAACTCTTGAAGAAAAATGCTAAGAAGTTTCAAAAGAATTTGAGCAAGTTATTTTGTGAAAAGGATGATTTGATTGCTAAGCTCAATGAATCCAACAAATTGGTTGAGAAATATAAAAAACTTGCTGAAATTTCTCTTGAAAAACTGAAAGAGTTTGAATGTTTGAATATGGACTTGGATGCTAAACTTGTTTTGTCTAACAAACTTGTTGATGAGTTAAAATGTGAAAATGAATCTCTTAAGATGCATGCCAAGTGTTTGATTGCTGAACCCATTGATAAAATGGATGATAATATGTGTTGCAATCATGTTGTGGTACCCGATCTTGTGCCTAATGTGTATTCTACCTCTAAGGACAAATCGGTGTACGTTCCTCCACACAAAAGAAATCAAAATGTGGAGAGAAAGACTGTTAAGTCAAAGCCTCTGTTTAGGTCTCAACCTAAGGTTTTGAATGGATCTAAGTTTGTTCTAACTTGCCACCATTGTGGTGTGATTGGTCATATAAGACTTCAATTTCATAAGTTGAAGAGGGAACAAAACCATGTTGCTAGATCCCTTCCCAAAAAGCCTAGTGGACCTAAACACATTGTTTGTCACCATTGTGGTGCCTTTGGTCATCTAAGACCTCAATGCTCTAAGTTTCATGCTTTTAAAAGAATCAAAAGAAAAGAAAAACTTGAGCTTTTTGGAAGTTGTGCTAAAAAGAGTAAACCGGTTTTGAGTGAAAATAGCATGTTGTTAAAAAAAATGTTTAATGCTCTTAACTCCTTGACTATGTGCATCTCCGGTTCTCATTCTTCCAACCCTCGTCTCACTTCTCTTGAGACACTCATTCCAAACAATCGTTCCGTTTGGATGAGAAAGGGTTCCTATGGTTGAGCTTTTGCTCTTTTGGTCCTTGATCTAATTCTTTCGATCTTTGTAGGACCCTTCATGCATTAAATGTCATATCTTCATGCATTTTGTGCATCTTACATTTATTTATATGCATTGTTTTGTTTTTGATCTTACTTTTATATTTCAGTTTTGTGTGAGTAAAAAATCCAAAACCACATAAAAAGTGAAAAATTCAAAAAGTTTGATCGTATATGTTTGAGCACATATCACATGTGAGTTTGGCCTTGTACCTTTGTACAAATGGCTTTGTGCATTTACGAGCTTAGCTTGTTATTTTTGCACTTATATCTTTGTGGGAAAAATCTTGACATCTTTGTGTGATTGTTGTAAATCGATCTTCAAGCTTGTCATGAATGATTTGTCAATAGTCATGTTGGTTTTGATACATGCGTAGACTCGTGCTTATATCTCTTCCCACTCTTTTATTTTTATTGTTTAAAGAGCTCAATAAATGTAAATCTCAAAATGAAAAGAGATAATGAGCTGCAAAAGCCGTCGCATATACTAGTATTCGACTAGGAAAAAGGGAAAGCGACTTATATGAAAATGTATGATGCCCAAAAAGCCAAAGGCTTGTTCATCAATTTGAAATATCAAAAATTTCAGGCATCAATCTCAAAAATGAGATGTATTGCTCAAAATGAGTTGTATTGATTCAAAATGATCAAATGATATGAATTGTAAGAAGCCAAATGAAAAGCTTCAATCTTATGTAATCATTTTCTTGTGGGAGGTCATATATGTTCATTTCTATAATTGAGATAGACCACTTGACTTAGTACTAGTTGTGTATGACTTGATTGAATTGATCATTGAAGTTTCACTCTAGACTAAGGACTATTCCACATTTGATACACACACATAACACACTTGCCTAATGTTCAATGAATGTCTTATTCATTTGTTAGATTGTACTTGTCTAAATGTGATGTGTGTGTGCTCAATCTTATATGGATTAATCCAAAAAGATTTTTGATCATTTTATATGTTTTTGGAAGTGATTTTTATCATTTTTTGTGTTTATGTTTAGTGCTTACTTTGTTTTTCAATGTTTAAACATGTTCTGTTTTGAAAAACAAGTATCAGAATTTTTGGCCACTCATTTTGGCTACTTGCGCAAGCTGCCAGCAAGCTGCCAGTTTTGGCTACTCGATTTGGCGGCTTGCAAGCCGCGAGTCTAAGCCGCGAGTCCATACAGAGAGGTTTCGCGGCTCACTCGCGACTTGGCTCGCGACTCGCCAGTCGCGAGTCGCCCAGAATCAGCTTTTTAAACAGCTTTTTCGTGGGAAACTTGTTTTAAACCTCTCCCATCCTCTCTAAAACCCCTCTTTCAATATTTTTACATCAAAACCCAACCAATTTGAATGGTTTTTCAATCCATTAACATCTCTAAGGTAATTATAAACTCTTTTCATTGATTTTGATCTTTAGATTATGTTTTGGAGAGTTTTGTGCTCTTGGTTGGGATTTTCATCATAGGGGTTGGGAAAACTTATTTTTTTTTGTCAATTTTCTTCATGGGATTGGTTTCTTTTGTTGATATGCATTGGATGTTGGCCCCTTGTGGCAGAAAGAACATGTATTAAGGGTGGATTTCATGATGTTCATGCATTGTTTCACATTATTATTCATAGTGTGCATGCTAGGTGTTTGATAAAATGCCTCTTAGACATTTTCTCGCTTGTTTGGACTCCGATGAGTACCAAACTTTGGGGTTTCTCATGTTTCCTCATTAGGAACATGTTTGGTTCATTAGTTGTGTATTTTGCACACTTTGCCCCACATGTGCATTTTTCATGCATTGGTCATGCATTGCACTTAGCCACCTCTTGCACACACCTTTGCTACCCTTGTCATGCATTGGTCTTTACTTTATTTCTTCATCCTAGCATGTCATGGTTACCTTATGCTTTGTAGCATGTTACTTTGTCTTAGGTTTGAGTTTCATTTTCTCATTCATCTTGCACCCCTCATGCATCATTATCATTGTTTGTTCATTCTTCTCTTGCCTTTTTTTTCTCCTTGACCCTTTGTCTATTCCTGACAAAAAGGGGGAGAGTATACTCTAGAGAGTATACCGGAGTGTTTTGTCATTTCTATATGACTCTTGTTATGACTCTTGTGCACATCCTTAGGGGGAGAAATTCTATTTCTCGTGCACATTTGTAGGGGGAGAGATTTTCCATAGTGGAGATGCATATACCAAGGGGGAGAAGACATTGTGTTAACTAGAAAACTTTGTTCTGTTTGTTTTCTTGTTGGCTTTATGGTGCTTTGAGTTATGCTTTGTTGTTCTCATTGCATCATGTTTGTGCTTTGGACATGCATATAAGCATCTTTGAATGCATGTTCGTATGATCATTTGCTTTGCTATGTGATCATTGTAGTCATTTCTATATGACTGTTTTGGTGTATGATCAAGTTGCTCACATGTTTCACATCATGTTTACTTGATCGCAATTTACTTGTTACATTATACTTGTCCTTTTATTACTTGCTTTACCTTGAGGGTCTAATGTGTTTTGTGCAAGTGTTTCAGGTTACAAGTATATATGTTCTAAGTGCATCACAACTTCTCATCATTTTGAAGGGAAGAAACTTTAAGCACTTTTAGTTTATATTGTTTAAGTTTTTATTCAATATAATGTGCTTTGTACCCATGTCCTTTTGTAAGCTTTTAGGGTTATTGTTTTATGCATAGTTTGTAGGCTTTATGGTATGTACCTTACTTAATGCAGTCTTTATACTATGTTGAATTCAGTACGTTAATCTAAATGTTCTGCATTTTGGTTTATGTACTGTCACTCTTGTGCCCTTGTAGGATTGTTCCTAGATTCGTATACCTTGTGTATTATGCATTGGTTGAGTGTTGAACATACAAGTGTCTTGCCTTGTGCTTGTCAACTTGTATGTCCTTGTGTTCATTCCAAGTGTGAATGAGCACTGTGATCACTACCTTGTGGTGTTCACTTGGTTGATCAAGCCATGGTTTGTTTCTTAACTCCATCTATGCTTGATCACATATTGCCTGCTTCATATGCATTTCATGCTTTTCTGCATACAATGATCATGGTGTATTGTTGTGTTTCAGGAGATTCATGTTCATATGATTCAAGAGCTGCACAGTTTTTAGATTTAGGTGTGAGTGAGTTTTGCCATTGTTCCCAAACTCACGTTTAAGTCTAGAGTCTGTTTTAGGGTGTTTTGTCATGGAATAGCCAAAGGGGGAGATTGTAAGGTTGAATTTAATCAACCATGTGTTGGCTTTATTCCATGACAAATTTGCTTGTAATACAGCACTTAGAAACCCTGTATTTAGGTGGGAATCATGTAAGGGTAGTGTGTGAGAGAGTGTGAAGAAATGCTCAAGACTGTGCAGTGAAGCAGGGACTCGCGGCTTGATCTCGCGGGAGGCTCGCGGCTTGCAAGCCGCCAAAAGTTGCACATGCGCAGAGCATGCAGGGGAGCTGAACAGTCATGCCACCTGGAGCACTACAGGACAAAAATCCAGACTGGCCATTAAGTTAGCTCGCGGCTTGAACTCGCGACTCATTCAAGTCGCGAGGTCAAGTCGCCAACCAGCCTTGTTTTTGGAAAAACTGACTCTTCGCATTCCATTCTCATATCAGTATAAATACCCCTCATTCCCACAAGATATGTGTGGCTATTCAGAAAGAAAAACCCTAAGAGAGGTTTCTTCAAAACACCCACCCAATTAGAGAGAGCTACTCATTCTTAGAGAGAAACCTTTGTAGTCTCTTCTCATTCCCTCTCTCATTGTCATACCTATTGAGAGGAGATTTCTATCCAAACACTACCCACACCCATTTAGAGTGTTGAGTGTTTTTGGAGTTTTGGGAAGCATTGGAAGATGCCAAGGATGGCGGATGCTATGGTCTAGTAGCGGAATCCGGTAAGCTAGAAAAGAAAAAGGTTCGGCGCAACCTCGTTGGAGTAAAAAGCTTGGAGGGCTTAGGTACATCGGGTAGATTAGGCTTGGAGGGTCTATTGCTGTTCATGTATCCCAACTACATTTTCTAGTGGATTATTGACCGCTTGGAGGGCGGCGGAGAGGTTTTACGCCGAGGGCTTCGGTTTCCTCTTCGATAACACATCGCGTGTTGTCTTTGTGTTTGCATCTTCCTTCCTCTCTATCTTTGCCTTTTTATTATCTGCTGTGGATTGTGTTTTGTTTTGGCTTAGATAGTTATTTAACCAATTCCATATTATAGCTTATGTTAAGTTTCCGCACATTTGTTGTTTGACATATTGCTTGAATTGGTTAAGTTGTAATTTGGGGGTCTAAACGTTCAAGGGTGTTTATACACGTCTTTGAACTTTCAACTTGGTTGAGTTGCAGTAAGCCCATAACGCGTCTGCCAGGTGTGTGACCCAACCTCCACTATACTCTTGGCTCATCTTGCTGATGATTTTGATGAGGGTTTTGTTCGTTACTTCAGCTTGCCCATTCCCCTATGGGTAGTATGGCAAGGATTAATGATGCTTTACCTAATAATACTCTAGCATTTTCCTAGCCTCTCGGTTTACAAAAGGTGTGTTGTTGTTGCTTATAACCCTATGGGGTACCCCGAATCTTGCAATTATGTTTTCCTTGATAAAGTTTGCCATGGCTCCTCCAGTGGCTTTATGAAGCGGCACAACCTCCACCCACTTAGTAAAATATTTCGTGGCCACAAGGATCCAAATGTACTAGTTGGAAAGGGGATTGATTGGTCCCACAAATCGAGCCTCCATGTGTGAAAGGGCCATGGAGTAACCATGCTCTGAGGACGGGTGTGGATTAAATTTGCTTGCACTTGGCAGCCATGACATTTTTTCACAAATTCTACCGTATCCCTCTTCATAGTAGGATAGTAATAACCCATCTGTAGGATACACCTATATAGCCTCTTTCTTCCTTGATGTTCCCCGCATTCGCCTTAGTGTACTTCCTTTAACATTTCCTTTGCCTCTCTCGGTCTTAGACACCGTAATGGGTCTCTATCATATCCTTTCATGAACAGAATTCCTTCGTGTAGGAAGTATCGAGTTGCTAGTTTCTTAAGCTTGTACCTCTCCTCATGTTTTTGCAGTAAAGTGCCGTTGGCTAAGTATTCAATGAATGGGCTCCTCTAATCTTCCACAATAAACACTGCATAACTCTTTTCATAGACCATGGCAAGCTGATAGGCTTCACATTGGCCTTGAATCTGATCTACCTCTTTGTTCATGTCTGGCCAATAGAAGCTCACCCTTTGTAACCTACGATACAAACTGACTTCTCTGCAGATCCCACAAGTTTTGCTGTGCACTTTTTCTAGTTTCCTCTGGGCCTCTTCGTGTCCTACGCATCTTGACAGGATTCCTCTTAGCATTCTATGGTACAACTCTCCCTTCATCAGGACATAGTCCTTTACAGTTTTCAATTCTGCTACATCTTCTTCCTTTAACAGAGCTTCCTTGATGGGAGCCTTCCAATCTTTCTCGCATCCCTCTTTTTCTAGAAACCTTTCCTTAAGCACTTTAATAATGAATTCCTTTTGTTTCTTAACTTCTATTGTGGTATTACCCCATTTGAAAGTTATATGAGACCCTAACGCGGCTCCGTTCTCACTCCTTTGAGCACGCTTTATCTCAAACGTACAAAATTTTTCTTCCATTCTCTGGGCTAATGTCCTATAAGGGGCCAGGGGTGGCTATTTTAGAGAAAAGCTCCTTTTCACTTGGTAGACCACCAAGTTGGAATCGCCTACGAACTTCAAGTGTCAGACCCCCATCTCGAGGGCCATTGCTAGCCCTGTCAGGTATGCTTCGTATTCTGCTGTGTTGCTCGAGCATGGAAACTCTATATTAAATGATAATGCTATGGTCTCTCCTTCTCTGTGATAGAGGACCACTCCTGTGCCTTTTGAGTTTGCCGTAGAGGATTCGTCAAACTTCATAACCAACTCATATGCTAGTACTTCTATTGTAGCCACTTCTCTAGGTACTTCTTTGTCCAGCGGGAATTCCTCTTCCCTTGAAAATTATGCCAATAGGTCTACTATGGCTTGGCTTTTCACCGCTTTGGGTGTTCCCGCACTCAAATCATATTGCGATAACTGCAATAGCCACTGTGATATCTTGCCAGATAGAATGGGCTGTCGTAGGAGTGCTTTGATCGCGTGGGACTTTGTTATGAGATGCACCTCGTAGGCTAGGAAGTAATGACGGAGCCTTTGTGATGCATAGACAATGGCTAAGCATACTCTCTCGGCTTGAGGATAGCACGTCTTAGTATCTTTTAAAGCACAGCTAATATAGTATACTGACTGTTTGACGCCTCCCCCATCCTTCTGGGCTATCAACGCTCCGATGGTTGATGGGTTAGAGCAATAGTGGCTTCTTGTGAACTGGAGCCTACATCGTGGGTAAGTTCATCATAATCTGCTGTAGCTTTTTGAAAGCTTTCTTTTGTTCACCTCCCCATTCAAAACTTTTCCCTTTCTTTAGCAACTTCACAAAGGCTGAAGTAATTGACGCTAGGCCTGGTATGAACCTTCGGATGTACGAAACTTTGCCCAAAAACCTTTTCAATTCCTTAATGGTGGATGGTGGTTTCATGGTCGTCATTGCTGTAGCTTTTTCTGGGTCAACATCTATTCCTCTTCTATGGACTAGGAACCCTAGAAACTTCCTAGCAGAAACTCCAAAGAGCACTCTAATGGATTCGTCCTTAGCTTGAAGAGTTTACACCATTTAAGCACATTTCTCAGTATCTTGACGTGATCCTTAAGCTTCCTCGACTTTACCACAATGTCATCCACGTAATCCTCCATTTCACAATGCATCATGTTGTGGAAGATTGCAGTCATGGTGCACTGGTAAGTTGTGCCTGCATTTTTTTAGCCTGAAGGGCATTACTATGCAATAGAAATTCCCGATGGGTGTTCTGAAAGTAGTCTTCTCTACATCCCTAGGTGCCATACAGATTTGGTTGTAGCCACTAAGCCTATCCATGAAAGAGAACATGGCATGTCTAGCAGCAGAATCTATCAACTAGTCCGTATTTGGCAGGGGAAATTTGTCTTTGGGGTAGGCTTGGTTGAGATTTTTGAAATCTACATAGCTTCTTATTTTTCCATTCTTTTTCTTGATGGGCATGATATTGGACAGCCACTTTGGGTGTTGGATCAGCTTGATGAATCCTGTTGCAAGCAGCTTTTGCACCTCTTGTATTATTAGAGCCTCTATATTGGTATGGAATACCTTGGCCGGCTAGGCCACTGGCTTGGTCCCAGGCTCTATGTTGAGCATGTGCACGACTAGAGTTAGGTTTAGTCTAGGTATCAGTTCTGTACCTAGGTTTACTTCTTCTAACTTTTCTTCAGCCGTTGTTTGTGTTTCCTCTCTTGTCACTGTCTTTCCTTCCACTTCCTTGTCACTTTCTTCTTTTGCGTCTTCTTGGGCCATATAGCATATTAGGGACCTATGCTTAGGCCCTCCTCTGGGACCCCTTTGCATACTGTAAGTGGGCCCTGTGCACCTTCATAACTTGTATATTATTCTGCTGTCAAGTGTTTTGACCTTGACGCAGCGTGGCAAACTGTTTGATTAAGTGGTTAGTGCCTCATTCCTTTTCCTTTTTCTCCTTAACAATTCTCTCAAATTGGGCTTTGGGTCATTTTCAATGTCCTCCATTTAGGCACAAAGATGCCTAACGGTTTAGGTACAAAACGGTGCCCACTCATCATAGAACATGGTTTCTACTAGATGGGCTTCCGCTTGCTCGAAGGGAGACGGGTTTGCTGTGATTTGGATTGTCTTGCCATTGAGCCTTCCAATCACACACTAATGGTATGTTGATGGAATAAGGCGATGCTTGGCCAAACATGGCCGTCCCAACAATATGTGATATGAGACCTCTGTCTTTACCACATTAAAGCGAGGTAGAGAGGCTATAGGACCTCCCTTCAACCAAAGCTATATGTAGCCAGCTGCATACTCGCATTTTCCTCCAAAATCTGTTACCTCCATTGGGTATTCCAAAATATTGCTTTTTGGTATTCTTGCTGCTTGCAAGGTGCTGAGTGGTATAAGATTCACTTAAGCGCCAGTATCCACTAGGGCTCGCTTGATAGGAATTTGGTTTATTGAGGTCGCCAAATAAAGTGGTCTTCTATGATCTAGGTATCTCACCTCAATGTCCTCATCACTAAAAGTGATTTCATTAGTGTTATTGAGAAACACGCAGTTTGACTGAGTTTCTGCGATAAGGCATTCAACTCCTACTCCTAAGGTGATGCTCACTAAGGCCTCTGTAGCCACTTTTCTTTTATTAGCCATAAACTCTAATTGATCAAATAGGTTTCTGAATTAGGAACTCTTTTGCAAAGTCAAATGGCTCCTGTAGGCAATGAGGGCCTTTCCTCCTCTTCATCGCTTAGATTAGCGCATTATGATCAGGGAGTGGGTTTTTTTGAACTTCTGGCTGTGTCGACTAGAGAGTTCCTTGATTCTGCAGTAGACTAGTCTGTGGAGTGCCCAGCATTTTGCAGTAGCGTACTACATGTAGTCGTGTAATTGGTAGAAACGCGGGCCTTTCTGTTCCTCTTCAGTAGGTTCTCTGGAAAAGTGATTAAGCTTGAAGACCCCATCTACGATCCATTTGTCCAAAAGTACGTGTAACTCTTTCAGCATGCATGGTAGCGGTGGAGGGCTCTTGTACTCCCTCCCGACTAGTTTCTTTCTTTTCTCACTTGTGGATACCGCCATAGCTTGTAGGGTGGACTTTTGGTCCTTTGGCTTTTTTGAGCTGGGTCTGACTGACTGGGCTATCTTTCTGGTTTTCTACAGTAGAAGAGCAAATTGTGAAATCTTCAAATTTTTGAGGACAACTCGATACTCCATGATCATGTTTCCTATGCACATCTCCACTAATGTTCTTTCCTCATAATGGTCATAGCAATCAAGAGCTATGTCCCTGAATCTCTTGTTGTACTCTATAAGCTCTTCACCATTCCTTTGTTTCATGCCTTGCAAGGTTGCAAGTGTAACAGTTTCTTCCCCATGAAAGTATTTGCTGCAGAAAACATCTACCATGTCATCCCAGTTAGAGATGGATCCTAGCTTTAAGCCAGCATACCAAGTGTAAGCACAGTCACATAAGGATTTTGAGAATTTGCATAGACACAGGTCCTCATCTCCTGTGTATGGTCCCATGGTGTCTACAAACTTGCTCACGTGCTTTACAAAGCTTCCATTTCTGCTATCATACTGCAAGAAAGTTGGTGGCTCATATTTGTCAGGGTATGGCTTGCTAAGTAACCTCATTGGGTATGGTGGTCTCTTTGAGTAGAATCATTCCTTGGGAGCTTTGGCCTTCTCTCGTTCCAACAACACCACAACATCTGCTATCGTCACGAAGCGCTGTTCAATGTTTTATGGGCATTTGACCTCGGGGTTTCCTTTTTACTAGCTACATTATCAGGATCATGCTGGCTACCCTTTTCTTTAGTCTTGTCAGCCTTTAGTTGATGAATTTCCTCCACCAGTTGTTGTTGGGAATGCTGCATTGATTGCATCATCTTAATGAAAAGGTTGGCGTTGTCTCCTGGATTCCTCTCCTACTGTTGTGGCCCAGCCTCGCACTAGTTGCACCCTCCACTTGGTTTGGTTAGTGTGGGGTAGCTAGTCTAGACTCTACTTGAGATGATACATCATTCATGTTTCGTGTTGTCTTGGATCTAGGGGGCATGACTCGTGAGGGCTTGATGGTCCTTTATCTATTCTTCCCTATCTGCTTCCCAACTTCCAGTGGAGTCACCAATTTAATGTGGGGGCCCTTTATTGCATTAATAGGCCATTGCTTGTTCTGCTATGCTCATGCCCGTGGAGTAGTAGGTTAGGGAGTTGGTATTGGCCTATTATCCCAATGGGAATATGACGTAGGCTAGCTTGTGCACAAGCTAGGCATTACCAATGTGCAGATAAGGCAGGGTGTGCTATGGCAGACTAGGTATCTCAGCAAATACAGTAGATAGTGCCACGATTGAACAACTGATACAACAAATATATAATAAAAGATACCACTATAGAACAACTGATACGGCAAATATATAACAAAAGATGTCACGACAGAACAACAAATACAACAAATATATAATAAAAGTTGCCATGACAGAACAATAAGTACAACAAATATATAATAAAAGATGCCATGGTAGAACAACTGATAGTAAAATGGTGCTTCTACCAAACAAATATCAATGCAGATGATAAATGGGTTAAAAGGAGCTATAGCAAGATGGTGATAACAACTCCGGGCAAATGGGATTGTGTGAGTTCACCACCTTAGTCCTGGGTTAAGTTCTTTAGTAGAAAATAGTCCAAGAAGGAATCCTAACCCCAACACAAACAACCTTGTTAAAGGCTTCGGCCATCAAAGTTGTGCGTTTTGGGGAAAGGACCTAGATGGCTATATGTTGTTACTTATAGAATTTCAAAGAGTGGGCTTGTCAAAAGGGAGGGAAAAGATGGTCTACTGATGCATGCCTCAATCTCTGCCATGTTTTCTATCATTTCCTCTCTTCTTTTTTTCTTTCTGTTTTTTGTTTACTTCTTGCTTTAAGTTTCTTACTACTATCTTGCGGTGGTTTCCTCCTCTCCTTTTCTATGTCTACCTCTTCCTTTTATAGTGAACTAATTCAATGAGATTTCTCCCTTTTGTCCCTAAGGCTTCACCAACCGCTTTTGGTTTCTTGTGGGTATTCCTTCAGGACTACCCACCAACCTTTAGGCAGCCCAACCACTACCTTTGCTTAGAGTGTGCTTGCTGCACCACTCTCCGTTCTAGGACAAAAGCCCTCTTTGTTTTGTTTCTCCCTTCATCTTTCCCGCTTTACCCAAATGGATAAGGGTTTGAGTCCTTCCTTCTACCTACCTCTATGGCATGCATCAAGTGGTCCCAACCTTTTGCTTACCTCTTTTGGGTGAAATGTCATCCCAGTAAAGCATTTTTCCTAAAAGAAGCCTTGGCAAGAACCCCAAAATAGACCCATTTTCCCCTACTACCAAACCACACCCTCTGAATCCCTTGATTGTGGGCCCACCTTTCTTATATTGGCTGGCTACAAGTGGATGGTGCTCCGACCCTTATGTGTTTGTTCCACTACCCTCTACGTTTGTCTTCTTTTGCTCCCACGCCATTTCTGCCATTCCTGCCATGTCTCATTCAGCTGTTTGTCTCTTGTGTTTGTGCTTATCCTCCACGGCAAGAAGGGCATGGGCTTTAGGGCTTACATTGATTCTTCTTACTTCCTTGTGGGATTAGGCACTGACTTGATAGAAGTTTTTGGCCATTTAGTCCGTTGGGCTTTTGCCCTAATTGCTTCTCCTTTTGCTATGCCTAAGGGTCTGTTAGCTGTCATTTCTGCTATGTAGGCCTATTGGACTTTTTACCTCTTTTCTTGGGTTTCTGTGGCTCATTTACTTTACTTATACCTCTTGTAGTTCCCGTGGGCTTGCTGGCTATTATTCCTGCCATATTGGCCCATTAGGCTTTTTACCTCTTTTCTTGGGCTTCCATGGCTCATTTACTTTGCTTTTACCTCTTGTTTTGCTCGTGGGCTTTTTGGTGTAAAGTGGTGGGCTGTGCTAGTAGTGTTCGGCTGCTTCCTGCTGCACTAAGCCCAAGTTTTCTGGATAAGGGAGTTGGGACTGGTCCAACTGCAACTCAATTTGGTCTGGCTTGTGCACAAACTATGCCTGGTTTGCTAGGAACGTGCTTGCGGCAGGCAGAGCTGTTTCAGATAAGTTGTGGCAGACAGACATAATAACAAAAATATATATATATATATATATATATCTGGCTACTTAGTAGGAAATGACCAAATGATCCCCAAACACAATCACAGTAATAATAATCACTTTTACAAAAAGAAAAGAACAAAGGGGAGCAAATAGTAATATGTATGGGTTAATTAGAAGATGAAGAAATCAGCTTAAATCTGGTTCGTAGGAGCAAAATCAAAGAGGAAAGAACGTTCCTTCTCAATGCAATTAATCTCTCAGGAAAGTCCTGTTGTGGAGATTAACTACCATGAGGGAAACGGACCTGAATGGTTGATGCATAAGGGCTTCTTTTGGTTTTGACAGGGAGCAGGATTTCGTGAGGGAGAAAGGGAATCAATCTACCGGTGCATGCCTGCCGTTCTAATTCTCACTCTATTTTCTTTCTGGTTGTTTTCTTTCTTTTCCTCCCACTCGTTTCTTTTCTATTTTCTTGTATCTCTTTTCGAATTCCTATTTCTTAGTTATGGTTCCCATTGTTGCTATGTTTCTTGTTTACGGCAAGGTTCTCTTTTTATAGTGCTTGCCGTGACTGGATTTTACTGTTTTAGCCCTTAACCTCCTTTGTCTGGTCTGGGTGTACTAGCCGACCACCATTGGTCCGTCTGTGTGCCACCCCCATCACCAAACAAAGAAGGGTATTTTGTTTGTTTGTCTGCCGTGGCACCCTTTCTTGCCACGTTCTGAGTTCTTTCTCTCTCTCTATCCCTCATGGCATGCACCTAGTGGTTCTAACTCAGCTTGCTTCTTTTGGGTAGTATGTCATCCCAGCAGGACATTTCCCCGAAAGTGCCTGAGCTGGAACCTCAAAAATAGATTTTTCCCTTCTCCCCACCACCAAACCATGCCCTCTGAATCTCTGATCCACAACCTCACCATGCCCTGTATTGGCTGGGAATAGGTTGGTGGTGCCTGGGCCTTGCGCGTGCCTCCCTTCCATGTGTGTCCAAAATCTGCTTGCTGGTCGTTCGCCTATCGTGGTTTGGAGGCTTGCTTGCATAGTCTGCCGTTCGTTCCTTTTGGCCTTTTATATGAGCTACTTTTTAATTTCCTGCTCCCCTGAGGAGCTGGGCTTTATTTGATTCTGGGTCTTACATTTCTTTCGGCCCATTTCTTGATTACCCTAATTTCCTGCCATATTACTCTGTCACTCCTGCTGTAATGACTCAATCCTGCTAGGCCTCTTTAGGCCAGCCGTTTACTCTTTCCCCCAGTGGCTTGGTATGACCATTGGTTTTCCTACTTATGGGCTCCTGTGTACCTTTTGCCTTCCTCTTTGGCATCCTTGGCCCACTTGTTTTCTTTGGGCTTCCTTGGCCCTTTTACTAACTTCGCATTCCCATGGGTTTTTACTAACTTCATTGGGCTTCCCTGGCCTAATTACCTTATTCTCATCCTTGGGGTTCATGGGCCTGCCATTAACCCCTTACTTTCTTTGTTTGCATTACTTTGGGCCTGCGGTGGCCTTTTCTTGCTTTTCTATATCATATACTGCCCATGGGTATGCTATTTCTCTCTTTCCGAGCTTCTTTAAGCCCACTTGCCTCTTTAAGGCCCATCTATTTATTTCATAGGCCTGTGATCCATTATTCTTGCTGCTTGGGCCTCATGGTTTTGCCATCTGTTTGCCAATTCCTTGCTACCTTTGTCGTTGGGCTTTCTTCTTTCTACTTGGATTCTCACAAATGACCCTCAACAGCTGGCTATTATTTTTATCATACTGGCCCATTGGGCTTTTTTCCTATTTTCTTGGGTTTCCATGGCCCATTTACTTTCATCATGCTTTTTTCACTTCCTTCCTTTTTCATCTTTCTTTGTTGTTGAGCTTTTTCTACTGTTGGGCCCTTTGTCAAAAACGGGTATTAACACTTTCCTAATCCGATCTTTTGGATAGCTTAGTTGTACATTAGGAAGTAATAACATCAGAGCATCTAACAAACCATTAGAGTATAAATACAAACCCATAATGTTTAGGTAATCACCAAAATACAAAGCATCGCAGAAATATTTACATAATGATCCTTAATATTGCTCTTTCTCAACTAAACATATACTACTACTAATTTGTATTCAAAGCATCCCTAAACTTAAAATATCTCTATCAGGACTCCCAAACTACTGAGACTTCAGGTTGCAAAAAGGGAAGTACCTGCTCACTGAAAATGTTAAGGGGTGAGCGTTCCATGTGCTAAGTAAGAGATGCGTGATATGAGAATTTAGTAGTATGCATGAGATGCATGTAAACCAAATAGCTTGATGCATGGATATGACTTAAGTACAATTCAATTGTTCATGCTAAAATAATTTCATGAATTCATAAATAATTCATAATCATAATCATAAAGCTCTTGCATCATTTTCTTTTGCATCATAAATCATTCACAATTGAAAAGTCTTATTCTTGAGAAACAAAAAACATAAATCATAATTCATCTTTGGAAAACATTACCTTGAAGAACATAACTTCAGAGATATATTACATATATTGAAAACATTATCTTGAAGAAGCATACTGTAGATACTCAATTTTGCACCCGTAATTTAATCTTGGAAGTTGATTGAAATGACCATTTTAAATGCCGAAAAATCATAGCTGCATTTCATGCATTAAATCATTCATCACTTATCATAAAAATGATCTTGAGATTCTAACGATCGCGACGATATGCCCGATTCCCAAATCAGACCGTCGGATTGAAAGATATCACCAGATCAAGTTTTCATGGTCTTCATGCATTTTATGAGGGTGAAGTTGATCATGTGTGATTAATTGAAGTTAATTTTCATTGATAAAAAATTAAAATTAATAAAGTAATTTATGTGATTGATTATTGGATTTGATCAGAAATAAGCTTCGTTGCATAGGAATAAAATGGATAATCAGATAACAAGGGAGTTGTTGATAATTGAGTTTTTTTTAATAATTATCTTTTAAATAATTATTATTTTAAGGACTTGATTATCAAAATAAAAGGGATTTATTTTGGAATATGAGTTGAAAATACGTCCAAGTGCAATTCCCGAATCAGAAACCCCTAAAAAGAATCCAAATCAAACCGAAAGAGGAAAATGGGCTTGGCACTTGAGAGTGCCAATCGGCACTCTTGGAGGGCTGATCAACACATGGCAAGTGCCAATCGACACTTCCATAGTATTGATTGGCACAACTCCAAGGCCTGGCCCAGAAACGTTCAGATCAAGCCAAACACATTAGATTCGATTTTTTAGGGATAAAAATTCGACCTAATTCGTATCTAAACAGACCTAGCTTATTTTCTAAGCACAAAACCTCTATAAATAGGGAGCTAAAATCAGAAATCAAGACCCCTCTCTCCCCTTACGTTAAAGAAATTTTGGAAGTTTTGTTTTAGAAATTTCTTTTCTATTAAGTGACTTTATTTTAGATCTCAAAGAGATTCATTCTCTTTGATCTCTAAAATAATCCCCTTCTTGTAGAATACATTCATGTAGACATATTCTAACTTCACTTTCCATAACATGATTTTGTTTTTATTTTACTTTCAAAAACATGCTCTCATCTCTACTCTATTTTCTATGAAAATGTCTTTGTGTTCTTGTGTTTACATAACCATGTTTTTAAGTATGTGATTGCATGCTCTCTTCCTATCTTTGAAAAACTCACATGATTAGATTAAATTCTGATGTGTTGATTGATTAACATGCATAGATCTAGGGTTGAATTTCTTCTTAAGATTTTAGATTTGCAAGAGAATCCATCATAAAAGTTCCATGTTTTTCAAAACAAAAATCAGATCTACATTTTTCTTCATTGTTTTTAAAACAAAAATTAGATCTACATTTTTTTCTCCATGATTTTTTAGAACTAAAATCAAATCTGCATTTTTCTCCATGTTTTTCAAAACTAAAATTAGATCTATATTTTTTCTTCATGTTTTTCAAAACTAAAATCATATCTACATTTTTTCTCCATGTTTTTCAAAACTAAAATCAGATCTACATTTTTTTTTCTCTAGGTTTTTCAAAATTAAAACCAGATTTGAATTTTTTTTAATAAAATCTGATCTGTATTTTTTTCAGAAAAATCTGATCTGTATTTTCTTCAGAAAAACCAGATCTGTATTTCTTTTATAAAATTTGATCTGTATTATGGGGATGCGGGCCCAAATATATAGGGCCTTGGGCCTTGTTTGAGGAGGCACAGTGGTCCGAGAATAGATCAATAGTGAGGAAGAAGTAAGACTTTGAACTTCACGAGCAAGTTACGACTGTAAAGGCTGGGAGAGATGGGCCGATGAGGAATACCCTCTCGGCTAGATGAAACGAAGATCAAAATATGTGTCCTATCATCCAGGGTGACGTTCTAAGAGGTTCTATTGATAAGGACATGCATTATGAACGTACAGAAGGGGTGGGAGCTAGGAAATATCTAAGGAAAAGCTACTGCCACCGCATTAAATGCTCTGCAGCTAACTCTCTGGCCACATTGATGAGGAAGTGATGCCTGAATAGTAGTTTTTAGCCTTACAGCTACTCTCCAGAAACTTCAGGAAGGTGTTGGTGTGACAAGGATGAACACCAACAATCTAACCTATAGGTGGATGGCAGAGATGAAGGCAAAGTGGGAGTATAAAATAGGAAGAAGGCTGTAGCAATCAAGAATTGAACTTGTAATCAAATTTGAGAGAAATATATAAGAACCAATCTCCTCGGACTGTGCCGAGGACGATTTTATTTAGAATAAACCAATCTATCTTTATTTTCTTGTCATCTGAATCCACTTTGCTTGTAATCTGATTCATTAAAGCCCAGTTTTCCAACTCACTCTCTACAAATTCATTGTATTGGGCTTTTTGGGCCTAAGTTCGTTTATCCTTTAGGCTAGGAACTCAAACTGCGTCCTTACATGTATTTTTTTTTTCAAAAAATCTAATATGTATTTTTATAGAATCTGATCTATATTTCTTTTATAAAATCTTATCTGCATTTTTGTTCACAAAACCTGATCTGTATTTTTTTCAGAAAAATTTTATCTGTATTTTATTAATAAAAATTTGATCTATTTTTTTAACAGAACCAGATCTGTATTTTTCATAAAAAATTTACATTTTCATAAAAAAAAAAAAAAAAATCTATTTTCCCTCACATTTAAAAAATAAAACCAGATCTAAATTTTTATTAAAAAGTCATTCTTTTCTTTCATGGAAACTCAGATTTAAACTTTTTGTCAAGCTTTCTCATCAAACCCTTTTTATACAAAATAAGGTTGCAGATCTAAGGTTCTTAAATAGCATTTTAACCCTAAGGTCTAGGATTTAACATGTCATTTGTTGTATATCATTTAATATTTTGATATATGGGTATGTAATGGTCATTTAAATTTTAGAAGACTAGACTTTGTCTAGGCAGGATGGGTGCCTAATACCTTCCCTTCCTATAACCTAGCCCCCGAACATTAGAATCTTAGGTTGGTAGAATTAGTGCCTTATTTTATTTTGGGTATATTGTAACTAGGAAATAAGGCTTTGTATTTTTTTTACTAAATTGTAACTAGGAATCGAAACCATGTAAAGTTCTTTCTACCGAGATGTAATCATTTCCAATTAATGAGAATGTATATTATTCAAGATATGTTGTAATTTGTATAGTTTTCTTATTTTACTTATAAAATAAGTGGCGACTCCATATGATTTTGAAAAGGGAAGGTACTGATGCCTAAACACTTTTCTAAGAGCGCTAAAAGTTCCGGTCTCTCATAGTGGTGACTCCATTGGGGATGTTGAGGGCTAAGCTTTACATTAGACTTTAAATGACCAATTAAATACCCTTGTGTTTGTATGATATTTTTTGCTTGTATGATATTGCTTATGTTTGTATATTGTTTGTACGATATTGTATGGAATGATGTTTGAAATGCTATGTTGGTTGTTTACAGCTTTCCCTAACTGTCATTGTGTGTGCCATCAAACAACAATTATGCATGCACCCATCTCAAAATTTGGTGGTAGTAACCATGGATCATCGGTCTTCATTAGATTCGGGTATCCAATGGTGAACTCACCAACTTATAGCCCAAAGTCACTGGATCATTTCTTGGTGGCTGAAAAGGATAAACCACACCGTTTGGACCAACGTAATGTTCATTACATTACAAGTTGGGAGGTGTAACGTCCTATCTATGGAAATAATAAAACAACAAACCCACCCTACAATGTAATGACTTTGATCATGTCCTTAGGCCGGTCCATGTTAAAATTGCATTACATCCTATGTGTGTTTGTTTTAATTGAGTGGATTGAAATAGATGGGGACCTAGCCTTGATTGACCTAACCAAATCTTTTCTTAGGGGAAAATTTGGTCAACATCAGAGGGAAGACTCCAAATAGAATCAAAGAGTGATAGTCAAGCCAGTTCTAGTTCCAAGCCTATCACAGTACTGAAGCCCTTGTGTATAGAAGGCACCCCACAACTACAGCACCGCAACCCAGTGTTTGACTTACAAGACAGATCAAGCCACAACAGATCTGAAGACTCTATCACCATGGCAGAAGGAGAGGAACACCAAAATGCTAAAGAGTAGATGAGTACTCAAGAGTTGCTAATCATAATGGCGGCTAGCCAAATCCAATTAAGGGATGACATGAATCTCATGGTGCAACAGTTCCAGAATATGAAGAATAATAAAAAAGGAGACAAGACTGATCAGACTTCCCCTATCTCGGAGAGTGAAAAGAAGATCAATGAGAAGATGAGCAATGTAAGGTTGAATTTATTCAATCAAGTGTTGGCTTTATTCCGTGCCAAATTTGCTTGTAATTTAGCAATTAGATACCCTGTATTTAGGTGGAATTTATGTAAGGGTAGTGTGTGAGAGAGTGTGAAGAAAACTCAAGATGTGTGCACTCAAGAAGAGCCTCGTGACTAGCTCACGACTAACAAGTCACCAAAGGTAGCACACGTGTGAAGCATGCAGGGGAGCTAAAGGGTCACGACAACTAGAGCACTACAGGACAAAACTTCCAGTCTGGCCAAGCAATTAGCTCGCAACTCAAACTTGCGACTCGTTCCAGTCATGAGGTTGAGTCGCCAGAATGCTCTATTTGGTTGAAACTGACTTTTCGCATTCCTCATACACACTACTATAAATACCCTTATACCCACGGAATGTTGAGAGCTTTTGGAGAGAATTTTGAGAGAGAAATCCTAGAGAAAAAAAAGATTGACTCATCCACAATCTTCATCATTTGATTCTCCAAATTCCTCTACTCTCACCCTCTCATTGACATATCCTTGAGAGGTACATTTTGCCAAATCCTTATCTCACCATACCCATATCAGTGAGGAGGTGTTTTAGTGCTTGGGAAATAGTTCAGAAGGGACCAATTCATTTGGTTGATGCAATGGGCTATTGTGGGATCCGGTAAGCTAGAAAGGACAAGGTTCGGCGTAACCCAGTTGGAGCAAGAAGCTTAGAGGGCTTAGGTGCACTGGGTAGATTAGGCTTGGAGGGTCTTCTGCTATTCATGTATCCCAAATTTATTCTCTAGTGGATTATTGACCGTTTAGAGGGCGGCAGAGAGGTTTTTCGCCGAGTAGTTAGGTTTCCTCTTCGATAACACATCGCCATATTATCTTTGTGTTCGCATCTCTCTTCCTTTACTCTTTACCTTTTAATTACTGTTGTGATTGTGATTAATTTCGGTTTGGAGTGTTTTACCAATTTGAATTTAGCTTATATTCATCTTTCCACACATATATTATTTGTGTTTAAGCTTGTGTTGGTAATTTCAAATTTGGGGGTCTAAATGTTCATTGTTGTTTTACACACTAATTGAACTTTCAAGCAAGATGGAAAAGATGATTAAGAGGGCACGTAGGATGGATGATCTCATGGACTATCAATCGCTCTCTCTTTTCCAGACATAAGGCTACCTCCAAAGTTCAAGATTCCAGTCTTGGAAAAATTTGATGGCACTGGCTGCCATAAGTCTCACTTGAAGATGTACATGAGGGCTATGCAACCTTTGGGAGCTACTGAAGAAATGTTGGCACAGATTTTCCAAAAAACCTTGACCGAAGCTACTCTTAGATGGTTCTTTAACATGGAAGATAATAAAGCTTGAAACTAGGAGGACATATGTGGGGAGTTCCACAACCAATACAAGTACAACATAGAGGTAGATGTGACGAGAAGGGACTTAGAGACTACCAAGCAAGAGCCTAAGGAGTCCTTTTCAGCCTTTATAACAAAATGGAGGTCTCTAGCTGCCTAGATGATGAATAGGCCTAATGAAGAGGAACATTTGACAATGGTTGCAAAGAATTTGGTGCCTATATATCATAAGCATTCATTTGCTAAATATTTTCCAAATTTTAAAGCCTTAATAGTTGCTGGGACTCAAATTGAGGATGTAATAAATAATCGAACTATAAAAAATGAAGGTGCACCTAAATTTAAAAGGAATTTTAGGCCTTCTAACTCTAAAACTGTAGAATTATCCAACATATATAAAGCTGATCAATACCAACTCATTGCCCTAGTGCAAATATCACAAGGACCACCTCCAAGTCCTAGGAGAGAATTTCATGAACTTTACATTTCCGCGAGTCAAGTGTTTGAAAAGTTGAAAGCAAAAGGGTTACTAAAACCCTTAGACCCAAAACCAGTCCCAAACCCATTACCTAGAAAGTTTGATGTGAGTAAAAGGTGTGCCTACCATCAAGGCCCAGGCCATAACACTGACAGATGTTATAATCCTCGTCAGGCAATTCAAGATTTAATAGACATAAAGGTGATTGCACCACTTACAAGGCCTAATATCACAAACAATCCTTTTCCTAATCACAATTTTGGGAGAGGACCAAGGAACAATTGTTTGATTTCTGAGGACCCATCTGAGTTGATCTATGACATCCCCGAATGCTTTATATGGACTTGGCAAGAGCTAATGGGTATGACATCTACAACAGGATATGATATATGGAGTGAGGATAATTCAGAAATCCCAAATTACCTAAGATCCACATATGTGGGAGACACTTCAAACCCCACTTAGATTACTCAACATCCACATATGGGGGGAGACACTTCAAACCCCACTCAGATAACCCGACATCCACATATAGGGGGAGACACTTCAAACTAAAGACATTGAACCAAGTGAGCCATAAAAAATTGCCCACATCACAAGGGGGGGGGGGGGAGACACTTCAAACCCCCACATTTGGAGATAGACAACCCAATAGAATCCTTTAACAAGGCAACTCAACAAACACCCAAAGAAGAGGATGAGGTTCTTAAGTAGCTGCAAAAGACACAAGCAAACATATCCTTATGAGGTTTACTCATGGCCTTATACAAACACCGCCAGAATCTAGTGGACCTTCTCAATCAGATCCAAGTCCTTACAACTACCACTTCTCAAGATTTGAATGCTATGATTGGATCTATAAGTAGGTAGCTTACTATTTCCTACTATGACAAGGATTTGACTAAAAGGGGAAGCATCATAATAATCCGTTGCACACTGTAGATGATAAGGGTGAAAGGATACCAATGGTCTTAATTGACGACAGAATTGTGGACATAATGGGGAGTCGCCACCTAGTTTTTGCAATAGCTTAGGAACCATATATATAGTGTCCTCTCGAGGAAGGACCTTTTGATCTTACTCCCAGGGATATGGGTTCGGAGTTAAGGTATGGTCTTGGGAAGGTGTTAGGCACCCAAAAACACCCAACCCTAAGGTTGGCTTCCCATCATTGTGTCTTATGTCTTAACCCTATTAAAGGCAAACTCAATATTTGTATCTAACTCACACACACATTAGCATACATCTAACAATCAACATGGCATCAATCATCCCTAACCATATATCTATCATGGCATACCCTAGCATTCATCTAACAAACAAACTATCATCCATCTAGCATACATGTTATGGCATCAAGGCATTCATCACAACATAAACCCTAATCATACATCTAATCATGCTTCATCACATCACAAACCCTAATCATACATCTTATCATGCTTCATCACAAACTCTATCATCATATCCATCCAAGGCAGAAACAAACCAAACAAACATGTAATTTAAGCATGTGAAGGCAAACATCGAATTAAACATGTGAAATAGAAGCTTTAAAAACTCAAAAAATGTGAATGGAAAAGGGCCTAAGCAGAAGTATACATGTGAAAGCAGAAGCAAAAATAGAAGAAAACAAAATTAGGGTTTGTGGGCTGGTTTATGCGTACGTATGAACAACCCTGCGTGCACATGATCAAGCTTGTGTACGTAGCCTTGATTACGTGCACGTGGGTTTCTGCCCCAAAACCCTAAAAGTATAGAAAATAGAGCAAGATTTAAAACACAAATTCTAACAACCTAACATGCTTAAAACATAAAGAAAATATAAACCTAGCCTAAGTAGACATGTTGTAAGCACAAAACAAACAAATAAACAAAATAAAGACAAAATTAAAAGCAAAAAATAAAAGAAAGATTTAAAAAAGGGATACCTTAAAGCAAAAGCTCCTAGGCTTGATTTTTGATCGTTCCCCTAGGTCAAATCTATCAGACCAATAAGAAAGTGATTAGTAATATTAAAACTCAAAGATCAAGGCCAAAAAAGGCCATAATCAAATAAAATTGACTTGAGGATGTTTTGTGAAAAATTCCCTCTTTGATTCGCTATTTCTAGTGAATTTTAGTGTTTTCTCATGGAATTTCTCTGTCTTTTTGAAAGGTACCATTTATGGCTATTTATATTGTGAAAATGGGGTTTGGAATGGCTCCTAGACGATGTGAAATTCATTCCAAACCTTAGTCTTTAATGCAAAAAACTTTCCTTTCTAGGGCTTTTGAAACCCTATTGCATGAGCAGACTCTTGTCTGCGTACACAGGCTTCTAGGCTACGTACGTAGGTTTATGCCTGCGTATGCAGGCTTAGGGTTTCTTCTGGCCTTTATTTTCCAAAAATAGATTTTTAACTCATAAAAAATTATATATTCCATTTTAACATTGTTCAAGTCAATTTATAATCTGATTGGGCCCTAAACCAACCTTGGGTCTTAGAATTTTAGTATCATTGGGGAATGGGGGCTCGAGTCGTAAGAGGTACAAAATGCAAAGTCTACAGATGCCCCTCTTTTGATTCATGAGCTTCATTCATGGAATCAAAAGAATAAGAGACAAAACATTTTGTTTTGACATATGGCTCGGGCCCAACCTATGCACACGCAGAGTCGCGTGGGATTCGTATGTCCGAATTCCCACCTTTATTGCTCGAGAAATGAGCAACGATAGGTTCACTATCCTAGAACCTATTTTGCCAATTGCAAGCAAAAGGCGAGTAACTCACTATCCTAGTGTCACTTAAAAAGAAAAAACAAACAAAGGTGCTCTTACGAGCTCAATCAAACAAACAAACAAAGGTGCTTTTACGATCTCAAACAAACAAACAAACAAGGGTGCTCTTACAAGCTTACAAGGATATCTATATATGTGGTGTCCATTTAGGGCTCTTGCCTCAAACTTCTCTGGGTGGCTTACGCCTCTTATCTTCTCCCTTTTTATCTTTACTTGTTCTTGTGAGGCTCTTGCCTTGGGGTTACCTTGGTTTCCATCTCTATCTTTACCTCTTCTACTGTGCCTGCATGTTCAATTCCTTTAGGATATCTACACAAGTTTGTAGATGTGCCTGCTTGTTCAATTCCCTCGAGATATGTACACAAATTTTGTCTGTTTTGACCTATGAGGGAGTCTTGGGTGAATGATCCATTGGGGATGACAAAGGGGAACTCACTAGGGACCCTCAAGGAAGCCTTCTTGCTGGGGAAAAACAACTTGCTAAGAAATTTGGTGATGATTTTGACCTACGGGGAAGTCCTTGAAAATGTGTGATCCACTGGGGAAGATTTTCTTTCTTTCTTCATGGCTTATTGGGGAACTTGTGTTGGCTCTACCCACAAGGGAGTTTCATCAACTCTATGAGAATTATCTTCTTCACAACTTACGAGGGGGTTGCCATTGTACCTTGGACTCACGGGGGATTCCCTTCATGATATTGTACCTTATTGGGGATTTGTTTGAAAATTTGAACCCTCGAGGAAGCTCTTTTGGTGACTTGTGGTTCATTGAAGGATGCTCTTGATGCTTTCAATCTGTTGTGGATGCTTCTGTGGTCTTTACGTCTCTTACCTAATTGAGGGTATTTTGTTCATTTTGTCATGTTCTTGAATTTTTTTCTTGCACTTCCTACCTTTTCGAGAATTTACTAGAGATTTTAAGGATTTTTTTGTCACTTCTGGGTGTATTCTTGAATTTTCCTTTGTAGTCCTAGCCTACTGGGACTCCATGGGGATATACGAAAAAAAAATTTCTTGCTAAACTACACGTAGTTTAGTGGTGGACTAAACTACATGTAGTTTAGTCACCAAGTTTGTTCTTGCCTCTTCATATTTTCTCAACAGTTACCAACCGTTTTTTTTCTTCATCTTCCTCACCTCTTCATATATTTTCTAACTCTCCAACTTCTTTTTCTTTCTACAAAAAGCTACTGCCCATTCTCACTCTTTCTCACAATTTGATCCTTCCCTCTCCAATCTCTCTGAAAGTCTCTTTCTCCCAAAACTTCTCCATTTTCTCCATGGCACCCAAGTCCAAGAAAACCTCCTACGTGCTCTCAATCAATGCCTTCAACCTCACACCTATTGGAGTGGGGTAGTGAGGCTACTGGAGCCTCCTTCCTTCACATATGGGTTAGAGGATCACCTTTCCACAAATGCCTAGGCCAAATTGGTTATTTTTTCATTTTTTTTCTCATTTTCTCATTTTCCTTTGATCTTCTGTTTTAATATGTTTTTGGACTTGTAAATGCTTGAGTTTTGTTATGGGATGGGTTTAGATGAAAACCTGACACCTTAGGAGGGGTAGGAACATGTTTAGGATGGATTTTGGTTGAGATATGCTTGAAACTGTCAAAGAATACTCTCTATATTGGTTCATGCGTACAAGAACTCGAGTCTGCATATGTGGCTTAGATTCATGTGTATGTAGCCTCTCTTCCTACATATGCGGGCTTGTTCTTGAGAGCCTGTTTGCATGGGGTGCAGCCTACGTGCGTGGGCTTTGTGTCTGCGTACACAGGCTTAAGCTCATGTATGCACATTGCTAGGCAGAAACCCTGTTTTGGAAATTTTGAACTCTTTTTTCATCTATTTCTCATCCAATAGAAATTTTAACACTTCCTTTCATCATTTATGCATTTGAAATGTGATTCTAACTCTATTTTGCACCTTATTAGATATCTAAAACTCCTTTTCCTTGTTCCTTAATCCAAGTTGTGCATTTAACAACACCGCACTTCTTTTGCAGGCTATATCCCTGTATTCTAGTAGGGGTAGTACTAACAAGGTGGCCGAGTGGTATGGGGAGCTGGCTGTAGTGACGAAGGCTCATATTCATGCCGCGGGCTTTGCGCAATGTCATGCTAAGAGGTGGTGGGACACTACTCATACCTTCCACATTGCTGAGAGCGAGATGACTGTGACTCCCCGAGACTTTCACCACACGATCGGCCTTAGGTGTGATGGTGCTACTATAAACCTGGAGGGTGAGCCGGGCACTCGGTTGGCAATTGACTTGCTCGGGAGGAGGTGCTCTTTAGACACGATTTGCTACTTTGATCTTGAGGGAAATTATCGGCCCTTCCTTAAGAGACGACTATGGACTGCACTCGAATGGCTAGGGCATTCTTACTGTACATTCTAGGGGCATATCTCTTTGCTAATAGAGGGCATACCATATCCTTGAGGTGGCTAGCTCTCTTTCGTGACTTTGAGGCTGCTAAGGAAGCGAACTGGGGGCAGGTGTGTCTTGCCTATCTGTACTCGTGCCTAGACACACTCAGTTAAGGGACCTTGTTTCAGCTAGTGGGGCCTTGGAAGCTTCTAAAGGTTAGTTTCTTTCCCTTTTTCTCTTGTATCTCTTGTACATGCTAAGGAAAATGGTAACCCATGCTCTTGTAAACTGTCTTCACACTCTTTTTGTGCCTTGCAAACTGCCATCTTGCAAACTGTATTCACTTGTACATTGTAAAATTGCATTCACTTGTACACTATGCTTTTGCAAACTATATTCACCTTGTACACTGTAATTCTTGCAAACTGTATTCACCTATTTTTTTCTTTTTAGCACTTGGCTGTTCGATATGTTCTTATCGTTCCAAGGCTGAACCTGAGCCTTTGAAATTCTCTTGCAGTGAGGTCCCACCTGGAGGGGTTGTCTTTTGATGATATGAGTTTGAGATTCAATGCCTCCCATTGTGTTTTTCCACATGCTTCTTATGCTTTCTTTTTAACCTTATGCATTTTTACAAATCAACTAGAACCCGTGGGCCAGCGTTCCTCCTGCTGTGACTCTTGATTTTGAGGCATCTACTGTCGTTGCTTCCGAGATCACCCAGCCTTTAGAGGGTGCGAGTTTGAGGGTGCTATACCTGATGGAGTGAGTGCGCTATCAACTGGTGGGTGAGGATGCCCTACAGGTGCCCATGGATCTGTCGGAGTTCATGCTTTCCCCACTCTCCATGACTGATGCTGAGTACGCCCTATGGAGTCCTGGTATGGCCTATGTCAACTGACTTAGGAAGGAGCTGGACTATGATGAGTTCAACCACACTCGCCTCATAGCCTCCTTTACTGTAGAGGTATTGCTCTTTTCTTTTTGTCTTTTCCATTCCTATTCTCTTCTTTTCCATTCTTGTACATGGCAATATTTAATTGAAATACTTGTACCAGGATACCGCTGCTCCTAGTGTTCCTATTGACCCTCCTCACTTGCCTTTGACAGTCTATGCTTATGGCCTTGATGGCTTTGCTAGGGAGCGTCCTGTGCCCCGTAACACAAACGTCATGGGCTATATTGCATCTTTGCTTATGGCCTTGATGGCTTTGCTAGTGAGTTCTCTTCCATATCTTTCTTCTTTGTTTCTTCTTCTCTTGCATCTTTCAACTGCTCATTCTAACCCATTTCCTTTCACATTTCAGCCCACTATCCAGGAGCATAAGGAGTTGGTTTGGCTGGCTGGGAACCTCAAGTTGGAGGTGACTCAGTATACGAGGGACTTGTACAGCCTTGGAGGATTGGCTTATCCCGATGATGATAATGATGATTATGATAACAGTGACAGTGACAGTGACAATGATTAGCACACATTTCCGCACTTTGGATTTAGTTTGAGACATTGGGTTGTATTTTAAGAACATCTTTTATTTGGGATATGTACTTAATTTACAACTTATGAGAATGGATGCACAATTCTATGTTTTTCTTATCTTTGATGCTTGACAATTTGAGCTTGAGTAGTGTCTTGAATAGTCCTTCAGGCCATAGGATAAATAGGAGAAGTGTGTGGAAGAAAACCATACTCAAAACAAAGAAAATTATGGTTCTGCCTCTTGCTGTGCATGCGTGTAAGGGAGCCTGCATACGTAGGTTTGACCATGCATACACATGTTGCAGGTCAGAGTAACCCTAGCCGCCCTCTTTAGTATAAGATAGCCGTTGGAGGTTCCCAAACCTCACCAAACGTATTTTGCTCCTAGCAAACACTCTTTTTCAGGTTTCCCAATAGTATAATTCTCCCTCTTCAAGATCTCAACTTGGATTAGGAAGCTTGGCCCTAGTTTTAAAGAGGCTATCGTTCCTTATGGTCTCTCTTGCATTTTTCCATATCATCAAATTAAGGTGGATGAACTCTTTCGTGTTGCTGCCAATTATTGGATCCCTACTCGACACATCTTCCAATTCAACGGTGTAGAGATATGCCCTACTCTTAAGGAATTTAGTGCAATCATGGGTGAACCTTCGGTGAACAACCTTGTCTTTCCTACCATGGGTGGTGATCTTCCCACCTTGATTCAAGCTTTGTTGGGTGTTCCTCTTGAGAAAGCCAAGAAATGGTGTGTTTTTTGCAAGCTGAACATTTGTCTCATCTTTGCATATTTCTATTGGATAGCTGTCCCAATGACCGAGATATCGCGCTCCCGGTTCCTCAAAGCCTTTTGCCTATGCATGATGGCCATATACGTCTTGGTTCATGAGACTTATTGTGTGGATCATAGGATGTGCTTACTGGTTGTCGATTTTAGGAATAGAAACCTTGCGAGTATGATCTCAGCTGAAACCCTCAACGGCTTGGATGCATTCAAAAGGAAGGAAGCAAACTTCTTTGTAGGGAGCCCTCTCCTCTTTCAAGTATGATCCCCAATTTTTGCCTACGTTTCCAACCTAGTGGGATTCCTCTAATTTTTGCATGGGGTCACCTTTCGGTTTTTAACCCATTGAGACACCTTATATCGTCTTTTCCATCTCTTTTTTTTTTTTTTTAATATTTCTTTCTTTCTTCACATGCTCTCTCTTCTCTTTTCTTTCCGTTCTTTTGTAGATATGGCTATCTGAGAGGCTTCATTTATTTCACCCTCCTACTATTCCTCCTAGTCAATACCTACCCAAGTATTATCGTGACTGTAGGCCTAAGCATGCTAAGATGAGATTTGAAGAGTTCACTGAGCTTATGGAGTGTATTGATGCTACAGACATCCAATGGGTGGTGGAGTGGGGGTGTATCTCAAGCATGGCTCACCATAGCCTCAAGGACAATAGTGTTCCTTTAATAGGATTTTGCTATTGTTCTTACTAATTTACATGCCACATTGCCAAACAGTTTGGTGACTGCCAAGGGTCTTCTAGTGATGGCAATTTCCATACCTTAGAGTTCATTGATAGGACTTTGAGCAGGATTTGTGAGGCTTGGCCCCACAACGTAAGGTGACTAGGGACATTCATCCTCCCCAATTCCTTCATCCAACTTCGAGGTACTAGAAGTGGCTACAAGATGATATGAAGTGGGTCCTCATAGATGAAAAAGCTTACAAGAAGTCCAGTAAAAAGAAGAAGGCTAAATGACAATCTTGATATGGCCCAAATTTTACTTTTCTTCACTTTATGATTCTCATGTCTTTTCTTTTGAATTTAATAAGGGATTGGAATGTTCCAAATCCCCTTATGGAAACAATTTATCATTTGAGCAATAAGAGAATCATTTATTTATTATCTTTGCTTATTGTCTTTTTTTTTTTATGCCATGTAATTTTTGCCCATAATGTCCTTAAAGGAATTTTTGCCATGACCATGGTCTTTGCCCTATCTTTTGCCTAGATTTCCCTTTCGAGTTTTCAACCTAGAGGGGTCTTCTTACCTTAACTTTTTCCTAGGCCGCCCTTTTGGGTTTTCAACCCAGCAGACTTTTTTCTTTTCTTTTCTTTTTCAAACATTGTACTTCCAAAGTCTATCCATGTTAATTGGGCGAAGCATCTCTTCCCCATCCAAATCTGTAATCCTTGTAGCACCCCTTGACATGATCTTCTTGATAATAAACGGACCAGACCACCTTGGCTTCATCTTTCCCCTCTGATCAAAAGTTTTTTCGCTAAGCACTTTTAGGACCAAGTCCCCTTCTTTAAGGTTTCTAGGTTTGACATTTTTGTTAAATGCTTTGGCAATCCTCTTTTTGTATCCTTGTGCGTGATATTGTGCCTTAGCTCTCTTCTCATCTATCAAAGCCAATTGCTCATATCTTGCCTTCACCCAATCTTCTTCTAAGACCTTGGTTTCTACTAGCACTTTCAAAGATTGTATCTCCACTTCAATTGGAAGCACCACTACACTACCATAGATCAAAGAGTAAGGTGTTGCCCTAGTTGATGCACAGATAGAAGTTCTATAACCTCATAAAGCAAATGGAAGTTTCTAGGCCCGATTCTTGTATGTCACTACCATTTTGGCTAGGATGTTCTTGATATTCTTATTAGCTGCTTCTACGGCCCCATTAGTCAGTGGTCGGTAGGGCGAAGATTTGTGATGCTTAATGTTATACAACTCCATAATCCCTTGAACATTTCCCTCAAAGTAGGAGCCATTATTCGTAATGATCTCTTGGGGTACCTTGTGATACTATTCTTTATGAACCGAGCCACATGCTTGGCTTTCAACACAGAGTAGGAGGTCGCTTCCACCCACTTGGTTAAGTAATTGATTGCCACTAGGATGTACTTATGCTCATTTGAGGCCTTAGGGGCTATTCTTCCAATCATATTTATGCCACATACTGAGAAAGGACAAGGAGAGGTCATGCTGTACAATTAACTAGGCGGTACATAGTTCAAGTTTGCATGCATTTGACAATCATGGCAACTCTTCACAAAGTACACACAATCGGTTTCCATCGTGCTCCAATAGTACCCTATCCTTAAAATCTTCTTGGCTAACATGCTCCCATTTATATGAGTGTTAGTCCCCATTCATATGAGGACCACAAATCCCTTGGTGAATTTCCTTCATAACTCTTTCCGCTTCTTCCTTCTTTAAACAACGAAGGTGTATGCCATCATAGGACCTCCTATGAAGCTGTCCTCCACATAGGATGTATTGCATTGCCATCATCCTAATCGAACAACGCTCTTTCTTGTTGGCACCATCCGGATATGCCCCTAACTCCAAGAATTTCATGATGTCATAATACCAATGAACCCCTTCCTCTTCTATAACCAAGACTGAAGCTTCATTCTTCTCCTTCTGCATTAACTCATAACTCTGTTCAATCTCTAAAGGTCGTGTCCATACTCCCTTAGGTATTTCCACCATGGATCCCAAAGTAGCTAAGGCATCTGCAAACTAATTTTGAGCTCTGGGGATGATCGTGTACTTAATTTTGTTAAAAGTTTTGGTCAAATCCTCTAGAAACTATTGATAAGATTTCAAATGTTCTTTCTTTAACTTCCACTACTTTTGGGCTTGAGCTATAACCAAGGTCGAATCCCTAGACACTTCTTCCTCTTTTAGCCCTAACTTTCGGAGAGCTTTCATTCCGGCGATACAAGTTTCATACTCTGCCATGTTATTAGTTGCCTCAAAATTCAATTTGACAGCCAAAGGCACATGGGATCCATCGGGGGTGATCAAAAGTACTCCTATTCCATTCCTGTATTGGTTCACAGCTCCATCGAAATACATTTTCCATGCCCCTAGCTCAATATCAAAAATATCCTCATCTAGAAAGTCTTCTTTCCCATCCTCTACCTCTATAGCATTCTCGGCACAAAAATCAGACACAGTGCTCCCTTTGATAGTCCTCCTTACCATATACTTCAAATCGAATTCCACTAGTAGGATTAGCCATCTTAATATTCTTCCACTCAAAGCTAGTTTCTCAAATAGGTAATTCAAGGGATCCATTCTAGCTACCACCCATACTTGAAACGGTAGGATGATGTGTCTCAACTTTTGTACGACCCACACGAGTGCAAAACATGACTTCTCTATGGGGGTGTACCTAGTCTCATAATCATGGAACCTTTCATTCTTATCATCGTCCTCTTGTGCAAGCATACTTCCAACCACATCTTCTATGATAGAGAGGTATAGTAGTAAAGGCTTTCCTTGTTGTGGAGGCACTAGGATAGGTGGATGGAGGAGGTATTCCTTGATAAGTTCAACGGCTTTTTGACATTCATCATTCCATGTGTGGGGTTTAGTCTTCCTTGGGAGTTTGAAAATGGGCTTACAAGTAGAGGTGAGCTTGGCAATGAATCGACTGATATATTGTAGTCGACCTAGGAATCCACTTATTTCCTTCTCATTCTTGGGTGAGGGCATCTCCAATATGGCTTTAATCTTGGATGGATCCACTTCTATCCCTCTATCACTTACTAGGAAACCTAGCAACTTCCTAGCTGTTACTCCAAACGTACACTTTTGGGGGTTCAACCTCAACCTATTCTCCTTGATCCTTTCGAAGAACGTCCTTAAGTTAATGATGTGACCTCCTCTATCCTTGGATTTTATAATCATATTGTCAACGTATACCTCAACCTCATTATGCATCATGTCATGCAATAAAGCTGTGACCATCCTTTGGTAAGTTGCACTTGCATTCTTGAGCCCAAATGGCATTAATGTGTAACAATAGATCCCACATTCCGTGGTGAAAGTGGTTTTAGTCATATCCTTAGGCACTACCAGCCATCCATGAAAGACATCAAAGCACTACCAGTCATGTTATCCACTAAGACATCTATATGGGGAAGAGGGAAATCATCTATAGGGCAAGCCTTATTCAAGTCTCTAAAATCCACGCACATCCTCACCTTTCCATCCTTCTTAGGTATGGGCACAACATTGGCTATCCACTCGACTTGGTGCATGGGCTTAATGAACCCTATTATCAACTATTTCGTGACCTCTTCTTTGATCTTTAGGAGCCATTCAGTTCTCATGTGCCTCAACTTTTGCTTAAAGGGTGCCATGTGGGCATGGGTATCAATGTGATGTTGGACTATCTCAGGATCAATTATGGGCATATCTTCATAGGACCATGCAAACACTTCTTGGAATTCTGCGAGGAGATCCTTGAGATATTTTCTTTCTTCTTTATTTAGTGTTGAGCCAATTTTAATTAAACGTGGATTCTCATTATTGCCCAAATTAAGAGTTTCAAAGGTTGGTTCCATAGGTTCAATTTTCTTTTCCAGTTGTTTATTAATTTCATTTTCAAATTCATTTGAATCATTTAAGTGCAGAATTTCAATATTATGGGACACATCAAAATAAGCCAAATCATAATTTGTCTTTTGAAAATATTGAAAAGTACATTGGGACTTGCATTACAAAATTTCTTTTCCCTACTCTTAGAAAACCCAACCCATGTCCAATTATTAAGTTGCCCTATAGCAGGCATGATGAATTCTGTCTTCTTTCTTCTTCAAGGCTTGTCACTCTTCCCCTTGTCCTCCTCTTCAAACAAATCCTTCAGCTCAGCGGACCGGTCCTCATCTTTCAGCGGCTTCCATATGTGCGTAGCCTTGGTTATGTTAGACAGAACCTTACCCTCATTGGGGAAATCTATTACTACCTAATTGAAGAACTAATCGCTATCATCTTCACTCTAATAGCTGATCACCTCATCATCTCCTTCCCCTTCTTCTTCATCTCGAGTTAGCACAAGGTATTGATCGTTGTAGGAAGAAGGGTCCATGTTGGGTTCAAGCATGAAGTGAGCTAGGGTGACTTGAGTTGTCCCTACCTTCAAGGTCCGTTCCAGCTAGTCATGATCTTCCCAAGATCCTGTGTCTCTCGATTCAGAGAAGTCATTGACATGGACCCTTTTGAAAGTCCATGGTCTAGGAGTGCTTTTAAGTTGTGGCATAAAGTTAGGTAGAAGCAGGTGGACCTTCCCTTCTGTCATCACCCGATCAATGTCTTTTTGAGTTAGCTCGCTTTGTCCATAGTTAGCTTTGTTTCCTTCAACCTTTTCTTCTCTTTCATTGAGTACTTCTTTCTATCTTGGAAAGGCGACTTATTATTTTCTCAAGGGCCTTGCCTCGCACTCACTCGAATATCTCCTACATGAGGGCTTCTTCACTCGAAGCATTCATCCCCTCTTGGAATGTCTTGCCTTCCATTGGACTTGAATTAGAGTGGGAACTTAATCTTTGATTTTTGCATGCAAGGGTGCATGAAAAGAAGTCCCTTTTTCATAAAGTCCATGTCCCATTTAAAAATGTTCTTTCTTTTATTCTTAGATGTTCTTGGAAAATCTTTGAGTCCATTTTAATGAAGGCCCAATTACAAAGTTACTCCCTTTTCTTTCATGGACCTTGCCCCTTGTTTCATTGGGTCTTGGTCCATTTACAATAATGCTCTCATCTTTCTCTCATGGGCTTCCATTAGAATGTACTTAGAGATTTTTAACCCTTTGTCTCAAACATGGGCCTACAATATATTCATCACCTTTGGGCTCTTCCATTTTCGTTTCATTATCATTCATTCATCATTTTTTTGAAGTAGCCCTCTAGCTAGAATATATTGTAGCACTCCTCCATGAAGTTCTCATCATTTTGGGCCTAGGAATGCAACAAAGAGGCCCAAGATTAGGGAAATTCATATTGATTTTGTAGGATTTTGGATGCTAAGTCCATAGCATACTTGTTATCTTAGGCCCAAAGTCTTCTTCTTCAAAGGGTTTTTTGATTTGGGCTTACGATAGCAATTAGGCTATGGTTTTATGAACCTTTCAAGTTAAGATATACCCTTTAGATTTAGGGACAAGCCTCTTATATGTGAGAACTTCTTTTGGTTTGTCCCTTTTGTCTTAGGGTATGACATAACTTTAGGGTCATCCTCCCAAATTTTACATCTTTTATTTGTTCCTTTAGAATTATGTGAGCACAAGATATATGGTTGAACAAACAAGAGATATATAAAGGGTATCATATTTTGATTGGATCTAGGATATCTCTAAGTGTGGGTAAACTTTTATAAGGCTAAAGGGTTAGATAAGTAGGTCACTCATAACTAGGTGGGCCATAATTCCAACTGAGGGCCTAAGTGGACCTTTGTGGATTGGTGGCAAACCGTTAACATACTCAAAGCCCATCAGAGGCAATGACACACATTGTGAGTTGGTGGGATGAACTTTGAAAGACTCGGGCCTGAATAGAGCCTTCCATCTTCCCACTCATCACCAACTGAGGTTCTAGGGACAAAATGGACCAAGTGATTTGTGTGTGCAACAAGTACTGAATAAGCCTTTATTAAGGTTAAGACATAGAACACATAGGAATTAAACTCACAATCCCCAATGGAGTCACCTTTGTGGACACAACGGGGAGTCTCCACCTAGTTTTTACAATGGCCTAGGAACCATATATATTGTTGGGAAATTCAGACCCCGGTTGATAGAATTAACAAGTTTTAAATCCAAGTTGTTAATTAGATTTATTATCAATAAAGCTTGTTAAAACAAACAAAAATCAATATTATGTCAAAATCATGCAGCGAAAAATAAATAAGACAAGATATGATAACTCAGGAAAATCAATGAAACAAACTAGTTTCACAGTAAAAAACCTAAGGGGAAACCTTCCCAAAAAGTAATCTACTATATTAAAGAGAAGTTTTAGATCTAGTACGAAACCTTTTTCCCTAGACTCTACAATCCCCGTAGATGAACTTACAACAGAAACCTTCTACTGCTTCAGAACCTCTGAACTTTTCAATATATGAACGCCACCCTTTTTGTTGCACGGATCTCAGTACGTGACTAACTTACCAACTTGAAGAAGATTGTTGGCTGCAAAGTTCTTCACTTCATTAACAATTAAGATCAAGAAGCACTTGGTTACAAAACCCTAAGGCGCAAAGACGCAGTAGCTTCTTTTAGAGAGAATAAGGCATCAGTCACCTTTTGCATATGTTCTCCTTGTATTCTCTTATGTGACGGCCTCTAAAATAAGCCTTATATAGGTCTAGGGTTGTGAGAAAAGAAACCTTACACAAATACATAAGCTTGGGCCGAAAATCAGATTTGCAAATCTGAATTCCCGTAACCTCGATCGATCGGGAGGTGTCAAGCTTTAAACCTCGACAGATACAGCTATCGAGGACCTGTCGAGGAGACAAAAGCTTTCTCAATCGATCCACCAGCTATCAAGAGGTGTCGAGCTATCTGTCCGCAGGTGTCGAGCTATCTGTCCAGCTTTAATGAACAGCTTTTCTTCACTTGTTTCTTGGTCCAATCTTCATGGCTTTAATACTAGACTTGAACAACATGTTTCTTGAAGTATTAAACACATCCTAGATCTACCCAATTACAAGTAAAGTGCGTTTTGTCAAAAGATTAGCCAATTACACAAAATATGTCCTTAACATATATAGTGTCCTCTTAAGGAAGGACCTTTTGATCTTACCACCAGAGATATGGGTTTAGTGTTAACGTACTGTATTGGGAAGGTGTTAGGCATCCAAAACCGCCCAATCCTAAGGTTGGCTTCCCATCATTGTGTCTTATGTCTTAACCCTATTAAAGGCAAACTCAATATTTGTATCTAACTCACACACATGCTAGCATACATCTAACAATTAACATGACATCAATCATCCCTAACCATACATCTATCATGGCATACCCTAGCATTCATCTAATAAACAAACTATCATCCATCTAGCATACATGTTATGGCATCAAGGCATTCATCACAACATAAACCCTAATCATACATCTAATCATGCTTCATCGCATTATAAACCCTAATGATACATTTAATCATGCTTCATCACAAACTTTATCATCATATCATCATATCCATCCAAGGCAGAAACATGTGAGCACTAAGAGGTCTAAACAAACATGTGAGAAAGCACAACTTCATCAAACAAGCATATTCACATTTAAACAAAACCCTACTCAAAGATGCATGTTCATGTGAATGCATGAATTACCATTACTTACCTTGCAGCAATTTAGCACCTATGGCATTATGCATGAGCAGATGAATGTGTGATCATGGTATTAAAATAAGGACAACACAAAAACAAAACCTAATCTAAGCATGTGAAGGCAAACATCTAATTAAACATGTGAACCATAAGCTTTAAAAACACAAAAAAAAAAAAAAAAAAAGGAAAAAGGGCCTAAGCAGAAGTATGCATGTGAAAGTAGAAGCAAAAATAGAAGAAAACAAAATTAGGGTTTTTGGGCAGGTTCATGCGTACGCATGAACAACCCTATGTGCACATGATCAAGTCTGCATTCGCAGCCTTAATTACACGCATGTGGGTTTCTACCCAGAAACCCTAAAAATGTAGAAAATAGAGCAAGATTTAAAACACAAATTCTAACAACCCAACATTCTTAAAACATAAAGAAAACATAAACCTAGCATAAGTAGACATGTTATACGCACAAAAAAAAAAAAAAAAAAAAAAAAAGTAAAGACAGAATTAAAAGCAAAAAATAAAAGAAAGGTTAAAAAAAAGGATACCTCAAAGCAAAAGCTCTTAGGCATGATTTTTGACCGTTCCCCTTAGTCAAATCTATCACAAACCAATAAGAAAGTGATTATTAATATTAAAACTCAAATATCAAGGCCAGAAAAGGTCCTAAACAAATAAAATTGACTTGAGGATGTTTTCTAAAAAACTCCCTCTTTGATTTATTATTTCTAGTAAATTTTAGTGTTTTCTGTGGGATTTCTCTGTTTTTTTTAAAAGGTACCACGTATGGCTATTTATATTGTGAAAATGGGGGGTTTAGAATGGCTCCCAAAGATGTGGGATTCATTCAAAATCTCAGTCTTTAATGCAAAAAACTTGCTTTTCTAGTGCTTCTGAAACCTTACTTGCTTGCACGGACTCTTGTTTGCGTACGTAAGCTCCTAGGTTGCATACGCAGGCTTAGGGTTTCTTTTGGCCTTTATTTTCCAAAAATATATTTTTAGTTCATTAAAAAATTATATTTTCCATTTTAACATCGCTTAAGTCAATTTATAATTTGATTGGTCCCTAAACCAACCTTAGGTCTTAGAATTTTAGTATCACTGGGGAACAGGGGTCTCAAGTCGTAAGGGATACAAAATGCGGTGTCTACAAGAAGTGCTTTGAATGTGTGTCCATTAAAAACCATAAGTTGTTTAGGTTTGAGTGTTGAAGATTTTTTGCCATCTGACTAGCATTTGAGAGCATATGACAACAGCAAAAGAGAGGTTTTTGGGATAATGACAATGGAGCTCACCATAGGGCTTATGGTTCAAAAGGTTGAATTTCAAGTACTAAACATAGCTTCATGCTTTAATATGCTTCTTGGGCGACCATGGATTAATGATATAGAGGCCGTACCTTCATCCTCGTACTAAAAGGTTCGGTTTCCACATGAGAGAGCCATAGTTACTATATATGGGGACACTCTAACCGTCCTAAAGCCCATTTTTGGTATCCAGTCCGAGAAGGAGCCAGTAAACTTAGATGGCTTTGAGATTGAGAAGCTTGGTTTTGAAAGAAGGATAGAAGAGGTTGAAAAGATCCTTATGGACTTCGATCCCTATGGAAACAACAATGTGGTAGCAATGATGAGGAAGATGAGTTATTTTCTAGGGATGAGCCTAGGGAAGATCGTGAAAGAGGTAGCTGTTTGAGTCCCAATGATTCCCACAACTATACCACCTTTCGGATTAGGTTATAAACCTATGAATGAAGATTTTCTAGAGATGGAGTTGAAGAAGATGGCTCGTGCAAAAGCTAAGGCAAAGGGCAAAGGGTCTCCCAAGCTCCCCACAACCTTTAAAGCCATACACTCCTACACTGAATGGGAAGTTTATCAAAGCTAGAGATAGCCAGCATTATTAGGGATTTCCTAAACTGAGATATGATTCTAATTCGAAAAGAGTGTTGCCTGGATTTGAATTATTCTTCAATTGTGACACAAAGCTTCCAGAAATAAAGGAGAGAGATGCAGATTGGGTCCCAATTGTTTAGGCAGATTATATGGGCCTTGATGGAATGACTACACTATTGGGAGATGATATCTACAACATAGAAGAGGAAGAATACTAGGAAGCATGCCAACACGTACTGAAGAATCCTTATGAAGCAAGAAAGGATGGCGAAGATGATGAAGAGGGAGGAGCTCCTAGTGATGACGATGAAGGCAGTGGCAATGAAGATAGTAATATTAATGATAGTAAAGATATTGATAGTGACTATAATGAAGATTGTGATGGTGGAGACAATAGCAATGATGATAGTGATAGTGAAGGAAGTGACAATGAAGATTATGGTAGTCGAGACAACAGTAATGATAAGGGTGAACCTCCTAGTGATAGAGAAGATGAAGATATGGGAGCTTTCTATGAAGACAATTCTTATGACAAGGTGGACTATTATGATGAAGACATGGAAGATTATGAGGAAGCTATAGGGGGAGATTATAATGAATACCCTCATGGTCGACCTTCGGATTGGAGTTGCATTATGGATTTCAGTCCATAATTGGGCCCCCGATATGAAAAATATGGTAGGGAGATTCTTGAATTCGATTCATTTCATAATTCAGAGTTTGGCTCATTAACTACATACACTGATGAAGAAGATGATATAGATGCAAGATTGGTGCTGCTTGATAGAAATCTAATGATCCACAGCTTTAGAAACTTAACCTTGGAGAATCTTGAGGATGAAGATGAAAGAATGGAATGCAGTGAATTAGAGTACTTCCCCCAATATGTCCACCCAAGCAACAAAGGGAGGCAAGATTTATTTGGGGAGTGGATGGACAACATAGAGTGACTGGATGGCTATGTATTTGACAAGTCTACAGATATGGAAGTTGATGGTGAAGGTCTAGACTGTATGGATGAAGACCCTAAAGTATTGATGCTGAAGAAAGAAGGAACTTACTAGGAGCTAGCGGCCATCATCAAAGCCACAACTGAGTTAAAGAAGTAGGCATGGGAGGGAGCCACCCACCCCATGGAAGACCCTTTAGAGAAGATCAAGACCACCAAGCCATTTACTCCTACTAAAAGCATTGTTTCCATCCCCATTGAGTCTGTCTCTGCCAGTATTGCTATTCCCGTCGAGTCTATTTGTGATCATGTGTCTATTCCTGTAGAGTCAATTCCTGTAGAGTCTATTAAAAACTCTACCCCCTATAATATAATTTCTGATTCTGCTTATTTATTGGCTTTGAATGTTTTTATTTTGGAAAATAGTAAAGAAACTTTTAATAATGGGGAATTGAAGGACATGTAGAACCTATAAAAGAAGAAACCTAATCTGTTAACCTGGGAACCGATGATGAACCTAAGATGGTCCAAATTGGCATACCTTAACTTCCTCTGAGAAGGGTGCACTAGTCACATTGCTGAAGGAATTCAAAGAGGTGTTTGCTTGGTCATATGAGGATATGCCAGGGATTGATATAGATAGTGCAACATTACATTCCAACAGACTCAACCATGAAGCCAGTCTAGCAAAAGCTAAGAGGGATGAAGCCAAAATGGACTTTTAAGATCAAGGAAGAAGTTGAGAAATGGTACAATGTGGGATTCTTGAGGGTGGTAAACTACCTAGAGACCTTAATAAAGCTAACCCTAAGGATGATTTTCCTTTGCCTCATATTGATATTTTGGTTGATAATATAGTGGGATATGCATTGCTGTCATTCATGGATGGCTTTTCGGGGTACAATTAGATAAAGACGGCTCTATAAGACATGGAAAAAACATCCTTTATTACTCCATTGTGGACCTATTTCTACAAGGTCATGCCATTTGGCCTTAAGAATGCTGGTGCCACTTAACAACGGGCAGCCACTACTTTGTTGCATGATTTGATACACAAAGAAGTTGAAGTTTATGTGGATGACATGATAGTGAAGTCCAAAGACTGTGAATGTCACATATTGGCTTTACAGAATTTCTTCGAATGGATTTGATTCTATAAGTTGTGGTTGAATCTAAATAAATGCACTTTCAATGTGACGTCAGGAAAATTGTTGGGGTTTATGGTAAGCCAGAGAGGAATTAAGGTAGATCTTGAGAAGATCAAGGCAATTGTAGAAATGAAGCCTCTAAGGACTGAAAAAGAGATTTTAGGGTTTTTAGGAAGGATACAATACATAAGTAGGTTCATAGCCCAGCTCACCATGACATGTGAACCACTTTTTCAATTTCTTAAGAAGGAAGTTCCTACAGTATGGAATGAACAATGCCAAGATGTTTTTGACAAGATTAAGAGTTACTTGATGAAGCCACCAATACTGGTTCCACCAATACCCGAAAAGCCATTATTGCTATATCTCACAACCACAAATACAACAATGGGGGCTTTGCTTGCTCAATATCTAGAGGAGTCTAGGAAGGAGAATGCAATTTACTATATTAGCAAGAATATGATGGCCTATGAGGAGAAATATTCAGCACTTGAGAAGATATGTGTGGCGCTCGTATAAGCCACCCAAAAACTTAGACATTATATGCTTGCCTTCAAAGTTCTGTTGATAGCTAGAATGGACCCTTTGAAATATTTGATGGAGAAGCTGGTGCAAGACGGGAAGACAGCTACATGGGTTCTGCTTTTGTCAGAATTTGATATCAAGTATGTGACTTAGAAGTTTGCAAAGGAAGAGCAATTGTTGATCACTTAGCCCATTGTTCACTTAAAGAAGCCGTAGAAATTCAAGGAGACTTCCCAGATGAAGATATCATGGTGATAAATTCAGAACCATGGAAGATGTATTTTGATGGAGCAACTAATCAAAATGGAAGTGGCATTGGATTTTTCTTAATTTCTCCAAAAGGGATTGAGAGCTTGTTTAGACCCCTTTAACAGATTGTTTAACCTAATTAATTAGCAAGTGATTACTTAGATTAATTTCCAGATCTAGGTTAAACACAAATAAATCATATCATGCTAAGTTGCAGAAAAGTAAATAACATCATGATATGATTACCTAGGAAAACCAATGAAACTAACCTGTTTCAAGGTAAAAACCTAGGAAGGGTTTGACCTAACTATCCTCAAGGTAAACTAAATCCACTATAAGAGAATTGAAGTTTTTATAAAATATTTAACCCTAAATCTAATGCTACCTCAAGAAGTAACTTACTGACACGACCACGTGCAAGCTCCGAATCCACGAACTCCTTCTCTTCTTGGATTTACAGCAACACAAGCACACCCTTGCTTGTGACTTTGAGACTCCACTAAAAGGTTTCAAATCAGTTCTTCTTGTTGATATTGATGCAGCAACTAGTTCTACCAATCCTTGATTGTAGTTTAAGCTCCGGTAGAATCTTGTGTAGTTAGAAGATACAAAACCTTTCAAATCTCACAAAGTGTAACACACAAGTCTTCCAAAAGTCCTTAAAATATGGCTAGGATTTCCCTTTTATATGTGGAGAAGTTTAAGTGAAACCCTAAATGTTTTAGAAGAGATTGGACTGAAATAAACTTCTGTAGAAAACTGTGTTTGCGATTTTTTACCGGTCGGGTCTAATTCTCGATCAGTCGAGGAAGGCAGAACTTGATTTCTCTTTTCTGAAATCAACTGGACTTCAAATCTTGAAACACACTTATTTAAGCATTGCCTAAACACTTAGACTAGACATGTTTTGCTCTTGGTTTGCCAACCCACAATCATGATTCTAAACATTTAATCTAAATCTTTAGAACCCAACAGGGACACATATCCCATTTTCTGGTTGGTTTAACTTTCCTGCCACTAATAACGCCACAGAATATGAAGCTTGTATTATGGGATTACAAGTAGCCCTTAGTCTTGGAGTGGAAGAGTTGGAAGTGTACGGTGATTTAGCATTGATAATTTGTCAGATTCAGAACAGGTGGAAGATCAAGGAAGAGAAGTTGATGCCTTATCACGAATGCCTTCAGAAATTATCATCGAAGTCTAGAAAGATTCAATACCAATATGTGCCAAGAATGCAAAACTAGATTGCAGATGCTTTAGCAACATTAGCTTCCATAATGGATGGGCCCAAAGAAGACCAAGCTCAGCCGATAGTGGTGGAACAAAAGGAAGAGTCAGCTTATTGCATGTTGATAGAATGAGATGAAAAACTAAATGGAGAAGGTGAATGGTATTCAGACATCTTACAGTATCTCAAGGAGAGGACATACTCGAAGTCTAAAGATAAGAATGACCAATTGACTATTCAGAGGTTGTCCACTAATTATATTATTTGTTGTGAAAGGTTGTATAGAAGATCGTATGATGGAGTTCATCTCCTTTGTGTGACTGCTAAGGAAGCGCAGTAGGTAATTGAAGAGGTTCATGAGTCAAGTTATGGGCCATATATGAATGCACACATGTTGACATGGAAGATAATGAAACAAAGTTATTACTGAACTACTATGGAAGCAGATCGATTAGCTCATGTTCGAAAATGTCATCAGTGTCAGATCCATGGAGATTTGAAGCACATGCCGCCAATGCCATTACATAGGATGACTTCACCATGGGTGTTCTCTACATGGGGAATAGATATTATTGGGAAGATCCACCTAACAACATCGAACGGTCATGAATTCATATTGGTGGCTAATGATTACTTTACTAAATGGGTGGAAGCTACCTCATACAGAGTGTTGAATTCAAAGAAAGTCACTCAGTTCGTTCAAACTAATATCATCCGTTGATATGGAGTACTGCATGAAATTATCTTAGATAATGGGCTGCATTTCAAAGGAGAAACGGAAAAGCTACTTCAAGAATTCAATATTCAGCACCACAAATCATCACCCTATTGTCCTTAGATGAATGGAGCAGTTGAGGCTGCAAACAAAAATATAGGGCGAATTTTGAAGAATAGCACGAAGAACTACAGGGATTGGCATTTATAGTTACCCTATGCACTTTAGGGGTATAGGACATCAATTTGTTCATCCACAGGAGCCACCCCTTATTCGTTGGTGTATAGGATGGAGACAGCCCTTTCCATTGAGATGAGCGTTCGTTCATTGAGAATAGTATTGGAGAGTGAAATCCTAGAAGTGGATTGATTGCAGAGTAGATATGATCAGCTATGCATGATGGAAGAAAAGAGGCTCAAAGCCTTATATCACATCCAAGGTTACCAAAGGAGACTCAGAAAAGCTTTTGACAAGAAGGTAAGAGCTAGAGATTTGAAGACAAGAGACTTAGTGTTGAAAGAGATTCGAGCCCCAATAAAGGAAACAAATGGGAAATTTAAACAGAATTGGGCAGTGTTAAGAAAACATATGGAAAAATATAGTTTTGTATCTCATACAAAAACATGCAGCGGAGTATAAATGGATCTACTTCATTCGTGAGAGATAACATGGAACATTTGAATTTAGAAACAAAGAATAAAAAGGTGTACCTTGGTGCAACCAAATTCAAAACAAATGAAGATCAAACTTGGGAAGACTTTCAATCTTCACTCCAATTCCACAATGTGCCCAAGATGTGTGGTCTCTCAATCAGTTCTATACATATTTGTTAAAGAGAATAACCAAGTGTATCTTAAGAAAAGACTCTGAATCTTTCTCTCTTTTAATCATACGTATCATTTTGCACTTAGCAATTACTTTATTGGGTTAACCTTTTGGACCTGTCCAATTAGGCTTAAGTGTGTGGCTTGGAGTGGGACCAAAAGGGATAACTAAAGCTCTAGCTTCAATGGGCTTTGGACTTATCTGTCAACTCTTGACAAGTCCAAAGTTACCATTAATTATATTTAATACCACTATATAAATATGATTGCACTCTAGGCCTTATTAATAAATTATATTCCAAGACTTAATTAAACATTTAACCCCTTCATGAAAATATTCGTAGTAATACAAAGTCATAATGTGTAACTGTCACTTTGAAAATTACTACCTCTTGATCCTTGAGTACCTTAATCCTTTAAGTTATTCATATATATTTTTTATGAAATTTAATTTCATAAAATATAAACTTTAGTAACTTTTTACTAAAGTGGTTAGGCCTAACACTCTGAATAACCAAACCCATTAAACTTATCTCAAGGGAATATTTTATATCTCTATAAAGAGACTATGAATTCCATCTTGAGAATATGTGTTCCTTCAATATTACGTGTGGTTGCCCAACATACTGAGATTTTGACCATTTGTCTAGATCTCACTCTTGATATATTAAAGTAACCTACATTTCACGACTTGGTTCACTATTCCCTTAGGATTGAGAATTTATGTAAATGAGAAGTTGTGAGATTTATTATTCATTTGACAGTTGTTGATAGAATAAAAAATCTCAGTGGTTCAGTTCAATATGTTTTATACACTTAAAACATATTAACATATCAACTAGAAGTCTCTACTTCCATGATTAAGACAAATCATCTTAATTGATATGTTACAGTCTTTGCAGATGAAATGCCCAATTTCATCACCGACTATGAACTAAGATTTTGAGTTTACAAAGAACTTGTGATTTATATCTTCTGTGACTAAATCACATAAATCACATACTATGCATCTCAAGGACTATATGATAATGTCCAAACATTTATGCTACCATTATTTAAGATAATAATAAAACAAGTTTATTACATAGAACATAAAGTCATACATGGCATACAATAGGATTTTAGGGCACTAATCCTAACAGGCAGGTCCATATATTATCAAGCAGATATATTCTAAGGGAGCAGTGAGGTTGATGGACTTAGATGCAAACCCCTTTACTGAGTCAACCAATATGGATTAACTGAAGAAATACCACGTCTGAGGTGGTAGTCTGAAGAATGGCCACGTTTGAAGTGGTTGTAGATTATTTCATTTTTCTTTCTTAGGCTTGTCCAAAAAAAAAATGGCCTGCTTGGTTGAAAACCCAAAAGGGCGGCCTAGGCAAAAATTAAGGCTAAAAAAAAAAAGGAAAGGTAGATTGAAAACCCGAAATGGTGATTTATGCAAAAGGAGAGTAAATAAAAAGAAAGTGAGAGAGCCTGCTAGGTTGAAAACCCGAAAGGGCGGTCTAGGCGAAAATTAAGCCTGCTTAGTTAATCCTCCTACCAAGGAGGTACGTTGGCAACCATATATTGGTCTGGTCGCAACTTACCCAAACTTGCCATTCATTTATCAAGTATTTGAGAAAATAAAAAAGGTTTTGCTAGATCAAACCATTTCATTCCACTAACACAAACCATGTCATTTCATCAATATAAACACAAACCTTAAACACAAACCCAAACCTTAAACAAGACAAAAACCCTAAACAAAACCATGAAACTGGATGTCCTAAATAATTCCTAAAGCTAAAAGGTTTCAAACTAACTTCTTAAATAAACATGTTCAAAGCCACACCAAAAAAAAAAAAAAAAGAATAAGATCTTCTTCATCTTTTTCTTCTTCGACCGATCACTTGTTCCATTTGTAGCAACTGACCTGTCCTCTCTATCCCTTCTCTTGAATTCATAGTTGTCATCCTCTTGCTTACTTTTGCCGTCCCCAAGAAACTGTTCTCTCATAGAAACCATGCCAGTCTCTCTATCTACAATCTTGTCCACCAGTCAGTTAGAGTATTCCACGGTCATCTTGTGAAAGTGAACTTTAACAAAGGATTGATCTACCCGGTCAGCCATGTCCAAGCCCAACAGCATGTTCCTTACAGAAGTAGGAGTTGTGTCCACAAGGATAAAAGGTTTTCTTCCTCTACAACTCAGCATCCCTTGCTCATACTGGAATTGTCTCAAAAGTTTGTTGGCCTTGTAAAAAGTTGCCCTCCTTAAACCAACTAAGAAGATATGATATGATCTCGGAGATGGTAATAGGGGAGGAGGACACTTCCACCAATAATAGTTCCAACGAATTTAAAGACTAGATTTCTTTTCTAAAAATTTCACCCAATCTTTTTCAGTTTGAAACTTGGTCTTGAGGATAGCCCTGTTGGGGAAATTACTAGGACCATAATTGGCAACAGTGGCTGTAGCTATCATGTCTAGTCTTTCCATCAACCATATTTGCAAAGTCAAGGGACTTCCAAGGAATTATTGTGATTCTCTACCAAGAAATATAGACTCCAACCCTGAAAGAGTTTCTTCCAAGATTAGAGAAGCAGGATTATCACCATCCCTAACTTGACCCACAATTCCTATGGCTCGAGCATCTACAAAGCAAGGTTTTCCAGAGCAAAGCAAGAACTCTCCCATGAAGCAAAGAGCTAAGCCAAAGTTTTTCTGCATATTGTTAAACATACCATGAGTACGTCTATGAATAAGCCTTGTAACAGTTGTTTGAAGATTTACCATATAGCCTTCAATCATGCTATCGATAATTGAAATAGAAAGGCCTAGGGCATTAGATAAAATTTTCCTGTGCTTGGGATCATAATAAATTGCAGCAGATTTTTTGCCAAACTCATAACCCCAGATGGCAGAAAATTCTTCGATAGTAGGAAAAATTTCAACAGTATTAAATCGGAATACATGATCTTCAGTATCCCAGAACTTTACGGTGGCACGGAGAAATTCCCAATTGATCTTGACATTCCTTAAAGATTTGATCCTTTTAGTTTGAAGGCAATGAAATTGGTCTTGGTAGCAAAATCAAAGCTACGAATGACCATCTATTGATATCATAAGCGATTGAATAAGAAGGATTTTGACTGTTGGCCATGAATGATTCTTGTGTGTGATCACTATCATTTGATTGTTTTGATGCAAAGATTGTTTGCAGATTTAATGCTAAGATAGGTTTTTTCCAATTCTAAACATGGATAAAAAGTTTTTCAAAAAACCTAGGAAAGTGTTTCATATTCCAACACGGATAAAAAGTTTTTCAAAAAACCTACAAATGCGTCAAAAAGCGCGAAAAGTTGGGTTAAAATTGGGCATGCCAATTGGCACTCCACAAGTGCTGGTGGCACTCTAAGAGTGCCGATTGGCACATAGTCCCACGAAGGACAGTTCGACTTATTTCACATTCTGGGGCACTTTTTTGGTTCATTTTGGCTCTGTTTTCACTCTAATAAAGGTAATTGTGCAATAAAACTTCTCAAAGATTCACATTGATTGTCAAACTAGGGCATTTGGTCACGCCTCATTCTTTTTTTTTTTTTTTAAATCATCATCATCATCATCATCGGTTTAAAAAAAAAACAAAGGGAAATTAACCAAATCAAATTTTTTTCAAAATCATGTATTCATTTTTTAAACTAGGGGCATTCGACCATGCCTCATCCCATTTTCTGAAAAAATCAAAAATCAATCATGTCTTTTCCAGAAGAAACCTTTTTCTTTAAAAAATCACCATGCATAAATTTCCAAACTAAGGGCATTCGGCTGTGCCTTAATCAAGTGAGCATAATCATGTCAAGTGAGCATAATCAATCAAGGGTAGCCCCTATGGGCATGCTGCCAAGGCTAGGGCATGAAGCAGCCAAGGCCAAGGCAGCCTCCTATAGGCACATTACCAAGGCTTAGACATGCAGCTAAGGCCAAGGTAGCCCCCATGGGCACGTTGCCAAGGCTGTGCATGCAGGAGACACGGACAAGGTAGCCCCTATGGGCAAGCAGCCAAGGCCAAAAGGCACACTACCAAGTTTAAGGCAGCCCCCTATGGGCATGCTACCAAGGCTAGGGCATACAGCAAAGGGCATCAGGGGCCTAACCTTCGGACGGAACGGGGCAAAGAGTTTTGATGAGATGCGGGGGGAGGGGGGATGGAGGAGGGGGAAAGGATGAATTGAAGTGAGATAGGGCTAAATCTCAGTAGATCGTGGCAGCAAGGCCACTCACTCTACCACTTATAAAACCTTGTTGCGTATTTATGTCGTCTATAAAGGATTCTACCCACCACTTAGTGGGAATTATACTACAAGGCGGCCCACACAGCTCATCGGCCGAGGGGGCTTAGCCAAAGAAATTTGCCTTTAGGGGCCCGAGGGCACCTATTGCAAGTCGACAATTGGACAGCGGGCGCACGCGTCGCTTCTAGCCCAGATTCTGACTTAGAGGTGCTCAGTCATAATCCAGTGCATGGTAGCTTCACGCCACTGGCTTTTCAACCAAGCACGATGACCAATTGTGCGAATCAAAAATTCCTCTTGTACTAGGTTCAATTACTATCAGAACACTGTCATCAGTAGGGTAAAAATAACCTGTCTCATGACGATCTGAACCTAGCTCACGTTCCCTATTGGTGGGTGAACAATCCAACACTTGGTGAATTCTGCTTCACAATGACAGGAAGAGCCGGCATCAAAGGATCAAAAAGCAACGTCGCTATGAATGCTTGGCTGCAACAAGCCAGTTATCCCTGTGGTAACTTTTTTGACACCTCTAGCTTTAAATTTCGAAGGTCTAAAGGATCGATAGGCCACGCTTTCACGGTTCGTATTCGTACTAGAAATTAGAATCAAACAAGTTTTTACCCTTTTGTTCCACACAAGATTTTTGTTCTCGTTGAGCTCATCTTAGGACACCTGCGTGCCCTCTCAAGTCATTTCATAAAGTCGGACTAAAGTCAAGCTCAATAGGGTCTTCTTTCCCCACTAATTCTACCAAGCTCGTTCCCTTAGTTATGGTTTCATTGGATAGTAGACAGGGATAGTGGGAATCTTGTTAATCCATTCATGCGCATCACTAGTTAGATGGTAAGGCATTTGGCTGCCTTAAGAGAGACATAGTTACTGCTGCCGTTTACTTGCACTTGGTTGAATTTCTTCACTTTAACATTCAGAGCACTGGGTAGAAATCACATTGCGTGAGCATCTGTAGGGACCATTGCAATGCTTTGTCCGTACCTATTCTAAGTCGACAGTTCGAAGCTAGAGGAAGACTGCCGAGGCGGTCGTTCCTAGTCTGTCCCCTGGTCGACACGCGGGAGCAGCTCGAGCAATCTACTAACAACCGATGGGTTCAAGACTAGGACCCCCTGCCCAACTCTAAGAGCCAATCCTTTTCCTGAGGTTACAGATCCATTTTGTCAACTTTCCTTGCCTACATTTTTCCATCGACTAGAGGTTGTTCACCTTGGAGACTTGGTGCAGTTATGAGTATGAATGGACGTGGGAGGCACTCGGTCTGTTGGGAGCGCACTGAACACCATGCGACATGCGGTGCTCTTCCAGCCACTAGACCCTACCTCTAGTTGAGTTGTTTCTAGGGTGGGGAGGTTGTTAAATAGAAAAGATAACTCTTCTTGAGGCCCCCGCTGATGTCTTCAAACTCTGTAATGTTGTTTTGAACTGCCACATCTCGGTTCAAGAATTTTAACTCAATTCCCTTTCGAAGCCCGAGCTTAGCACGCTATCAAATGGGCTTCCCTCCTCTCTTAGGATCGACAAACCCATATGCAAGTGTCGTTCACATGGAACCTTTCCCCTTTTCGGCCTTCAATGTTCTCATTTTAATATTTGCTACTACTACCAAGATCTGAACTGATGGCTGCTCTTCCCAAGCTTGCGCCCTAAGTTTTGCAGTGATTGTCATGCCCTCCTACTCATTAGGGCTTGGAACTTGCCCTGACGAGCGTGTATAGGTTACGCACTTCAGCGCCATCCATTTTTGGGGCTAGTTGATTCGGCAGGTGAGTTGTTGCACACTCCTTAGTATATTTCGACTTCCATGACCACCGTCCTGCTGTCTTAATCGACCAACACCCTTTGTGGGTTCTAGGTTAGCACACAGTTGGGCATTGTAACCCAGCTTCCAGTTCATCCCGCAGGCTTTTCAAAGAGATACTTCAATGGGTCCATTCTTGCTACCACCAATATTTGGAAAGGTAGGATGATATGTCTTAACTTTTGTATGGCCCAATCAAGTGCAAAGCATGACTTTTCAACGGGAGTGCACCTAGTCTCATAATCATGGAACCTCTTGCTCAAGTAGTATATGGCCCCCTCATTTTTGTCTTCATCTTCTTGTGCAAGCATACTTCCAACCACATCCCCTATGATAGAGGGGTATAGGAGTAAGGGTTTTCCCTGTTGGGGAGGCACTAGGATAGGTGGGTGGAAGAGATATTCCTTGATAAGTTCAAAGGCCTTTTGGTACTCATCATTCCATGCATGTGGTTCATTCTTCCTTAGGAGTTTGAAGATAGGTTCACAAGTGGAGGTGAGTTTGGTAATGAATCGACTAATGTATTGTAATCAACCCAAGAAACCCCTTATCTCTTTCTCACTTCTAGGTGGAGGCATCTCCAATATGGATTTGATCTTGGATGGGTCAACTTCTATCCCTTTATCACTCACTAGGAAGCCTAGCAATTTTCCGACGGTTACTCCAAAGGTACACTTTTGTGGGTTAAATTTTAGTCTATACTCTTTAATCCTCTTAAAGAACTTCCTCAAGTTTATAGGGTGGCTTTCTCTATCTTTGGATTTCTCTATCATATCATCGACATACACCTCCACCTCATTATACATCATATCATTTAACAAGGCTGTAGCCATCCTTTGGTAGGTTACCATGGCATTCTTGAGGCCAAACAACATCACTGTGTAACAATAGATTCTCCATTCGGTAGTGAAAGTGGTTTTGGTCATATCTTTCTTGATTTGGTTGTACCCCGAGAAACCATCCATGAAAGACATCAAGGCACTTCCCGTTGTGTTATCCACCAAGACATCAATGTGAGGGAGAGGAAAGTCATCCTTAGGGCATGCCTTGTTCAAGTCCCTAAAATCCATACACATCCTTACCTTCCCATCTTCTTAGGTATGGGCACGACATTGGCTATCCATTTAGCTTGATGTACGGGTTTGATGAACCCTACCATTAATTGCTTAGTAACTTCCTCCTTGATTTTTAAGAGCCATTTAGTCCTCACTCTTCTCAATTTTTGTTTGACAGGTACCATGTGATCATGAGTATCAATGTGATGTTGAGCTATCTTGGGGTCAATTCCAGGCATATCTTCGTAGAACCATGCAAACACCTCTTGAAATTCCGTGAGGAGCTCTTAAAGATCTTTTCTTTCTTTTTCTTTTAGAGTTGAGCCAATTTTAATTAAGCGTGGATTCTCATTATTTCCTAAATTAATAGTTTCAAGAGTTGGTTCCATAGGTTCAATTTTCTTTTCCAATTGTTTATTAATTTCATTTTCAAATTCATTTGAATCATTTAAGTGCAGATTTTAAATGTTATGGGACATATCAAAGTAAGCCAAATCAGAATTCATCTTATTGAAAATATTGAAAAGTGCATTGGAACTTGCATTATGAAACTTTTTTCCCATGTTTTCAGAAAACCCAACCCAAGTCTAATTATTAATGGGCCTCATAATAGGCATAATGAATTTGGAAGGATCACTTGGCTCTTTGTTGTGATGGTGAACATGTTCCCACTCATCTTCATCATGGTCTTCATTGCTTCAGCATCCATGTAGTTCACCCAATCGACCACTTCTTGTATCTCTTTAATTACCATGGTAGGCTTCTCCTTAAAGGTGAGCTTTTCATTAAAGAACATTTCCCAACCCGAGTACACCTTTCCATCCTTACTTACCCAAGGTTCGGGGAAGCCATAATAAGGGAAGTTTTCCCCTTCCTTCACGAAGTTCCCATTAAGAGTGTTAAGGTTTTCTTAATTCCGTCGTAGCCTTCAAAGAATCCTAAACCTTCCCTAGTTACTTAAGTTTTGACGTTGGGGAACTTGACTAATATATATATATATATGCCCATTCCAGGCATGTATCCCATGTGCTTCTTCATTGTAATCACCTCATGGCTACAATATGAGAACAAGTCGATAGTATACCTTTCATCCTTCAGTCCATAGTCAACCATGTTTACGAACTCAAAGCCACTCATTTAAAGCTCACTTCCTCCCTCTAGTCTACAAACCCGTGCTAGAATTTCACCATCTCCAACTACTATGGCAATCCCTTCTTTCCATGGGATCTTCATCTTTTGTTGTAGTGAGGAAGGGATTGCCTCATTGGGGTGAAGCTAAGCTCTTTCCAAGAGAAGGTTGTAATTTGGGTTGATGTCCATGACATGAAACTCCACAATGGTTTCTATTGGCCCAATCTTGTAAGGAGCCTTGAAAGTACCCAAGACCTTCCTTGAAGTGTTACCATATGCCCTAACAGTTAAGGGAGAAGGGATGATAATCTCAATATCTAGGCCAATAGTGAGGGCAATCCTAAAAGGACAAACATTCAAAGTGGACCCATTGTGAATAAGTACCATTGAAACCTTGGCACCCATGCATTCAATGGTGATTTGCAAGGGTCTAGTGTGAGTAGCTCCTTCGGGAGGGAGATCTTCATCGGAAAAGGCAAGGAGGGGGTGTGAGGAACTCTCGACTCCCATGAGAGACAAAACTTCTTGTGGTGTAGTTTCTATAGGTACTTCTTTCCCATTCAAGGCGTCCAAGAGAGCCTTACAATGCTTTTGAAAGGCCAAGAGTAAGCCCCATATGAACACATGAGCTTGGGTCTTCTTCAATTGCATTAAGACCCTATCTTCTTCTTCTTTGTCTTTTCTTCCTTTAGGTTCTGTGGGCTTGGACCCTTCCCCTAAATCACTACCAGGATGATCCTTTTCAAAAAAGGATGGTTTGTAGTGCTTCCCACTCCTAGTGATATTTGCTACATTGTCCTCCAAGACCTTTTACTTTGGTTCTATCACTCCTTTGGGAATTATTCCCCACACCGCTACCGCTTCTTTTAAGAATTCATCTTCTTTTAAGACTTCATCTTCTTCATCCCATATTCCTTGGACTTCTATGGCATTGAAATTGACATTTGTAGTTTCTATCAACTTTGAGCAATCCCATTTAATCTCATCTATTTGCTCCTAGTTTTGATATGGAGGAGGAGCCCTATGGTAATTGGGCAAAGGATTCCTTCTAATGTTGGGTTTAGTGATAATATTAGGATTTGGGAGGGTTCCATTGTTTATGAGGTCTTGTATCTCATGTTTAAGCCGAAAGCGATTGTCGGTTTATGGCTGGATTTTTGGTGGTAGTGGCAATATTAATTGAGGTTCCAAGTGGGAGGTATGGGATAAGTCATGGGTGTAGGGTCTAAAGGTTTGATGAATCCTTTGGAAGATAGGTTTTCATATGCTTGGGTGAGGGTCATTCCTAGGTCGGAGAATTCTCGGTGAGCTTTCTTTAGGTAGGCTAGTGTTTGTTGGGGTATAATGGTGCTCACATTTACGAGATTGGGCACTTTAATGGTGGTTGCTCTCCCTCCATATGTTTTCTCCAATTGTCCATTGTTTATAGCGTCTTCAATTCTTGTCCCACGATCACATAGTTCTCCAAATGAGCTAATAGGCGATGAAAAAAGCCTACTATTATATGCCAGGAGCAAGTTCTTAATGATCATGTTGATCTGGTCCTTCTCATTTGGCCTATTGAACATTCTTGATGCCTTGGTCTTTCATCTAGTCATGTATTTGGAAAATGTCTCCCCTACACCTTGTTTGGTAGTCTCCAAATCCCTTAAAGTCATATCAATCATGGTGTAGAAGACGAATTGGTCCACAAACAACTCCACTAGTTCATTCCATACCTTAGTTTTGCTTGCATCAAGGCTATAGTACCACCTTGATGCACCTCCCATGAGTGAGAGAGGAAATGCATGAAAAGTTTGCTTCTCATCTAGCCTTTCATTTCAGTGATGTTTAGGTATCTTCTTACATGTTGCTTCAGATCTTCAGTCCCATCAAACTTTTCCTCATCATAAATCTTGAACTTGGGAGGCAATGCAATAGGAGCCTTTGAACTCACTCCCCCCATATTATAGAGGTAATCATCCATCCCTTGTGCCTTGCGGAAGGCGAGTCGCATTTTCTCCATCTTCTCCCTCATGGCTATGGTTTTTGCGGTGAGCTTCTTCCCATTCTTCCACTTCCTCCTCATCATCATTGATTTCCACATGTGAAGACTTCTTGAGCTTAGATTCCTTCAACCTAGTGAGACGCTCTCCCATTTTCTTAAGGGCCTCTCCATGTTCAACCAAACCCTTAAGGGTCTTTTGTGTCATTGAGTCTTCCACGGAGGTAGTCATTGTTTTTTGGGGGGTCTCTTCCTCTTCTTGGTATGTGTCCTCAATCTTGATCAAGTGCTTTCCTTTCTCTCAAATTCAAACGGGAGTGGGGACGTGTTTTCTTGACTTTGACAGTGTAATGATGCTTGAAAAGAAGCCCCATTTTCATTAAGTTCATGTCCCAATTAAAGGTTTTTTAATTTGTTAGATGTCCTTAGAAAATGTTTAGGTTCATTTTAATGAAGGCCCAATTACAATTAAGCTCTCATTTTACTCTCATGGGATTTCATTAGAATGCACTTAGAAATTTTCAACCCTTTGTCTCAAACATGGGCTCACAATATATTCATCACCTTTGGGCTTTTTATTTTTATTCATCACTTCATCAAATTTTTTTTTTTTTTTTTTTTTTTTGAAATAGCCCTTTAGCTAGAATATATTGTAGCCTTCCTCTCAAAGTTCATGAAGTTCTCATCATTTTGGGACTAGGCATACAACAAGGAGGCCCAAGATTAGGGAAGTTCATATTGGCTTTGTAGGATTTTGGATGCTAAGTCAATAGCATATTTGTAACCTTAGGCCCAAAGTCCTCTTTTTCAAAAGGGTTTTTTCAATTAGGCCTATAATAGCAATTAGACTATGGTCTTATAAACCTTTCAAGTTAAGATATACCTTTGGATTTAGGGACAAGCCTTTTATATGTGAGAAATTCTTTTCTTTTATCCCAAAATATCTTAGGGTATACCTTAACTTTAGGGCCATCACTTTCATTTTTACATCTTTTATTTGTTCTTTAGAATTAGGTGAACACATGATGTATGGTTGAACAAACAAGAGATATAAATGATATCCTTTGTGATAGGGTCTAGGAACTCTCTAAGTGTGGGTAGGCTCCCTAAGGCTAAAGAGATAGATAAGTAGGTCACTCTTAACTTGGTGGGCTATGATTCCAACCGATGGTCTAAGTAGACCCCATAGTGGATTGGTAGCAAACCTTTAACATACTCAAAACCCATTATATGCGATGGCACCGATTGTGAGTTGGTGGGACGAACTCCGGAAGATTTAGGCCCAAATGGAGCCTTCCATCTTCCCACTCATCACCAATCAAGGTTAAGGGACAAAAGAAACCAAGTGATGTGTGTGCAAAAAAGCATTGAAATAGTTTTTATCAAAGTTAAGAAATAAGACACATAGGAATTAAACTCACTATCCCTAGTGGAGTTGCCACTTTGGACACAACCGAAAGTGTGTTGGAGTCACCACCTAGTTTTTGCAATGGTCTAGGAGCCATATATATAGCGCCCTCTCGAGGAAGGACCATTGATCTTACTACCAGAGATATGGGTTCGGAGTATAGGTACATTCTTGGAAAGGTGTTAGGCACCCAAGACTGCCCCAAGCCTAAGGTTGGCCTCCCATCATTATGTCTTATGTCTTAACCTTGATAAATTCATGTTCAACACTTATATTCTAACTCACACACACACTAACATACATTTAAGCATACAGCATGGCATCATTTATCCCAAAACATATACATATCCATCCATAAAGCATAAGGAACCCTACCATACACATATAGAAACGCCAGCATTCATCTAGCACATGAAAACCCTATCATATCATACATCTAAAACGAGGCAGCAACTTAATCATAACAGCAAGGTATCATGGCAATCATAAAATTATTTAAAGCATGTAATTGGAATTAAAAGACATAAAAAAAATATTCAAACAATATACATCATCAAATGCATGTTCATACCAATGCATGACTTACCTTTACTTACCTTTCAACAACACAACACCTATGGCATCATGTATGAGCATGTGAATGCATGTACATGTTATCAAAACAAGGAAAATAATAAACAAACCCTAACTCTAACATTGATAGCAAATCAAGTAAATAAACATGTGAAACATAGGCATTAGAAGCATGGGAGCATGGAAAAGAAACTAAACAAACAAACATATGAAAGTAGAAGCAAAAAGAAAGGAAAAAAAAATAGGGTTTCTGGGCAGCGATTTGCGCACGCAAGAATAAGCCTGTGTGCGCAAGCAAGATTATGCGTACGCAAGTTCTTGCCCAGAAAACCTAAAAACAAAAAAAAGGGCAGAACCTCAAAACTAGAATTCTAACAACCTAACATGCATTTTAAACATACAAACATACAAACCTAAACTAAAAAACCATATTAAAACATTTTATTCAAACAAAATAAAGCAAACAGAAATATTTAAAAGTAAAAAATGAAAGAAAGGAAAAAGAAAAGTTTAGACTAGATACCTCACACAAAAGCTTTCCAAGCTTGATTTTGACCATTCCCCTCAATCAAATCTATTCACAAACCAATAAGAAAGTGATTAGCAACGTTAAACTAAAAGGATTGGGGGCAAAAAAGGTCTCAATCAAACAAAATTGATTTGAGGGTGTTTTGTGAAAAACTCTCATTTGATTCACTATTTTCTAGTGAATCTTGTATTTTTTTTCCATGGAATTTCTGTGTATTTTGAAAATGTACCATGTAAGGCTTTATATAGTAGGAAAAAATAGGATTTGGAACAGCTCCCAAATGATGTGGGATTTGTTCCAAACTTCAGCCATTATTGTAGAAAACTTGCATTTCTTATGAAACCCTAGTTACGTATGCATGCTTTGATCCACGTACGCAGGCTACTGCTCATGTATGTGGGTCGAGGGCCACTTTAGTCATTTTATTTCCAAAAATATATTTTTACTCATTTAAAAGATTATATTTTCCATTTTAACACTCCTTAAGTCAATTTGATATCTGATTGGGCTCTAAACTAGCCTTGGGTCTTTATAGTTCAGGCATCATTGGGGAACGGGAGCCCGAGTCGTAAGGGGTACAAAATGCGATGTCTACACTATCAATCAAGCATTTTATCTTATAACTTGGCTTTTAAATTAACTTTCTTAGAATTAAATAGTTACTAAGCATATATCACTCATGCTAAATTAATTTAACCTTACATTACTAGGGTAAGTTAGGTTAACTTAAGGTATTAAATGGTGCGGGGTATCACATAGGCTAACATTTTCTACACTATTTAAATAGAACTGAAACTACAAAATGAGACCACCACATTAGGCTAACATTTTCTACAATTAATATTTAAAGTGCACTGAAGCTACGAAATGAGACCACCAAACAAATTTAGAATTGCCACACATATAATGGCAATGTCAGTCCCCCCCCCCCCCCCCCAAAAAAAAAAAAAAACTCTCCTAGAAGTTCGTTTTTCATCCTTAAACTTTTAGAAAATTGTTTTCTGTCCCTAAACTTTGCAAAACATTCTACTTTAGGACCTTCTGTCTAAGTCCATCAGTTTATCTCCTACATGGCTTAACAAAATGCTAACATGATATCTAACTTGGACCAAACCACCTTATTTTAAAATTATGAACATATGGCACACATGGATTAAAAAATTTGGTGAGACTAAATTACCCCATTCCTAAACCCAATCATGCCGCGTTAACTCAAAATGCACCCCCCCCCCCCCCAAAAAAAAAAAAAAAAACATTTTCATTTTCATTTTTTTTGAAGAAAAATAATAAACTCTTTATAGCTTTCCTGTATGGAATGAGCAATATTGCTTGTCATCCCTATTGTTGGTAACATACAAGTTTTTGGATGGCATAGTCCTTTAAAGGAATCTTTTGTGATCCATCATCTAAACATTAATATTCTCCTGTGCAGCTTACGATAATTTGATGGTGAGAAACAGAATGTTAAGGGATAAGTAGTGATAAGGGTATTTTTGGCCTATGAAAATTTCTTTGGCACTTTGACCCGTCGGGATAAAACACTTCACGTAGGGTCCATCGAGTTGATGGCTCACCTAATATCCATGAAACTTAAAGACCCATCAGGATGAATATCTCATGTAATCCCCTTAGGACCCAACGGTACAAGTAGAAGACCCTTCCTGGGACCCGTCGACCTCCCTCAGACTCGTTGGATAGCAGGCATTTGAGCCCGACAGTGGCTCTATTTGAGCCCAGCGTGTGAGCCTGATGGGAGCTCAATTGGACCCCTCTCGGATGATTTGCATACTGACGGTTGAGTACACTAGGTCCCACAAACTTTCACGTGTTCTCAACTCATGTATCCCTATATGAAAATAACTTGCACACCACATCCAAACACCCTACTACACGTTTGTATCTTCCCCATATGGGAAAAGAAGCCCTAAGATCTTGGTGCCTTAACTCCAAATCTTCTCTACAAGGAAAGCTCCTACATTCAAGGGATCTTGGTCAGCTTTACACTACTATATAAGAACCAAGTCTCATCTTCCTTAAGACATGTGAAATTTCCTAAATCTTACACTATTGAGTTCTTGGAGATTCTTCTATCACTAACTTAACCTTTGGAGGGTCATTGGCCGGTACCCCACCGGTACTCTCTGTTGGTTCTTTGTCTCTTGTTCTTCAGATGCCATAATTGGAGCATATGTGGACGATCAGCTCACTGATGATTTTGTACATCATCAAGTAGATTGCTGCTGAAACTATATTTAGAATCTGGTTATCAACTTTGTTAGATCCATGTTCTATTGTCCGATGAAGCTGCAAGTAAATGGCTGTAATATTCTTGGAGACTTAAAAAAAAAAAAAAAAAAAAATCCAAACTTTTATACTTTATTGTCATGTTTCTTTATATTCAAGTTTTAATGCTGTAGTTTTAGCTGTTCTTGCTTAATAAAAGTTATAGGCTTATAGCTTTTTTCTTTAAAAACAGAAAAAGAAAAAGAAAAAGAAAAAAGTTTTAGTGCTTTCGTGTTCTGCTCTATAGGTTGGAGATTGCATAATTAATTACTTATCTAACTACAAAATAGCTATAAGTCAATGAGTTCTAACTCATGACATATAATCATTACATGAAAAATACGGTGGAATGTAAAGTTGTGGGCTTTGTGACTTGTTACCACTAGAAAGTGGAAACTCAATGTTAGAATAAGTATTATAAGGAATACAAAAAATTGTAATGAAATAAGTAATAATTATTCTTGTAAGGGTGGCATTTTGGTTCCTGAGCCCAAAGGATAGAAGGATTTGAGCCCAAAGAGCCCAACACAATAAATTTGTAGAGCATGGACTTAAAAGCTAGGTTTCAATGGATCATGTAACACGCATAGTGGGTTAAAGATAATAAGAAAGCAAAGAAAGACAAGTTCTAAGTAAGGAAATCCTTTCTCGGCGAAGTCCGAGGAGAATGATTCTTGAATATATTTTATTTTAGACTTGGATACAATTTCAATTTTTGTTGCTATAGTGTGTTCTCCACAAATTTTTCGATCCCCTCTCCTTTGAGGGTCTCTTACATTATATAGCTCTCTTTAGATAATCATAGCCCTCCATTTGTTGATTGTTCAGGCCACCTTCCCAAGCCCCTTATGAGTTGGGACAACTAAGGCAGTATTGTTCAGAGGTATTCTCCACATAAATGCAGCTAGGAGGTTTGGTGGGATGCATTAAATGTGGTGACAGCCACCATCCCTTCAATCATGTCAAGGCTATCCCCCTCCCCGAAACTCTTTCTCTACAGTATGACCTCCTCTGGTAACGTACCACTAACGTGGCCTTACTGTTCGAGTGTGTGACTTCCTCGGCATGATAATGGCCCCCTCGGCCATGGGTATGACACGTGGTGCAAATACCTTATTTAAATTCTTATACTCCACAATTCTCATGCATCTATTTGGTTATATCACATGAATAGAACAATAAATTTGTATTTCATAGTTTGGCATAACATGATTTGATGAGGAAAAGTGGCTAGATGCCTTTTATTTTTAAAGTATGTAGCAAAACATCTCTCTTTCTAAAGTATCTAGTAAAATAGCTCTATTTTAGAACTCAATTTCAATAAAATCGAGTTGTGTAAAACTCAATATCCTAAAAATCGAGTTCTATGTGTATTTCAAAAAACATTTAAGTGGCAAAATACACATAGAACTTGAAATTGCTAATGTCAAGTTGCACTTGAAACTCCATTTTGTTAAAATTGAGTTTCAAAAATAGGGAAATTTTGCTAGATACTTTGGAAAGATGAGTGTTTTGCTATATACTTCAAAAAGAAAGGATATTTTGCCCTAATTTGAGAATAGAATATGATGTCTAGCTTAACATTCAATTATTTATAAATTAAAAATTTGTATAATTGGTTTTTTTAAAATAAATTTATAATCAATATCATTGTCCTTTATTAAAAATTGCTAAATGTTAAAAAAATTAAACATGGAAAAAAAACTGACAATATTTCTCACAAATATTAAATTCTAATAAATGTCAAATTCACTTTTTTGAATAAAATGATATGTAAAATAAATTTGATTTGATATATATATGTGTATTAAATTTCATACCATAATAGTCTTAGAGCATTAGTATCAACTGTGCTAAATTTTTAGCATTTTAACAAACCAAACATCTAAAAACAACCAATATCAAAAGAGCCAAATCTCAAAAAAAAAAAAAAGGCACAGAGCTATAATAATATTTTAAAAATAAGACGATATGACATAAGTGCTAAAAACAATTTTCTCTCTCTCTCTCTCTCTCTCTCTCTCTCTCTCTCTCTCTCTCTCTCTCTCTCTCTCTCCATAGGTTTTCAATGGTGGTGTTTATCTTGAGTTGCAGTTGCTCTCACCCCTCTCTAGCCATGGGTTTTTAGTGATAGTGCCTGTTTGTTCATTTAGACCCCTTAAACAGATTGTTTATCCTAATTTATTAACCAAGTGATTACTTAGATTAATTTTTAGATCTAGGTTAAATACAAATAAATCATATCATGCAATGATGCGGAAAAGTAAATAACACCATGATATGATGACTCAGGAAAACCAATGAAACGAACTATTTCAAGGTAAAAACTTGGAGAGGATTTAACCTAACTATCCTCAAGGTAAAACAAATCCACTATAAGAGAATTGAAGTTTTTACAATCAGATATAACCCTAAATCTATTGCTATCTCATGTAGTAACTTACTGACACGACAACGTGCAAATTTCGAATCCAGGGACTCCTTCTCATCTTGGATTTATAGCAACACAAGCCGCCATGCTTGTGACTTTAAGATCCTACTCAAAGGTTTCAGATCACCTTTAGTAATGATCTTGATGCAGCAACTATGTTCTACGAAATGCTTGATTGTAGTTTTTGCTCCGGTAAATTCTTGTATAGTTAGAAGGTACAAAACCTCTCAGATCTCATAAAGAGTAACACATAAGTCTTCTTCCACTCACCAAAACATGGCTAGGGTTTTTCCTTTTATATTTGGAGAAGTTTAGATGAAACCCTAAACATTTTCGCGGGCTTGGGCCTGTTTAAAAATCTACAAAAAAAGTTGTGCCTGCGATTCTCGATCGATCGAGCTTAATTCTCGATTAGTCGAGCAAGGCTGAATCACACTCCCTTTTTCTGAACTCAGCTGGACTTGAACCTTGAAACACCCACATTTAAGCATTGCCTAAAACCTAGTCTAGACATGTTTTATTCTCGATTTGCCAACACAATACAAATTTGATTCTAAATATTCAAATCTAAATCTTTAAAACCTAACAATGTCCAGTCTTGAGTTTCAGTTAGTTTTGGGTATCGAGTTGTTTGGTTGTAGTTGTTGGTGGTTGTAGTTTTGGTTGGTTTTGGGTGTTCCGATAGGTGATGATTTTTTCAGATTGGTTTCAGGTGTTATGTTGGTTGTAGTTTCAGTGCTGCTGTTGTTTTTAGTTTTTGATGTTTTTATTTTTAAATTAAAGGTTAGATTTTTTTAAAAGTTATTTTAATGGGTGATGTGTTAAAATAAGATATGTGATGCAGGGTGTATTGAAAAGTGGTATGTTAAAATAGTTATAGTAGTTTTTCCTTCTTTGTTTTTTTGGAGAAAGCTTATCATAGTTTTTCCTTGTGTCAAAATGACATTTTTTTAGTACATTTGATGCAAATGTTGTTATACATTGGTTTTTGTGGAATTTTTAGTCTTTGTTTTTTTTGAGTTATTACGAGATTTAATGAATAACTATCACACACTTTTTGTAAAGAATCATCATCTATAAAATACTATATAACTGAAGCCTGTCGACTTTTTGTTGACCTTTTAAGGGTGTGCCTCCTCCACTTTGCAGCCTCCAAAATTTTACACCTCATTTTATTTTTTATTTTTTTTTTTTACAACTTAATAGAATAATTGAATAACCCATCCCGACAAAGACCATGACTTCTATTTCACAACCCTTACCCAACCCGTGGAAGACTCTCTTCAACTATACAATTAAAGAGCTAAACACAGAGATGATCTCCTTAGGTTCAGTAGTCCATCCCGACATTGTTTGCATCTGTTTTCTTCGGTTCTTTTCACAGTGTGTCGTTCATAGCTTTAGCAGAAGGTTTTTTTTTTTTTTTTTTTTTTTTTTTAAGAGTTGTCCAAAGTTTTCAGTGGTTTTAGTAGGGTTCGAGGTCAAGAAAGTAATAAGTATCAAACTCTCTCAGGTTTTCGTTGATAGATTAACTTCAAAGTATAATGGGTACGACCTGGATACAGTTGCGACACGGTCATGACACACTAGTACATCCCAGACATGGCAATATTGCAGATTTCGATGGATTTTGGTGCTATACTCATTTTAGACCGGTACAAAATAAATTAGGTTTTTTTTTTAAATTTGTGGTTCTTACCGTAGGACATCGCCACTTTCACCTTTCTTTTCAACTCATCGGAGACTCAGACTCTTACAAAATACATATTCTCGCCGGATTGAGCTTCTCTTATTCGTGTGTAACAAAACTAAAAAGACTTTGGTTTTAACTTTTGTAACAAAGTGAGGTGTTTTGTATGTTTGAAATGGTTCTTTAAATTTGGATTGTTTTTTCCAATAAGTCAGATGATGGGCTGTGTGCCTCATCAATTTGTTGACATGTTTGCTTGGTATTAACTGTGTTAGGTGACCACCGCATACATTTGATGCAATGGTCACTCCACAAGTATAAGTATTTGTGGGGTGTGAGGGACAATAGTCAAGGTTCAAGTCTCCGAGAGGGAGTTTCACGCATATATATGCTTAGATTAAACTAGAGTAGAATTTTTATCTTGTATAAAATAAAAATAAAAATAAAAATTGTGTTAGTTGAACATCTTTTGAGTTTTGGCCGTTTATATGTACTCTTCTCTTATGTGCTTTTATATATATATATTGATTAGAATATTAGTAATAATAATTTTCAAAGAAAAAATGAATATTGGTAGTGATATAGAACCATGGTATTGGACCAAATTAATTGGGTTATAATATAATTAAACTTTAAATGGGAAATATGGGTTCTAACTTTAACAAAATTATAAGTTTACGAATAAAAAAATGAAGTATATATTTGTATATATTAAATTTAATGGTAAATTACAAAGTTGGCCCCTATTCTTTACACTATATCTCAATTTGGTATCTATCCTTTCAAATGTGTCAATTTGATTTCCAACTTTTTCAGTGTTATATCAATTTAGTCCCTATTGTTATCTATTGGATGGAAAAAGCTAACATGTCAAATGAAACAATAAAAAATTATTTTTCATGACATATCATCTCCCAATTGCACCACCATATCAATTATTTTAATAAAAAAAATTAAATTAAAACTTAGACACATACACAACAAAATTCATAAAATCATTTACTCATCTTCATCTCCATCTTTTCTCCCCCTCACTCTCGTTAGCCACCTCCGGAAAACATATTCCTTGCCACAACAGAGCAAACACCCATAGCCCAAAAAATAAAAAACTCTCTCTTGAACCACCACCACCACAACCACAACACCTCCATCGTTGCTTAGATCATTCTCGGCACCGTCGCTAAGCTCAATCTCGAAACCTTCGCTTTCCTCAGCCTTGCAGTGTGAATCAAAGCTCTGCCCAACAAATGGGTCTTCCTCAACCCATGTGAATGAAATATGGGTTTGACATTGGATTTAAGTGATTGATATGGTTGTGTTTGGGTGTTTTTGGAGTGGTTGTGTTTGGGTTTTATTGTCTTTGGTGGTGTCATTGTGGTGGTTTAATCGAGTTTTTTTTTTGGTTCGACTAAATGGTGGTTGGCTGGGTATTTGGTGGTGCCGTCGTGACATGATGTGGGATTCTTGGAGGTTTTGAGTCTTTGGTTCTACCCGTTTTGTTTGTTGGTGGTACAACAGAGAGAGAGAGAGAGAGAGAATTAAATAAGCTTATCAGAATTGGTTCTTCTTTTAATATTCTTCTTGGTTGGTTTTCTAAATGCTTATGAGAATTGGCCATTTTTCCTAGTTAATTGGAGTCCCAATTCTGAGATTGAAGTGGATTTATGGAGTAGGTGCACCTATGAATTCTCTAGCTATAGGACGTGCTGTTAATCTAGCACAAGAAGATTACGCTCCTTTCTTAAAAACAATAAAGGAAGAGTCTACTCTTAGCATGGTTGTTGTTGGGCAGTAAGGTTCCTTGTCAGGAGAAAGATCTTCCACCACTAAAGAGAGAGAGAGAGAGAGAGAGAGAGAGAGAGAGGGGCAGGCAGATGAGTTAATGATTTTAGGGATTTTGGTGATGACATCTCTAGATTTTAAATTTAGTTTTTTAACCCCAAAAAAAAAAAAAAAATTGACATGGAGGTATAATTAGCAAATGATGTGGCATGGAAAATAATTTTTTATTGTTTTGTTTGACATATCAACTTTTTCTATCGATGAGATAACGGTAGAAACTAAATTGACACAACCTTGAAAAGGTTGGAGACTAAATTGACACAATTGAAATGTTAAGGACTAAATTGAGATATGGTGTAAAGGATAAAGACCAACTTTGTAATTTATTCTAAATTTAAAAATATACCTAAATATAAATATTAATTAATTAATTAATTGTCGTACCCCTTACGAGTCATACCGTTATTTTTCAAAAATTGTTGTACTCCCGTGTCCCAATCCGTGTGGGTATTTGTGCAACTAAGAAGCTAATTGATTGACAAATTTTTGATGACTTAAATTAGCGTATAATTTCATGATTTTAGAGCATGATTTGTCCTCTACATAAAACATGAACTCAATGATTGACTTCCTGCATTTCTTGGTTGAAACTAAAGTCAAATAAAACTTACTCCTTCAGAGAGAGAGAGAGAGAGAGAGAGAGGTCGTGGCCATTAGAGTTTCAAGTTGAGTAAGTTATGCTTATAACATATAACACTAAGTTATGCTTGAATTATTTGCAGAGCCTCCACTCTATCCAATTTGGGCATGTTTGGAGTGGACAAATTTGATGCATTCTTCCTTTAGATTAGGTTGGTGATTGATAGTAATGACTAGGCTTTTTTGTTTTGTCATTTCCCTTATAAAATGTGTGAAGTAGTATTTGAATAGCAAAATATGACAAAATCCTGAATTTTGTGGTTAAAGAAGGGTAGTTAACGTGTTACCTAATAGTTTGGGTTTACAATAGATCAATTGGTATAATTTGGTGTTATACTCGATACAAATTTGGTGAAAAATTAAGTAGCTTGAAGAGCCTAATAAAGGAAATAGATTCTTGAAAAGTATTGTATAAAGCTTGAAGATGTAAGCAAAATTGTATATTTATTTTGTTTACTAATTCTTTTGTAGTACAATTTTGTAGTACTATGACAAAATTGTTTACTAATTCTCATTTTTAAGGATCTTATGTGTACAATTTTGGAAAGTTCTTTATAAGGAAATTTTAAATTATAGCTTTTATCTTATTTTGGAGCCAGTTCATTTTTCAAATAATAGAAATTAGAAAAATATTTAGACATGTACATGTTAATAAATAGTCTAAAAGTTTTCCGTGTATTGCACAGATTGGCGACTAGCTTTATATATATATTATTTCCTATAATAAAAACGCAATCAAATAAAAACACTAAATGATAAAGGAATAGTAACTTCATTCCTCAACCTGCATATCCTGTTTTGAAATGAAAAAATATAAAGAGGAAATACAAAAGCTAGAAGGACCAGCTGTCACAGAATCTGCAGCGTTGCATGGCCAATGCGCACATTTTTGGAAGATAAATGCAAAAACAACAATCTTAAAAGTTTTTCTTGAGTTAATGCAAAGGCTCAGTTCAGGGATTTATTATTTTTTCCGAGTTGTTCTACTTCTCTTTTTTGATGGGGTAAAACTAAAGGACAACTTTTCCTGCTTAAGTTTCTGAACCATAGTGTATACCTGCATTGAGATAAAGATTTAAGAACAACTAATTGAAAATGCAAATATGAATGACATATTATGAGTTCACCAATCCAAATACGAATAAAAAGAAAAGAAAATGCCTTCCTAAGAATTAAATCCATTACTCACCCTAATTAAAAACGCATAATTTTGAACTGAAGCTCCAATTTTGCAACTAATGGATTTAAAATTCACATAATTTGCTTTGTTTCATTCTAACTAAAGCTTATTAGAATACAAAACTCAAAATTCATTCATAAAAGTAGATCTAACACCTTTACATATCAGCCATAATATATCTACTAGTCTCATCACACACGTTTCGCGAGTGCAATGAGGCTTTTTTTTCTTTTCTTTTTTTTTAGTGTCATAATTTTTCATTCATTCTAATTTGAGATTTGCACATTTTCTCATTAATATTATGTATTTAGAACAACTAATATAACCAAGAGTGTCATGAGGCTCTTCAAAAAATGAACAAATATTACACATTTATTTTGTAGCAAAAAAAAACTTGTAAATTTATGTTTTATATATAATTTTTATTTTGATAATCTAATTTATAAATAGATAAAGCAATTTAAAAATTAACAGGAGAGTGGCCCTATTTGTTAGGCAATGTTTTAGTGGGAGTTAGAGTTGTATTTTTACCAGATTGTCTTTTAGTTTTGTCTTTACTTAAACATAGGAATGTAGAAGCATTTTTGAACCAAAAAAATAAAGATCTCAAACAGAGGAATCCCCTTAAATAGTAGTATAGATGTTGGTGGCTTCTGCCATTCCAACCAACATATCATCTGCTTCATAGATTATCATATTGGTTTGATAAAGTTCCCATTGCAGCATTATCAATCTTGCAAACTAGAGAGATGTTTCACCAGACTCTTTTACCCTTTTTCCCCTTTTTTTTTAATTTTTTATTTAATTTTTATTTTAGCATTTTAGCTACTTCCAAAGTTCTTAAGGTGTAGAACCATTTTCTAACCTATTGGAAATTGAAATGGATACTCAAGATAATAGAAAAAAGAAAGCAGTAAGCAAGAATTTTAGATCCAACTCCTTACATTGAGCTAGAATCACAACCAAATCCTGTCATCCCCACAACTAATCATACTGACTGAAGTATCTTAAACTTTCTACCATATCTGATATCAGCAAATCAATTTGCCTACATCTATTTCAGATACTGAATGCGTATTTTCACAGGGAGAGGCTAAAATCCCGGAGTGAGAGTAGGGTTTTTGTTTCTTTTCATTGTTTTGGGTGGGAGGGTTGTGAGAGGAAACGTTAAGGGTAGCAGAAATGATTGATTCATTACTTTTAAATTAGCATATTATTAGCAATGAATTTATAGAAGGAAACAAGGGGGAAAAGAGGGATTTTTTTTTTGCACATCCAAAATGGCCTAAATGGTAAAATTCAAAAAGGAAGTGGGTTAGCAAAAACTATGCATGTTTAGACACATAATTAGCACTATTTTTACATCCTATAGCAATCACTTTATAATTAGACATCGTCTTATCATGGAAACTTGAGGTGCAGGATTAAGACTACCTTTCTCACAGAAGATGTCAATCCCATGCTCGAAAGGGCCTCGCCATCCACATACTTCCAAGTCATAGTTTCTTTGTCTTGTATCCCAGACAAGTGATTCCCCCCACCTTCATGCCAAGAGAAAGCAATCATGGATCATGCATTGCAAAGTCATGAATGTGCGGAGAAAGCTCAAAGAGCCCCCACTTCACTAATGGAATAAAAATAAAAAAAGTCTGACAAGTACACCCTTGACAATAAAAAGATATGCAGCTAAATTTAATGATATTTCCATTAAAACAATATACTGCGTTACAATTTGTATCATTTTCTAAATATAAGCAAGGTATAAATTTCACTTTGGCCCACCAACAAAAGTAAGATCTTCAAAATAAAACAATGGAGACAGAATAAAACCTCAGCAATGCATGGAAATGTCAGGAAAAGTATAGTGAAAAAATGAGCTTTCCAGGTCTCTAATTCAGCGTGCAAAAGGCCTAAGTGTCCGGGAGCAGAGCATATCCAAAGTCCAAGCACACCAAAATTCCAAATGATTTCATTCCAATTTATATGCTTCTAAATACAAGGCAAAATTTTGATTTTTGCTACTCATATCAGGTTTAGATGAAACCATGGTTTTGTGCATTCCAATTGACATGATAAAATTTACCTTAATTATGATAATATGGTTTTATAAATCACCTATAATAATTTTATAATAAATATGATACTATCCATCATTAAGTGCCAATAATTCTGACTACTTGAATTTATTGCAAATAATGCTTCATATTTAAGAGTATAACTTGATACCCAAAGAACAGCAACATTCAAATCTATTTATTTCATAAAAGCACACCCCATGTTACAAAATCTATTTATTTCATAAAAGCACACCCCTGTTACAAAATCTAAGAGAGAGCAAGCACAAACCTTTTAGATGTAATACCAACAGTTCCACATATATTTTTAGACGAATGTGAGAGAAAATATGGACAAACTCTCCAACATTTTTCCTGAAAGCTATGTCGCAGGTCTGTTTGGTATCAAGTCCGAAATTGTTTTTCAAAAAGTGATCAATTACTTCTCTCCTAGTGGCCAAATCAGCTTCTCCATCCAGCAAGACAGACGGGAATTCCCAGAGGCCAGCAAGCAAACCATCATCAGGCCTTTTTACAAGAAGAAATCTATTGTTAGTTTGTCTTCCCTCTAATTTTTCCAGACCTCCCAGTACCTCTCTACTGTCAATTTGGCTTCCTTCTGATGTTCTCTGACCTCCCAGTAACTCCACAACACATACAGCAGAAAAATCTTGTCTCTGTTTGACCCTTACCCCCTTAAGTGGGAAATCTGTAACCAATACCAAGCTATCATTTCTAAAGATTGAGAGTGCACGACAGTGTCCAGATGCAGGACATGAAGAGCAGCTTGGGTTCAGTGAAGTGCATACAGTCGCACCAAGCTCCATGAGAGCCTGATTGAAGTCTCCAGGTCGGGTGGGATCAACTAGCTGAGCTGCTAGTTTCCTATCACCACACCACATAAAACCAGAAAAAGATTAAAACATCAAACACGGACATGCATTAAATACACAAACTCCAGGAAAGACAAGCAAATTATCATCCTGTCATCACTTTGATCAAATCACAAAGGCTGCCATAAATGTGCTTAGTATGATCCGTGATGCATATATATTATCAGATAAGCAGTGCATTTTCACACAATTTCCATAGTTCAAAAAAACAATAATGAAAAACAAAAACAAACAAAAGAAAAGAAAAGAAAGAGGTCCAAGAATATCAACTTTATTGAAGAGAGGAATCACAAAAATTCTTGTGATCTTAGGCGCATGCCACTTGAATGCTTTAAACCCATGGGATTTACTCAAGTACAGTCTTACAATAAAATAAAATAAAAAAGAGTATAAAGTTATTTTTGCAATTTTTGAAATATGTGAGGTACTTTTGTAATATAGGACTTCTATAAAGGATAGATGCATTGTCAGCAACTTGTCATCATGTTGTTATTTAGCCTCCAAGTGCTTCACCATGAAGCAATCAGCTAGCTTACTTAGTTCTTATAACATTTCATTTTGGAAATGAACTTGTAGTTGAATCCTGGGTAGCCTTTAATATTTCTGTGGGGTTACATGCTATACGCCCCTTTGTGATCAAATGCAGCAAGACACTTACTACTTGGATCAAGATGACGATTATTCGCATGCCCTGTTAGCTACCCTAAATCCTTGTACAATTGCCCTACCTTGTAGCTTAGTGGCATAGTCTACCCTCATTTATTAGAAAAACCAAGGTTAGAATCCCCCTTCCCCCACTGTTGTAACTATCAGAGAGAGAGAGAGAATCAATCTTTTAGCATCAATAAGTAGCTTTCTCCTAAACTAGGAAGTAAAGATATTCCCACATATCTTATTGAAAACAAATAGCAAATATTACGATTAAAGAGACAAATTACCTGAAGTTCGGATTCTAGAAAATCAAGGATAATGCCTAGAATTATCCCTTTTATTCCTTCTCCATCAATGCTAAGAATGGTGATTAGGTCTTCATATTCTTGAGTATTAATTTGAAAGAGTGGTTTTGTATGATCCATTAAGACAATGTAACGAAAATCTAGGTATCAAAGGTTGTGTATATGAGCATCGATTGTAAAGTGTGTAACTACATGCTTGATGGTAACCCTATATATAGTAGCCTTTTGGTCAAAACAAAATCCTAGTCGTAGTTGGTAATAATTGTAAGCTCTAGTAAGTAATAAATATAAATATGCCTATGACAATATACAACCGGTTACAATGCTTGTTGTAATATTGTCACATGCATATCAAAATTACATCAACATGTATTGTTGTCATATTAAAATCTATATATATATATATATATATATTTAATAAGCTAAGAAAAAGAGAGAGTGATGATGCTATAATTTTAAATATCTCCTATCTTAAAATCTAATCAGAAAGATTTTCCTACTTTGACAAAATTAGATAAAAAATCCCTATTTGAATTTATAGCATCACTTTCTCTTTTCTTAGCTTAATATTCAACATTTTTTTCCCTTTTTCTTTTTCAGATATGCATATGACAACATTACAACCAAATGTAATATTAATATGTGACAATATTACAAGAAGCATTGCAACAAGTTGTAATATTGTCATAGGCATATCTAGACTTACAATTATTACCAACTAAGACTTTGTTTTGACCAAAATGCTACTATATATAGGATTACCATCGGGCATGTACTTGCACTAAGTATATTTTACAGTCATAAACACACAGCCTTTCAAACCTATATTTTCATTGCATTGTCTTAATGGATTAGAAAAAACCACTTTTTCAAATTCATCCTCAAGAATATGGATACCTAATCACCATTCTTAGCATTGATGGAGGAGGAATTAGAGGGATATTACAAACTTCAGGTAATTTATGTCTCTTTTAATCATATAATAGTTTAACTAATCAACCTTGAAATTTTAAGACTAAGGCTAGAATCCAAACTTCAAGTAATTTATTTCTCTTTTAATGATATAATAGTTTAACAAATAGCAAATAGTACTTTCTTGTACATTCAAATTTTACTAAGATAATATTCTCCTCAGGTGGATCCGAGGATCAACTTCTTGTGTATAAATTTAGTTCTGGTTCTTTACAAGTAATCTTGAATTCTCCTCATTGTATTCTTGTTACTTAGAAATTGTTCATCCCCTTTTTCTGGGGGGTTACCTTCCTTTTATAGTTCCTTCCCTTGCATCCTAGCCCTCCACCTGTATGTCACAGGGCATTTCTTTGAATACTTGTCCCATCAGAACCCTTTTGGAGGTGGTAGAAGGAGTTGGTAGCTGTGAAGTTACTATTCAGGAGTCATTTCCACGTTAATGCAGCTGATAAGGTTGGTGCTAGGCATTCAATGTAGAGGTGGGAGGTGTCTTCTTTAGGAAACTTCCTCCCAACAACCTTGTTTCAGTTGTTGTCTCTTCTCCTATACTTGGGCTTCTAAGGGGTATCAGTTGTCCTGATTCTCTTGCTCTCCTCGGGTAGGCGGAATCCTCAAAGTTTGCTTACCTGTCTTGGTCTAGTTTGGGCAAATTAATCCTTGGCTAGGATTCCTCGGTCCTCGAACCCCCCACAGTAGCCCCCTAAAACCTTGTTCTCAGGAGACACTTTGAGGGGGAGATTTTAGTAGTATTGGGAGAGCTGGTATGTGCTAAACGCATTCCCACATGGGGACATCGTTTCTGTCTTGTGAATGCTCCTGATGCTTCGGTATCCATGTCGCTATAGTTATTGCATCAGGTAGCTGTTTGTCCCCCTATGTTCTACATTGCGATGCTAATCCAACGGCCCAAATATCTTGGGATTAATGAGAGGGAAATTTGCCGCTCATTTCCCATCCCTATATAAAGGGGGAGTGGGAGTAATTTTTCCCATTTACACACTCTCTACAATTTTCCTTCGAAGCCGTAGTTCGAGGAGATCTTCTTTCAGCACTCGTAAGTGCCTTTAGCCTCTCACCCATTTATAAAAGAAACTCCTTTTCTTTCTTTCCTTCTTATTTTGCCTGATAGGAATACATGGGTAGGTTTGCTAAGTTAGTTGATACTCCCAAGGGCATGGCCGCTTTTAGGGCAAAGTATAGAATCCCTAAAAACGTAGAACTTCAACACTATAAGCTAGGAGAGTGGCTTGTGAATAAACCACCTAAGTCCGTAGTTATTCCCATGATTGCCTTTATTGAAGGCGGAATGGAGATTTCCATGGGTAGAGTGACTAGGGACTTCCTTATTAACTTTAGGCTTTCCCCTATCCAGTTCTCTCCTAGCCTTTTTAAGGTCCTCGGTAGTGTAGATATGCTAAACTGAAAAATGGGGATCAACCTCACATGACGTGAATTAGGTTTACAATTGTCAAAAGGGAAAAGAAACAGGTTACTATTTTAGGTGTAGAGTTCCTGTTGTTAGATTGATTTCCTGTATTTCCGATTCCATAAAGGGTATGGACGAAGACTTCCTCATCATTTCGAGTGAATGACATGATGATTTGCATTGCCCTACCCAAGATGAGGAACCCAGTGGGGTGCTTGAGGACTTAGAATAACTTAGAGTACCCTCTCTCCTCATTTCACATTGCTCCAAATCGCAACTTGGTGAACTTTGCAAATCTTAACAGGATTTTACAATCCAAGATCTTTCTCCATCGAGATAGGCAACTTCGGGCAATTCACGTGATCCTTGGGTTTAAGCCGATCTCCAAACACTTCTAACCCCCCAAACACGTGATTAAAGCCAAAGATCCAAGGCTTGCATAAATTGACATAGCCATCCCTGGATTTTTTACTGAACCTCTTCCTCCTGGTCCTCAAAACGCTGGGCTACCTGCTCAACTTGTTGCCAAGCTTCTCTACTCACACGAGCAGCCAACCCCTTCCAACTAGGAACGGGAAGAACCAACCTCCAAGCCCACCCAAGCTGATATAGAGGACTTTGAGGTATTCTACCGGGCTGATTTCGAGGACACCCCCGAGCCCAGTCATCGTCCTTGTGTCACTGCTCAGGTCAGCACCAGCTAAGAAGCCACTGATATTCCTTAAGCCATGGTGCTTAAGGAGAAGACGCCCAATCTTCTGGCGCTACTTACTGCCCATGTGGGGGGGAATGCTCCCGTGGTACTGGTTGTATCTCGGCCATCTACTCTTGCCCCACCTCATCCTTCTGCCTCGAAGGTGGCTGAAAAGAAGAGGAAACGAGGAAAGCCATTTGGGAAGGATGGCTCTGAGGAAGGGGAGATACCCCCGACTACCCAACAACCACACTCCAAGGAGCCCAGGATTATGAGGGCACAACAGAAGAAAGGCCCTTTTGAAGGGGCCAAGAAAAGCGCTAAAAGGGAACAACGCACCAAGGCCACCATTTGGAACCCGGCCTTCGTGCTTAGCACAAGTGACCCTCATACATTTGAGACCACTTTGACGGATTCCCAAAAGGGCCGGTTCGAGTTAGTGTTCGAGTGCCTTGAACAGGCCATGCTCCTTCCCCGAGATATGCAGGAGCTAAAGGACATGAGGAAATGTGAAGTGTTCGTCTCCCTAAAGAGGGACCTTGCCAAGATTTGCTCACTACACTAGAATTCCCATATGATTTATTCATATCCATTGTATTAAGTCTTCAACATGTGTATTTTTTACCAGGCTGTACAAGCATCCTTTGTGACCGAGGAATGGGTCGACCACAATCTCTCAAAGTCCTAAGAAGTAGAAAATAAACTGGCAAATTTGGATAGGGCCTTAGCCGAGGTACAGAAAAAGTATAAAGACTCTCTCTTCCACCTAACCAAGGTAGAGAGGGGGCGCAAGAGCACTAAAGCTGCCTTAGGGGGGGCAGAAAAGCAAGCCGAAGAGATGCGGGTTTCTCTGAAGAAAACTGAAACGCAACTAGCTTCAGCCAAAAAGCAGATCAAGCTTCGAGTGAAAGAGCTTGGTAATAAAGATGCTGAGAGGGAGAAGGCTGAGCAAGCCGCTTATGATGCGATCATGGCCAAAACTGCCCAGAGCTTAACCGCCCAACTTAGAGATGTTGTTCGGACCTTCTACCTTGAGGTATGGGGTGAAGCCCTTAATGCTATTGGAGTTGGTGCTAATTCTGACCTCAGGGGGCCCAGCAAAGTTTACTACCCCCTGCCCTTCGCATCACTCCCAGTTCTGCTCTTCCCATGCCAAATCCAAATTCTGCCTCCTCGGCACCTAAGTCCTTGAAACTTCCAACTTCTAAATCTTCTACTAAGAAGGAGAAGCAGGTTCCAACCTCAATGAACTGGAATCAGAAGAGGTTAAAGAAGTTGAACAACTGAAGAAGAAGAGCAAAGAAAAAGAGAAAGAAGCAGCAAAATAGCTCCGTTAGGTTGATACATAGGCAGATTTTTGTAACGGGCTAGGCGTAGTAGTTGTTCTTTTCTTCTTTTTCTTTTGTTCTGCCCTATCTATAAACATTTTTCCGAGCTTGAATGAATAGATCCAAGTTTTATAACATTCTTGTTTTGTTTAAGTACTTACTTTTTACTTTAAGCTTTTTCTTAACACTCTCCTGACCAAAATGTATGACCCAAAGCATGTTAAGTCACCACAAACCTGATTTAAATCTGACAGTATGATTTGAGAAATTGAACATAACTATGGTTATGTTTCTGGATTGAGCCATATTCACATAAAGGTTAATTTACCCGTGGCATGTGATCCAAGGAGTCAAATATGGTTGAGGTCGTGTTTAACACTTAGACAATTTCACATAAGAGTTAATTTACCCAAGGTTTGTAACTTGAGGAGTCGAACATGGCCGAGGTTCTGTTTAACACGCCAATTTCACACGAGTTAATTTACCTAAGGCCTGTGACCCGAGAAGTCGAACATGGCCGAGGTTTTGTTTAACACTTAGCCAATTTCACACAAGAGTTAATTTACCCAAAGCCTGTGACACGAGGAGTCAAACATGGCCGAGGTTCTATTTAACACTTAGCCAATTTCACATAAGACAAGATGTGATGAATAACTTAGGAAAATCAGGCACTAAATATCAAGCATAGAATTGGATGGGATCCAAAGTGTTATTAATGATAATATCTACACAAATTGTTTACATTCTAAAGACATGGAACAACATTATCGTCCAAATCTTCTAGGTAATAAGCCCCAATCCCAGCTACTGATGTGATACGATATGGACCCTCCTAATTTGGTCCCAATTTACCCCATGATGGGTTCTTGGCAATTCCTACTACTTTTCTTAAGACCAGATCGCCAAGAGCCAACGGCCTTGCCTTAACTCCTTTGTTGTATCCTTGCCTGAGCTTCTGTTGATAATGTGTCATTTGGACCAAGGCCACTTCCCTTCTTTCGTCAACTAAATCTAGATTCGCCGAGAGCAAACTTTCGTTTTCTTCAATACTGAATTGGCTAGTCCTCAATGTCGAGAACCTTGTCTCAAGGGTGATGACCACTTCAGATCCATAGGTCATTGAGAATGGAGTTTCCCCAGTTGATCTTTGGGGTGTAGTATGGTACGTCCATAGTATGTGTGGCAACTCATCCATCCATTTCTCTTTCGCTTCATCTAGTCTCTTCTTTAATCCATTAACTATGACTTTATTGACAGTTTCGGCTTGTTCATTCCCCTGCGGTTAGGCTGGAGTGGAATATCTGTTTCTAATACCCAGCTTTCCACAATATTTTTTAAAAGCCTTGCTATCAAATTGGAGTCTGTTGTCCAAGATCAATGTATGGGGAATTCCAAATTTGGTGACAATATTCTTCCAAATGAACTTTTTTGCATCTACATCCCTAATGTTAGACAGTGGTTCAGCTTCGACCCACTTTGTGAAATAGTCGGTCTCAACGAGAAGCCATCTTCGGTTCCTTGCTGCTCCTAGGAATGGTCCAACTATGTCTAATCCCCACTAAGCAAATGGCCAAGGATTGGAGAATGGATTCAAGACTCCTCCAGGTTAGTGGATATTTGGAGCGTATCTCTAACATTGGGATAACATAGTCTTGAGCAGCCCTTTGCAAGCTAGGCCACCAATACCCTTGGCTGAGAGCTCTATGCAATAAGGACCTCCCCCTAGTATGACTGCCACAAATTCCCTCATGCACTCCTCCAATAAGGGCTCCACAATCTCAGGATGGACACATAGTAAATATAGTCCCGAATAGGAGCATTTATACAGCTTCTGCTCCTCGAAAAGCCAATATTGCAGAGCTTTTCTTCGAATCTTCTCGGCCTCACCTTTGTCTTCGGGAAGTATCCCATCCCTTAAGAACAAAACTAATGAGTCCATCCAACTCAGACCGACTTGTATGCTATGTATTCCAATCGGGGTTTGGTCACTATGTCTAGGAACCAACAGATCCTCAACGATTATAACTCGAGGGAGGCCTGATCTCAAAGAGGTTGGCAACATAGCCAACAAATCAGCGTGAGAGTTCTGGCTTCTTGGGATCTGCTTTATGGAGAAAGCTTCAAAGTTGGACTGAGCTTGCCTAACCTTGATAAGATATCCTTGCATTCGTTGGTCCCTGGCCTCAAATTCTCCATTGATTTGCCCAACCACTAGTCTTGAGTCCAAAAAGACATCTATGGCCTTTCCTCCTAGCCTGCTAACCATCGCCATCCCAGCCAATAGGGCTTCATACTCTGCTTCATTATTTGGAGCTAGAAAACCTAACCTTAAAGATTTTTCCACAGTTATCTTCTCAAGGGATACTAGGACAACTCCCACATCAGATCCTTTTTGATTAGCTGCATCGTCAATATAAACTTCCTAAGCTGGAGGAAAGGGTGTAGATACTACAGAGATCTCGGGACTCGGCATCTTGCCTTCCTCGGCACCCTTGGTAAACTCAGCAACAAGGTCTGCCAACACTTGTCCCTTTATAGTAGTACGGGGTATATATTTAATATCAAAAACCCCAAGCATTGTCCCCCACTTGGCAATCCTTCTCGTGTAGTCAGATTTCCGAAGTAGCGCCTACAGAAGGAGTTAGGTGAGAACCACAACGTTATGTGCTCGGAAGTAATGAGGAAGTTTCCTTGTTGCATGTATGATAACCAAAATTGCCTTCTCCAAGGGTAAGTAATGAGTTTTTGCTTCTTGTAAGGATTTGCTAACATAGTAGACAAGCTTCTACACCCCAACATCTATTATGACTAGGACCAGGCTTACTACATGATCAGTGACTGTTATATAAGCATATAAGGCCTCCTTCTTAGGTCGGGAGAGAACAGGAGGGTGTGATAAATACCACTTCAACTCATCAAAAGCAACAATACATTCCTTGGTCCACTCAAAGTTTTTCCACTTGTGGAGGAGCTAGAAGAATGGCTAACATCAGTCTGCCGACCAAGAGATGAACCTATTCAGGGCGGCCGTCATTCCTGTCAACTTCTGCACTTTCTTAGGGATTCCAAGGTGGGTGCAAGTCATTTATGGCTTTGATTTTATTGGGATTAACCTCTATTCCTCGGTGAGTGATCATGTAATCCAAAAACTTGCCCGAACTGACACCAAAGGAGCATTTAGAAGCATTAAGACGCAACTTGGGCTTCCTGAGAACTGAGAACACACTTCCCAAGTCATTCAGATGCTCTGAAGTTTACTCTTTACAACCATGTCGTCAATATATGCCTCAACATTCTGCCTAATTTGAGACTCAAACATTCAAGTCACCATCCTTTTATACGTAGATCTAGCATTCTTTAGGCCGAAAGGCATCACACGATAGTGATAATTCCCAGTGGCGGTTAAGAAAGCTGCCTTCTCTTGGAAGGCATCTAGAAAACTCATTCGAGAATGTCCAACCATCGCATCCACTAGCTGATCAATCTGAGGAATGGGGAAAGGGTCCTTTGGACATGCTTTGTTCAAATCCGTGAAATCAACACATACTCGCCACTTCCCGTTCTTTTTCACTACCACAATATTAGCTAGCCATTCGAGGTAAAAATCTTCCTTGATTGCCCCTGCTTGCTTGAGCTTATTCACCTCTTCCTTTACCGCCTCGGCGTGCTCCTTTGAAGAGCGCCGATATGATTGCCTTTTTGGTACAGCCATAGGATTTACATTCAAATGATGGCATATAAAGTCTGGGTCAATTCCTAGTGCCTCATAAGCACTCCACGCAAAAACATCTACGTTATTCTTCAAAAAACTTATACGTTCCTCCTTTTCAACGGGGGGTAGTTGAGCCCCCACCTGAAAATACCTATCCCCATCTAATCCGATCACCACTTTTTTAACTCCTCACAAAGCAAACCCTGCAGTTCAGTCTCGAGTTCGCCCTCGAGGTTAGCTTATTGCTACGAGGCCTCTTCTAATGTAGAAGAAGCCTTATCCAATGATTGCTGTCTGATTGCGGCCACTAGGCACTGTCTAGCCATTGTATGAATTCCGACAAGCTCTCCAACTCGCCCCACCGTGGGATATTTGACTTTCAAATGCAGGGTAGATGACACCGCTCCCATGGCATGAAACTAAGGCCTTGCTAAAATAGCCGTATAGAGAGAATAAACTTCAACCACAATAAAGTTCACTTGCACCACTACGTTCCCTGCTTGCACAGGTAACTTAATCATCCTTTGGGGAATCACGGTTCTCACATCAAACCCAACCAAAGAGAGTCATAATTGCTTAAATCCTCAGGCTTGAGCCTGGGTACATCATTTCAGCTCCACTTTCCTGGTCTACTAGGACTCTCTTTACATCATACCCCCAACACAAAGGGTCACAACCAAGGCATCATCATGGGATTGAAAAGTCCTAACTTTATCTTCCTCCGAGAAGCCTAAAGTCAGCAATGTTTCAAGCCTAACCCTCTTAGATTCTCGGACTTGCTCCTCAAGCACTGGTTTCGAAGCTACAAACATAATACCTAAACATGAACCAGCATCGCGGCTAGGAGTGGCAAAAATCACATTGATTGTTCCCAAGGATGGTCAAGTAGCAATTTCCCTTTGGTACCCTACTCTAGTCTGACTTGCTTGCCCTGAAAGCTGGTGTATGAACTGCTTCAGTTTCCCATCTTTCACCAATTGGTCCAGATGATCACGCAAGGTTCTACAGTCTTTAGTTGTGTGTCCTCTATCTTGATGATACTGGCAATAAAGATTTTGATTTCGTTTGGATGGACCTCCTTCCATCTTATTGGGCCACTTGAAATAAGGTTCGTTCTTTATCTTCTCGAGGATATGATACACCGGCTCCTTAAATACCGAGTTGACTACTTGGGCATTAGCCCTTGATGATTGGTTAGCAAACTCTCCTGGGTCGACTGTGATTATTCCCTTCAGGCTGAGGATCTCTCCTTTCAAGGGGGAAGATTTTGGTTTTTCCCTTTCCTTGGGTTTAATCCTCTTTGACCCACTTATGCTTATCAATACGGTCCATAAGCTAACGCATACTTTAGGCGAGTTTCATAGTCAAGGACTTTCTCAAATCGTGTTCTGTTGGGAGCTCAACCTTGCAAGTCCTTATGGCCACATCTTTGAAATCCCCGTCAATTTCATTAAATGTTTCCCGATACCTGTCAGAGTAGGTTTGAGCATCTCCCCTTCTCTCATCACCATGGACAACAAAGAGTCCAAAGGTCTGGGAACCCTGATGCACGTCACGGATCTCGCTCCGAAAACCCTAGTCAGCACGTCACGAATCTCCCCGTCAATTTCATTAAATGTTTCCCGATACCTGTCAGAGTAGGTTTGAGCATCTCCCCTTCTCTCATCACCATGGACAACAAAGAGTCCAAAGGTCTAGGAACCCTGATGCACGTCACGGATCTCGCTCCGAAAGCCCTAGTCAGCTCTTCATAAAGGCTTATTGATCCCTTTTCCAGCCTATCAAACCATCTCTTAGCAATAGGCCCGAGGCTAGAAGGAAAAACCTTACACATAAGGGCCTCATTACTCAAGTGAATGACCATCCTTTGGTTTTAAAGTGACTCATGTTCCACGGAGTCAATTTTTCCATTGTAAATAGTAAAAGTAGGTTGAGTAAAACTATGGGGAAGCTTGGCCCTATCAATTCTTCGCATGAAGGGTGACTTAGAGATTTGGCGTAGAGTTTTACTCATTGCATCGTTTCCCATGCTCCTAGGAAATGAGCTCACACCTCGCCTTTTACTATGTTTCTCTACCCTATCTAAGTGTGAAGATGTAGAGGAAGACTCACTAGGGGGAGTCCTTAACTTCGGTCTGTAGTTACAGTCTCCCTCATCTTCAGATCCTGAGCTTGAGGGGGTGTTTGATCTCCCCTAACATGCGCCCTATGGTGAAGTTTTTTACGCAAATGATCAATCTCCAACTTGAGACTTCGGGTCTCTTGCTCATGGGACACGACTTCCAGTTCTTGATTGGCTCCTATTAGTATGTTTTGTATGTTGTAATTTCACCCTAATGCTTAAGAGTTCGATTATGCTCTCGATCTCTCCTCTGCTCTAGATTGACAAAGTGATCCACACGCTGCAAGCCAACAAATTCCTCTTTATCCTATCTGGAGTTAGCCATAGCTTGGATGAAGAAGATTGTAGATGGTTTCCCATAGACGGCGCCAATTGTAGAGACTCTAAAAATAAAGGCCCAAGTCCACTTAGATTAGTGGTACCTTATCCCTCAAATCAAACCCAAACAATAGAATTTTTAAAAGAGTGGGTAACTAACTCAAGTGCAATACAAGGTTAAGTCCAAGTCTAGGACTGAAGAATCCTACATAGTAGATAAGCGCAAATGGAAAATCAATTAAGGATAATATTCTCCTCGGGTGGATCGGAGGATCAACTTCTTGTGTATAAATTTAGTTCTAGTTCTTTACAAGGTAATATTGAATTCTCCTCATTGTTCTCTTGTTACTTAGAAATTGTCCATCCCCTTTTTCTAGGGGGTTACCTTCCTTTTATAGTCCCTTCCCTTGCATCCCAGCCCTCCACTTGTACGTCCCAGGGCATTTCTTTAGATACTTCTCACATCAAGACCCTTCTAGAGGTGGTAGGAGTTGCTAGCTGTGAAGTTACTATTCAGAGGTCATTTCCACATTAATATAGCTGATAAGGTTGGTGTTGGGCATTCAATGCGAAGGTGGGAGGAGTCTCCTTCAAGAAACTTCCTCCCACCAACCTTGTTTCAACTACTGTCTCTTCTCCTATCCTTGGGCTTTTAAGGGGTATTAGTTGTTCTGATTCTCTTACTCTCCTTGGATAGGCGGAATCCTCGGAGTTTGCTTACCCATCTTGGTCTGGTTTGGGCAAATTAATCCTCGGCCGGGATTCCTCAGTCGTCGGAACCCCATAGGTATTCCTCAGTCGTCGGAACCCCATAGGTATTTTACAACCACACAATGTTCTTGATGCAATTCTCCACTTCATCACCCTACTCTTATCATATGATTCACATCATATTCAAACTCTCCATATTTTTGAATTATTGATCCAACATATCGAAAACTTTCGCTCTTTGGTATCTCTAGACCATCAAGTCTTAAAGCCCCTTCATATTTATTTCTACTTTTACTAAACTTGCATTCCATGTGCTCCATTTTAGTCCTACTTAAATGAAAGCCTATATTGTAAAGAATCCTGCCAAATTTCTAACAATCGAAAAAATGATGCAAGTGCATAATGCATATGGTATCAATCGTCATGTTCACGATGATGAATAGAATGTACTAGAAACAAATTCAAACAAATCAAACAGAGATAGAATGCACGAAATCAAAAATGGAAATACATTGTGTAAAACCCCAAGTACAAAACCACCCAAACAATGTCCCAACTAACAAAAACTTCAAAAATCCGCAGATTTTTCAACGTCCTCAAAAGTGTGGGTATTTCGTTCTCTCCAAATTAGCCACATCAAACAAGCTGGAACCATATTCCAGACCGAAAAAGAGTGTAACCCCAAATAATTCTCCCATGCAAAAAGAAGAGAAACAACCGTCCTTGGCATCACCCACTACAAACCAAACATCAAAAACAGTTCACTCCATAAGGCGTGTGCGAACTTGCAATGAAGTAAAAGATGATCCACTATTTCTCCATCGCAACGGCACAAGCAACACCAATTAACCAAAGACAAGTTCCTTTTTACAAGGTTGTCAATAGTAAGAATACTTTCTCGAGTTGTAGTCCATAAAAAGAAAGACACTCTTTTAGGTACCTTATTACTCCAATTACATTTTCATGGGAAAGGAAAGGTAGGAGGAGCAGATAATAAATTATAGAAAGAGAGCACATCAAAAACACCATTTGGGGTTAACTTCCAAAACAAACTATCAGTCCCCTCACCCCTAGGCATTTTGGAATAAATAAGCTTGTAAAAAACAAACACTCTCTCCTCCTCCCAATCATCAAGAGCCCTATGGAATTGAATATCCCAACTCTTACTACCATCATCTAGTGAAATACTAATCAACTCAGAAATCCAAGCTTCTTTACCTATAGCACAAGAGAAAAGATAAGGGTAAAGATCCTTTAAGGGAATGTGCCCACACCAAAGATCATACCAGAATTGAATACGAAAACCCTCTTCCGCCACATAAAACACATGACCAAAGAAATTCTCAGCACCTTTCCTAATATTCTTCCACATTCCACATCCCTAAGCACCTCTACTAACTCTGGTGCACCAACCTTCACTAGACTCTCCATACTTGGTAGCTATAACCTGACGCAATAAATGATTGGTTTCACTTCCAAAACGCCATAGCCATTTTCCAAGCAGGGCTTGATTAAACAACCCAAACCTCCTCATCCCCAAACCTCCTGTTTCAATTGGCCAACACACCTTATTCCAAGCAATAAGTGGATATTTGAAAGCTTCCTCAGAACTCCCCTACAAGAAATTTCTCTGGATTCTTTCTAATCTATCCGCCACAGCTAGAGGGATAGTAAACAAGGATACGAAAAAGGTGGAAAGGCTTGAAAAGATACTTTTCAATAAAGTTAATCTACCCCCTTTCGACAAATATAAACGTTTCCAATCAGAAAACTTCTTCTCTATTTTTTCTATAATAGGATTCCAAATTGATGGATCCTTAAAATGAGCTCCACGACACATACCCAAGTAAATCATGGGCAGCCTACCAGCATTGCAACCTAAGACACTAGCCAAAGTATCCAAACTCCCTACCACCCCCACTGGAACAATCTCACTCTTACCAATATTAACTTTCAAGCCTGTGATAGCCCCAAAGTATATCATCACCATCCGAATATATAAAAGTTGTTCCCTAGTTGCATTACAAAAAAGGATAGTGTCATCAGCGAAAAGAAGATGAGAAATATGCAAACCTCCTTGTGAACGGGAATTCGCTTGAAAACCCCTAATAAAGCCTCCCTATTTTGTTCTTTTCAACAGCATACTCAAAACTTCCATCACCAATAGGAAAAAGAGTCCCCTTGGCGAAGGCCCCAGGTACTACCAAAAAAACCCACTAGATAGCCATTAACAAGAACTAAAAATCGACTGTAGAAACACAAAACTTCATCCACCTCCCCACTTCTCTCCAAAACCCATCATCTCCATGAGATAAAACAAAGCATCCCAATTCACATGATCATAAGCCTTCTCAATATCCAACTTGACAATCACACCTGAAATACCACTCTTCATTCTACTATCCAGACATTCATTAGCAATGAGAATGTAATCAAGAATCTGTCTCCCCCCACCAAGAGTTCTGAGAATTAGATATAAATTTATCCAAAACACAACAAAGCATATGTGCCAACACTTCTGATAGTAGCTTGTACAAACTACCCACAAGGCTAATAGGACGAAAGTCCTTAATGTTAATAGCATTGGTCTTCTTAGGAATCAGACATAAGAAAGTGGCATTAAGGGATTTTTCAAAGATGCAAGTTCTATGAAAATCCCCAAAAAAAAGCCATAACATCTTCTTCTACCACACTCCAACACTTTTGGAAAAAAACCCATAGTAAAACCATCTGGCCCGGGTGCCTTATCACCTTCAACCTCCTTTAAAACTGCAAGAATCTCCTCCTTATCAAACTCCCTCTCTAAAGATAGTCTCTCAGATTCATCCAAGCAAGCAAATTCCAAGCCATCAATAGTAGGTCTCTAAGATTTAGGCTCTTGATATAGATTCTTATAAAATTCTACCACCTGAGCTTGAACCTCCCTGTCATCCTCATAAAGCACACCTTCAACCTCCACTCCCCTAATTTGATTGGTTCACCTGTGTGAGTTAGCCAACCTTTGGAAAAACCGAGAATTATTATCCCCCTCTTTTATGAACAAGGCCTTGGATTTTTGCCTCCAAGAAATTTCCTCCAAAGAAGCTAAATGCTCTATATCAGCTCTGATCACAGTTCTTCTAGATCTATCAACTAGAGACAAAACTTGCAGCTTTTCTCTCATATCAAGCTCCAACAACTCAGTCAAAAGACATTTCATCCTAAAAGCCACATCCCCAAACACATGCTTATTCCAATGCTTCAAATCACCTTTCAAAGCCTTCAGTTTACAAGCTAAAACATAACTTGCTGAAAGTTTAATCAAATTGTTGTAGAGACAAACTAATAATATGTTTGTTTCTTAAACAATAGAAAACAATAAGTCCAATGACAAAATATTATAGATTGGACAAATGAAAAACGTAAGTAAAATAGTATCTAAAACAATTACAATAAATCTAGTTCCATAATAAAATATAAAAACTAACAGAAAAGTTGTTGGAGTCATGACAGCCCACCATAATTTCTTGACAGTAACGGAGTCTTTTGGATTTGCAGAAATAGCCCTTAGTCTAGCAATCACCCGTATCACATTCCCATCAACCACAGGTACCACCTGATATAGTATTCCTTGAAAAATGCTTCATGTTGATTAAACAAAATATTCCAGAAGCTACTCACCTCCTTAAATGCTATTGAAGCAATAGCTCCAGCAGTATAGTCTCCAATTCCTTGAATCTTTTTCAGTGCAGAAACTGTTTTAGGAAATCCACTTCCTTTTGCAACAATCATCCTAGCTCCCTAACAACAAAAACAAAATGGAGGGAGCGCATTAGGACACAGTTTACTATCAAGATAAGGATGTGACTCTCTTCTTCCTCTTCTTCTTTTTTTATCCTTTTGAGATATAGGAGACTTCAACTTTCTTATCAGTGAGATGAAATACAGAACCTTTCATTGACATTTTCAAGTGTCCAAAGGCCTTCACTACAAAACCTAAATTCTTAAGGAGAACATGAGTATTGTGTCAGCCCACTGGGAAGGTATTCCAGTCACTTTGTGATGTCTAAGTGCCACAATGTACTAGATAACAGAAGATAGTCAAAGGCACCATATGTCATTCAATTCATATCAGTTGAGAGATGAATCTGATTAGTTATCTACTGATTTTGGCACCTGCCTTATTTGAGTTGCAAGTTTTGCAGGTGGCTAGGAAAAAGAGCTCAGGAACTAAATTCAGGGGAAAAAGTTGAGGTTTTGAAGATCTAAAGTAACAGGACTTAGGCGAAAACAGCAACATGATGCTTCTAGGGTTGTGACTTAGGACAAGGGAGAACAAAGAAAAATTACGTTTAAAATTTCTAGGTCAGATCTTGGCAGTGATAGGACAGCTGAATTTTGAGGAATTAGTGTTTGGTTTTTTTTTGGTAGGAAAGAGGTTGGAAAATAATAAGGATTATAGAGCTTCCAATGGAGGGAAGGAATAGTAGGATTTGAGGATGAAACAAAGGAGAAATCCAAAATTTATGTTGCTATTCCAGTGATGTGAACAGTAACGGGCTGTTTCAGAGTTATGTGGGGCTATTTGATGGATGGAAGGGTTCTTTTAGTTTTAGGCATCTAGACTTCCTAAGTATCACACCTGGGGACACCTCAAAGAAGGATGTGCATCACACAAACTGTAACAAGCTTCATAGCTTCTCTAGAAATCTGAAATTTTATTATTCTCTTCAATAGAAACTAGAAAGTATTAAACCCTTCAAACAGAAGACTAATACCTATTCCTAGTGGATATAGGACTTTATTTAAACTCCTAATAAGACTTGGAGTTGTACTCCTTGGGCTTTATTACTAAACCCAAACTAAATAACTAAACTTAAATAGAACCCAAATATGAGCTAATGGACCATTGGTATAGCCCATGTACAGAAATTAGAAAATTACAAAACGGCCCCCGCCACTTAAAAAAATAAATAAAACAGAGGTTGACCCACTGCCTGCATCAGGTTGTTTGTTATTTGATTGCAAACTTTAGGGAAAATATCATTTTGAAGTTTTAAAATTGCAAGATTTCTGTGGAAGTAGTCCATTTTAGGGGTTTTAAGATGGTTGGGGTTAGGGTTTTGTGGTGGAAAAATCTAGGTAAAAGTAGGGACTTTGGATTTCAAGAGGATTAGAAAAGGATTTGGCCTCAAATTATGGTGAGAAAGAGAAAAAATCAGAGCCTGCTCTGGTGCTGTGAACAGCATTCTTGGACTATTGGGGTGCTGATTGATGGGAGAAGGGTTTAGGGATTTTATAACTGGAGTAAAACGGCAACCACAAGCACGGTGGCATGAGGAGTGTCCAAATAAGCCTACATCACAATCCAATTAGTTTCATAAGTCCAACCAAGTTGATTTTCAAGCTCAGTAAATAAGGCCATTATTTTGAATGAATTTTGCCACCATTTCAGAAGATATTTGAAGAATAATAGGTTATTTTGTCCAAGAAGTCAAATAGCATTTAATTGGGGTTTCTAGGGAATATTTAGCTTTTATGTTTTAGTTCTCTTGAGTAGACAAGTCTTTTATTATGTATCTAGTTTCCATGAGTCAAGATTTTGAAAATGTAATGTTATTAATCGCTATTTTCACTCTCCTATGCATAGAGAGTTGTTCTAAGATATTATGTAAGCCATTTGGCTGGAATAAATAAATCAAAGTGTGTATTTGAGTTTATATAGCTTTTGGCTCTCAAAAAAAGAAGAAGAGTTTATATAGCTTTGTGCTTTAGAATATTGATTTCTTCTAAATTAACTCTTATTCCTTGGGTGGATTCCTTTGGGTGGCGAGTTTGGTTTCTGTATCTCTTTGGGTGGTGATAATTTGTATCTCATTGAGTTGTGAGCCAATTCAGTTATGTATCTTTAGCTAAATTCCTTTAGGTGGTGATATCTCTATCCCTTTGGGTTTGCTTTAGTAGTGAGTTTATCTATCCTTTTAATTCTTGAGTGATTTCTTATTCCATATAACCCAGAAAATATAAAAATATATACATCCAACCTTCCCTCATTCATCATATCGGATAAGTTTGATTTGCCCCATACTTTTCCGGTATCAAAGGGGGTCACCTATCCCCGCATTTGTTTCTTATTGCGCTGAAGTTCTCTCTCAATTAATGTAGCTGGCTTTCCAAGGTAATTCAAATTTCACCCAAAGTGTTTAAGAATAAAGCTAACACAATTATGTTTTGATGATGACTTGATGGTGTTTAGTGCAACTAATAAGTCTTCTTTTCAGCTTGTAAATGATCTTCTCACAAAGTTCGAAAAGCTATCTAGTCTAGCTACAAATCCTAAAAAGAGTGAGATTTTCTGTGCTAATGTCACTCCTATGTTGAAAGCTCAAATTTTAAGTACTATACAATTTAAGGAAGGGAAGCTTCCAATGAAGTACCTAATTATGTTCCGCTGATGACTTGATGATGTTTCTCTCTCTCATTGCAAATTGAATTCTATTGATTGTAGACCTCTAGTGGCGAAAGTATCTGGTAGGATCAACTTTCGGGGAGCCAAGAGACTGCCATTTGCTGGTAGAATTTGGCTTATATCATATGTATTTTATAGCATACAGGTGTATTAAGAGTCTTTGTTTTAGTTAAGAAGGCAATCATAGTCATAGCTATTGAACAGAAATTCAGCAAATCCCATTAGAATAGTATTGATAGTGTAGTTAATAATATTATATGCATATATAAAAACAATATTAATAGGAAAATGATAGATAAGAGGAGTGCACCTCAAGCAAAAAACGTGCTCGGCGGTAGTATCCCAAACCAGCCCACATTTCATTGACCTCCTGCAAACCAAAACAAATGAACCAACATTTAACTCTTAAAACTTAAAAGAGTTCACATCACGTTTTCACTAAGAATCAACAAAACAAAACAGCCACGAGTCTCATAGCTAAACTAACACCTCATGTTTGTTTCCAACAGGGTTCAAATCCCCCCACATTATAACAATTGAATTAGACCAAACAAACAAAACCCAAATTACTAATTATTAATAATAACCTCAAGAGAAGCTAGAGATAGGTGTTGAAGGGTGGGCCATTTCTCCATCCAACGGTTGTAGTATTGAATGACAGTCTGAACTCTTGTTTGCTGAAGCATTACTTCCGAAACCCAAACCCCATAAGCCCTTTTTGTCTCTTCTTCTTCTGATTCTGCTGTATTTGTATACCGCCATGGGAGGTCCCTCTTGTTCTGGTCATACCACTCCAACAAAGATTCTCTAATCTTCTGTGTTTCGTCTCCGCTGAAACCCCACTTAACAATATCTTCTATATCTTCTTCTTCTTCCTTTGCTTTTTGTTTCTGTGTTGGTGTCTTTGCTTGTAGCCTGACTGAACGTCGTGGCCTTTCAACAACTACTTTACCATTATCAGTCTTCTTTTGTTTCTGCTTCTTGTTTCCTTCCATGGTTGAGAAGCAAAGGCAAAACCCACTTTCCTTTGAAGCTGAAGCGCTAGGACTAGGAGAGGCAACCTTTGCAAATTCAAATCGACGCATTAAAGACCAACTTCTCGGCGAAGGAGGACACCACAATGCGGGCCAAGGTGGACTGAGCCCCTCGAATTGTTAAAGCCCACACCCCGCAACAATTCCTCATTTTCTTTATCTATGAGTATATAAAACCGAAATCCCACAATTTACCACGTCAGTGCAATATTAAAAAAATAAACATTTTCTAGGACTAAAAAAAGACCGGCTTATTAAAAAAAAAAAACTCTCCCCCTGAAACGCAAACATAATAACACAAACTCATCAAACTCTTGGCAAAATTTGCTAAATAGACTAATTTTAGAAAATATTTCGGTGAATAATATGCGCTTCAAAGTATTTAGTTAGTTAGACTAATAAACTCGAGTTCCAGCCCAAAAATCCTAACATAAATCTGACATGGAATTAAAAAAAAATAAAAATAAAATAAAACCACATGGAACTCGAGCTTAACAAAATTGAGTTCCATGTGTTTTTGGGCTAGAACTTGAGTTTAGCAAACTCGAGTTCTAAAATCAGTCTAATTAACCAAATACTTTGATGCGCATACTATTCACCGAAATATTTCCTAAAATTAGTCTATTTAGCAAATTTTGCCTCAAACTCCCTCTCTTCTTCTTCACGCAATCCCATCTCCTTCTTCAAACACACAATTTCCTCCATGCCTCTCTCTACATACACATTCCCCTACCTCCAATCTTTTTCCCTTCTCTTCCTTCATTCCAAGCCTTCTTTTGTCGTTCAAACCAATATCCTTTGTAAAAGAAAGGCCAGCCCATCACCATGAATCGATACCCTTCGTTCAAAATCCATATCCTCTCCAGGTGAGTTTTTATTTCTTAATTATATTATTCTATTTAATAATATATGTTTGCAATCCAATTTGGCTATCTTATTTGATTATTCTCTTTTTTATTTTATTTTATATATAGATGATCTTCCTTTTATTCAAAACATACAAAGTCTTTCATATGTTATTCAAAATCCAATTTGTTTGACAAATTCACCAGCTTTCTTGCTTTTTCTCTCTGTAATTCTCTCTCATGTTTTTGCTGGTATAATGGTTGAGAGAATGATATAAGAATTGGTATCCTTTGTGAAAATAGGCCAACCCTAAGTGTTTGACAAAATGTCCCAAAGAAATTAGAATCAATGAAAATTAAAGATTTGGTAAAAATTTTATGTCTGTTTTGTTAAAATCCTCCCCATCACCCTAACTCCCTAAGTGTTTGATAGAATGTCTTAATGAAATTAAAATCTTTTTTTTTTCCTACCATGTTGTAACAATGAAATTCATTCTCATTTAAAGTTGCTGCAAAATATGTTTGTATGGCATTGTTATCGTTTTGTTGGAATTAGAGATAAATCAGACTTCATCTATTTGTTTTTTCCATACTCTATTCCTATTTATGGAGGACTTTTGGATTGAACTTTCAGCTTTAGCTCATGATTTTTTGTAGCAATCATTAAATGTTTCTTCTCTACATAGCTGTTTAAATTGGGTGTTGTTTGGTTTTTTTTATAGCCCAATTTAATAGGTGTGTCTCTTTTCTTATCTTTGGGTTGCTACTGACGGCTATAATAAATTTTTGGATATGGATATGTGACTTTTTGTTAGAATAATACACCTATTGGTATTTGATGCAAGTTTCCTAAAGTTTATGTTGGTTGAAACTTGGATTCTTATTGTTGTTAATTGTTCTGCTGACAGGGAGCATTTTGATTTTCTTGGTAGGATTGCAAAAATATGCCTTTAACTTAATGGAATTCCCTGTGGGATGTAATGATAGTGTTAGGTAGTTGGGGAAACACCACTTTTGAAATTTAAAAATCTTTAAGCAATATTTAAATAATAATAAATAAATAAATAAAAAGGCTTTAAGCCATGGGTTTTTTTTCCCAGCAAGTAGTGGTTATTATAGTTTATGATGGAAGCCATGAGATCAAGCTAGCTTGAGTTACTCAAAAACAAGTTCATAAAACACTTTTAAATTTGATCAAGAGTGTATGTCAACTGTTTACAAAGTGAAACAACTACTATTGATAATGGTTTCAATATATTTTTCATAGTTTGTCAACAAATTAATATTGAGAGATTTTATATTGCCATGGAGACCTATTGATAGAAGATGTTAACAACAAAAATTTGTGTTAAATATTATTCAGGTTTTGTTATTTTGGGTTTTTTTTTTTATTTACTTATTTCGGTTATTGATTTTAATTAAGGTTGAATGATGAGAAAAGCAAAGCATGATAGAAGACATCTACAACACCAAGAAGCAAAAAAGGTGGAGGTATAATTGAAAGGGTTTTTTGGTGTTGGTTTGATAGTCTTCCTCAAATGTGTGGGACTCTTTGATGTTGAGCATGCTTAGATTGGAGGATTTTGTGTTGATAAAGGAATTTGGGTTAGGGTACGGTGGCAAACCTATGTGTTTTAGTTTTAGTTTTTTTTTAATGGTTTTGGCTTTGTTTCTTAGATTTAGATGGTTTATCCTTGATCACTGTTAAATTCTGTAGTTGAAGCTTGAATGTTGTAGTGTAGTCATTTGACAAATGCAAATTAATTGTTGTTTAATTTTGTTGCTTTAAATTTAAAGGTGTTAAAATCTGTTGAATAAGTTATAATGATCATTGCAATAGAATAAATGCTTTCTAAATCTAAATCAAACGACTATAAGATTGTGCTATATGTTAACTTGGGATTTTCATTTGAACAAAGCAAATTGATTTATAAAGCAAGCAGTGTTATGGTCAAGGGTGAAAGCTTTAAATTTAAATACTGTCTTGGCTTTTGGACCCTTTGGGCATATTTTGATATGATTAGGCAAGGTCACTATGCAGAATCCATTATGCCATTCAGAGTACAAAATATTTACATTTCTTACTCTATGAAAATTGAGTGCAATTGATTTATGCTTGGTAAAAAAAATTTGTCTATTCTATGAAAGTCCTCTATTGTTGTTCGGATTATTTTTTGTTTCTTTTCATGCCAACATGGTTTGTCAAGCAACCCAATACAACTGGAGCGCAATTGTATACCACATGCCAATTTTAAAACCCACAACAAAAACAAACCCAGTTACACAATCAATTACAAAACAAAAACCTATCTTGTCTGATTGAGTTAACGCAAATTCTAATACAAGCCCAAAAACTAACGCGAACAAAAAATAAGAGCAAACAACAGTGGTTCCAGCTAAGTACTTCTTGGGTTTTAGAGGTGAGAGAATCTGGCCAGATTAATTGATTTGGGTTTGAGCAGAGAGAGAGAGAGAGAGAGAGAGAGGGAATAGTGGGAGTGACAAAGGGATGACAAGTTCAAGGCCATTACCAAGAAGGCGGTGGCGAGCGGTGAAAACATTGAATGTTCGGCTATGGAGGTATGATTCTATCAGGTTGAGAGATGATAAGCTTCACCTGGGTTTTAGGGTTGTTTAAGCTAATTTAGTTTTTTTTTAGGCCACGTGGCAGTCCATGTGGTAGTTTGGATGGCATAAAAATAATTTTTTATTGTCACTGTTAGTCAAGTCAGCATTTTTCATCCATCACTTAACGACAAGGACCGTTTTGACACAATATCAAAAAGTTAGGGACTAAATTGAAAGATTTGAAAGATTAGGGACTAAATTGACATACATCGTAAATGTTAGGGACCAAATATGTAATTTACCCTTATTTTTTTTATATGAAGCAAGAAGGATTTAGTATATATGGTTGTAATATGATCATTTGGAAATTTTGAGATCATACTAAGAATTTAATTTTTTATTTTCAGAAATGACATTTTAACCTTGAAATTCTTGACCCATAAACACAATGTAACATACCTATATAATCTTAACATTTCACTTGTTATTATGAAAAAAATTAAAGAAAATAATATCTTATTTAAATAGTCAAATCTAAAGTCTTGTAATTTAACTGAATGATACTTCTAATATTTCTAGCAAAGACATTCAAGATTTATATACTCCATCTGTTGTTGTAACTATCAAATTATAATATATAAAAATTAATAGTTAAAATTATATAGATATGGTACATATAAAACAATTTATATAATATATTTTTATAAAATACGGTTCCTTTTGAAGTTAATTACTCATTTAGATCAAGTGTTTTTTAGAATCTCATGTAAGTCAAGGTTATCAAAGGATTAGAAGATTAAAAAAATGAATTAAACACAAATACCTACAAGTATTTTTGTAGGATTATCTTTTTGAAAGTAGAAGATTAAAAGTCCATGATATTTTCTCAACCCCGCTAGAAGAAGGTAACTTATTCATTTTCTTCCGTTGCACACTGTTATTGAACTATCAAAAAATAATTAGCTAATGAAAGTTCTTTGGATTTCAACATTAACAAAAAATAAATTTATCATCTATTAAATATTTGCAATCTTACTCTTATAGTATGTAAAAATCTACAATCATACAGTTCCCAGACATGTACAAGAATGAAGACATGTAATTGTTGTATGCATTATATATGTATATGCATGTTGCCAATGCCATGAAACTATGAAAGCCCCGCATGGGTATACTACAAGTCATGACAGCCCCATATAATGGCAAAGTCAGGATTTTGGTTTAGAAGGGCAAAATTAAAAGATAATATTAATAATAATAGCAAAAACTATTAATTTATATTAACTACAAAATAAATAAACAATTGTAAACAATTGTAAATGTCATACAAAAACTAATATAATCTTAAACTATTGTTACACATCTAATTTATCTCTAAAATAAATTTAAAAAAAAATCAATTTGAAAATATTAGGAGTATAAAATTTTCTTGTAAAGTTGTATATATGTCTCCCTATCTTCATTGCTTTTAAAAATATAAGTTAAATATAACTTTTTATCTATTTTTCAAAGTATTTAAACTTTGTGTTCATAATAAAAAACCACAGTTTGAAACTAAAATGTCAACAAATTTTTTTAAAAAAAGTGTAAAATATAGGACTATCAATTGAAGTGCAATAAAAAATTATTTAAAAAAAAAAAAACCCAAAATGCAGTGATTATTATTATTATTATTCTAAATTTAAGTGCTAGCTTACAGGCAAGACAAGTCAGAGTGTGCGTGTCAGGAAGTATTTTTTTTTTTTTCCCTGCTTTGTGCGTTAGCCGTCAGGTAAGCGTTAAGCTCTGTCATTTTCACTTTATTTAGGCTGTGTTTGGTTGCCGGAAAACGTTTTCCGGAAAATATGTATTTTCCGGAAATGCTAATTTCTGGAAAAGGAAAATATTTCTGTGTGTTTGGTTGCATTCCAAAAAATTTTCCGGAAAATATTTTCTAGTGTTTGGAAAAGAAGAAAGGAAAACACAAATTGTGACACAAGCCACAACCCGAAAACACAATCCAGATCGCGCGATCGCGATTTCGCCGGCGGATCGCGATCTCGCCGGCGCGATCTCGCGAAGGCGAGATCGCGATCAACGTCGCGATCTCGCGACGGCGCGATCGCGATCAACGTCGCGATCTCGCGACGGCGCGATCGCGATCAACGTCGCGATCTCGCGATCGGCGCGATCGCGCGTTCGCGATCTCGCGATCGACGCTTCGCGAGATCGCGCCGTCGATCGCGATCTCGATCCGGCGCGATCTCGCGAAGGCGAGATCGCGATCGACGCTTCGCGAGATCGCGATCGACGGCGCGATCTCGCGAAGCGTCGATCGCCGTCGTCGGACTGTTCTTATCCTCTCGCGGACTGGAGATCGGCGCGGATTGGTCTTCTCCCTCGCGCGCGCGCGCTCTCTCTCTCTCTCTCTCTCTTTTTCTGGAAATCGTTTGAAGTGAAAATAGAGACGGTAATTGATTTCCGTGGTCAAAGGCCGTTTTTTTCAGTCAACGGATTTCAATTTCCGGAAAATAGAATTTTCCGGACCAACCAAACACACCTATTTTCCGGAAAATCATTTCCGGAATTACTTTGAAGTGGATTCAAACACAGCCTTAAGCAGGGGCAGGAACTTTTGTTTCCTGTTTTGTTTATTTTCTGCTTAGCATTTAAGACATTACTAACTATAAGAGCAATACTACAGCCACAAACTATTTTACAACACTATTATAGAATGTTAATGTGACCAACTTTTTATTGGTTTTCATTTAAACCCATCATTAATATCACTTTTTTATTTACCAATAATTACTAGTCACAAACTATTTTACAACACTATTATAAAATGTTAATGTGACCAACTTTTTATTGGTTTTCATTTAAACCCATTATTAATATCACTTTTTTATTTACCAATAATCACTCATCACATCAGCAGTTTGTAAAAAATTTTGTATCTTTAACATTATTCCTAACAATAATACATATAAGATATTTTAGCAGGATAATACATATGAGATATTTTAATTAGAAGGAGTCAGAGGAATAATACATATAAGAGATTTTAGCAGGATAATACATATGAGATATTTTAATTAGAAGGAGTCAGGGGTGTAGAGATATTTTTGAATCAACGAAAATTTCATTTTAGAGCATCAGCATTGGAAAATTCCAATGCTATTCTATTTTACCATTCTAAAACACCACTTTATTAATATACCATACCATTTTACAATTCCTCCACATCCCAAAACTCTATTTTTATTAAAATATTATTTTTTTACCTTTCTTTATTATTTTGTTTCCAACCGTTTTCCTGGGCTTTTCAACAGCAATTTTTATTCCTCTCTCTCAACCTCTAGCATCGGTTCAACACACAACACACACACACCCATGATACACCGATCATCCTACCCAAACCCATCACCACACACACACACACAAACACAAACACAAACATCAAACCAGCAACAAAGAGCCACACACAAACACAAAACAGCAACAAAGCCACACACACAAACACAAACCATCAACAGAGCCACACACACAAACCATCAAACCAGTCCACCGATCAGCAAACCCAAGCCACCGATCTGAAACCCACGCCGCCGATTTGAAACCCAGGCCACCGATCAAAAAAATCATCACCAGAGCAAACCCATTCAAAAAAAATCATCTCCAGAGCAAACCCATTCAAACCCATTAAAAAAAAAATCATCACCAGAGCAAACCCATTCAAAAAAAATATCACCGGAGCCACCGGAGCAAACCCATTCAAAAAAATGAGAGAGATGAGAGAGCAGATGGAGAAGCAGGAACAGAAGAGAGAGAAAAGAACAGAAAAAATGAGAGAGATGAGAGACAGAGGAGAGAGAGTAGAGATACCGAAGCCTCTGGAGCAAACCCATTCAAGAAAAATCATCATTGGAGCCACTGGAGCAAACCCAGTCAAAAAAATGAGAGAGATGAGAGAGCAGATGGAGAGCAGAGCTGAGAGAGCATATGGAGAAGCAGAGACGGAAGAGAGAGAAGAGATCAGGAAAAAATGAGAAAGATGAGAGACAGAGGAGAGAGAGTAGAGATAAAATATTAACTTTTTTTTTAGAATACTGCTACAGTGCAATTCTATCTTTAGAATTGCACTGTAGCAAGTATTGCAAAAAATTTACAATACTTGCTTTTACAATTTTCTGATGTAGATGATTTTAAGACTACAAATGCTAAATTTCCCTTAGATATAGCATTAGCATTCTCCAATGCTAATGCTCTTTTAAAGTATATAACTTCTCAAAATATATAATATATATCAATACTAGTCAGGGCAGCACGTGCTAGCCATGGGAAAAAAAAGTAGTGATTAGGAATAATTTTAGATTTTATTTGTATCACAAAATAAAGATATAAATAATTTGAATTTTAAAATACATAGAGATTTACATTAATCAAAAGAGACATTAATTTTAAGAATTTTGATAATTATGTCATAAAAAGTTAATCTCATTCGTATAAGACCGTGATAGATCCCAGTCCAATATTTTATTATTTTATTTTGACCTATAACTTACACCTCAATAGTTGTGAATATATTGTAATAACAACAAAATGTCACGACATTTTTAGTTGTGCTAGATCTCGGTATAATATTTTATTATTTTATTTTGACCCATAAGGAATTGACACATGCGTCACAACATTTTCATAATATCTCTATGTATACATTGTACTTAATTACAATGTAAATTTATATTGTAGACACAAAAAAATTAGCAAATTTTGTATACATTTACAAAATTTGTACAATATTTAACATTTTTTGTGCAAATGTGTATAATATTAACCACTTTTGTGTATTTACAATGTAAACTTGCATTGCAAGTACAAAGTAAACATATAAAGATCTTAAAAAATAAAAATAAAAAACAAAAACAAAGCTCAAACCAACTGGCATACTTGAAGGGGAAAAAAAAAGTGCACCGCACTAATTGAATAAACCAAAAAAATACTATTCATGAGCCTTTGACTCTTTTTATATAGTTAATAAATATGTCAGCTTACATAAATATTTAAAAGAAAAAAAAACACAAACTGATAACTGGAAAAAAAAAAAAACTTTAGGCACTGTAGAAATTAATGTTAAAATGTTGTGGACTTAGCATTTTTTTATTTGATCTATAAGAAATTGAGAACTCAACAATTATGAAAATATTATGATAACAATAAGTGTTGTAACATTTTCTCAAAACATTTATTTTAACTGTAGTTGGTTACAGCCTCATATTTTATTATTTTATTTTGACGTGTAAGAAATTGACATGTCAATAATTGTGAAAATATTATGAAATTTGTTATGTTAGTATAACAATATATATATCAGCTTACATAAATATTTAAAAGAAAAAAAAAAAAACACAAACCGATTACTGAAAAAAGAAAAGAAAAGAAAAAAGAACAACGCTTTAGGCATTGTAGCTACCGTGCCAATTGAATAAACCAAAAACACTACACAATAAGTGTTGTAACATTTTCTCAAAACATTTATTTTTAATTGTGGTTGGTCACAGTCTCATATTTTATTATTTTATTTTGGCTTGTAAGAAATTGACACGTTAATAATTATAAAAATATTGTGAAATTTGTTGTGTCAGTATAATAATATATATACCAGCTTACATAAATATTTAAAAGAAAAAAAAAACACAAACTGATTATTGAAAAAAAAAAAAAAACTTTAGGCACTGTAGTTATAGTGCTGGTCAATAATTGTGAAAATATTGTGAAATTTGTTGCGTCAGTATAATAATATATATACCAACTTATATAAATATTTAAAAAAAAAAAAAAAAACTTTAGGGACTATAGCTCCAGTGCCGATTAACTAAACCAAAAATACTGTATATAAAGAAGAAAGAAAAAACAAAAAGCACAAAACAAACCGAAGGAAAAAAAAAAAGGGAAAGAAAGTAGGAAAGAAAAATGACTCACGAAACCAAATTACTTTAACGGCATAGTTGCTTTTTATACAGTTAATAGACAAATTGTCTATTTGTCTTCAATCTTAAACCTACGTGTCTATTCAATCCCCTCACATGTTATGTATCTAGTCAATTGTAGAACCTCCAAGTACACGTTAGGTTATTCAGCAAAAAAAAAAAAAAGTACACGTTAGCTTGTTTCTCAAAAAAAAAAAAAAAAAAGTAAAGTACACGTTAGGTCTAACCGTTTAACCAATAAGCCCATGACCAATAATCCCGTATAGGTAAGCATAGTATCAGTCACAAAAAGGTTGACTCCTGAAACTTTCATATTAGGACATAAATTTTGACATAATTTTATACTATAATTTGTTATATAATAAGTTATGATGGATAAAAGTATGTTCCCATATGGTCCACTAACATACTCTCATTAATCAAAATTTACCTTCTGACAAGTTGTGACACAAAATTATATCAAAAGTGATATGTACAGCATAATTCAAAACTTCACAGTCTTCACCACGCTGTTTACTATCGAGTCTATCTCAAAAGAAAAACAAGTGGGTAAGTCCCACATCGATTAAGAGTGAGTTTGAGTCAAAGTTTAAAGCCTTCTAACATACTTCAAGAGTTACCGGCTTTTGTAGTGGATTAGTTGTGTGATATTAGACCTTCATCCCCATTCCCAGTTGTGTGTGTGTGTTTACTATCGAGTCTATCTCAAAAAAAAAAAAAAAAAACTTCACCACGCTGAAAGGAAATCTGCCAACCTATTACATCACGCGAGCCTCCCCGAAGCTACAAAGCACCAAATTCCTTTGGCACTCCCTCGTCAGTAGATTGAAGAACGGAAGTTGCGTGAGGCCTTTCATACTGAGTGACTGACACTGTGGTAACCGACCGCCATTATGGATACACATCAACCGAGACCAGTAACTCCACAGCCTCCTCAAGGCAGCGGCGGTGGCGGTTTCTCTGCGATTCTCACAGTCTTCCTATCCTTCATCGCAATCTTCGCCATGGTATTATATATCAAACTATATATATCAACTCTTAACACAATATATAAATACTCTACCGCCACTGCTTTGTTCTTTATCGCCATCTTCATTATCATCATCACGTTCTTTCTCATTGATTTCAATAGCTTGCGTTTGCTTTAGCATCTGATCCCTCACATTTTCTGCATTATCGATTCGTTTTCTCCGGTAATTACATTCGGCAGTGTTTTTAAAATTCAATTCATAGTACTTTTAACAATAATATATATATATATATATATATAATGAATCAAATTAGTGGAGGACTTTGTGCTTTTAGTCTGCTTTAATTAGTTTAGCCTCATTGGTCTATGTTTTACTTGATTTGATGTTAAATATGACTTGTTAGCAATTGAATTAAACATAAATAACTACAAGTATTTTTATAGGATTATCTTTTTGAAAGTAGTAGATAAGTTCATAATATTTTCTCAAGCTCCAAAGAAGAAGGTAACTTATTCGTTTTCTTCCGTTGTAACATTGCTATTGAACCATCAAAAAAATAAGTAGTTACTGAAAGTTCTTTGGATATCAACATTAAAAGAAAAAAAAAATTCTCATCTATTAAATATTTGCAAATCTTACTCTTATAGTGTCTAAAAATTTACAATCATACAGTTCCCACACATTGTGAGGAGAATAACCACACAACTATAATTAAGAATGAAGATATGTATTTGTCTTATGCATTATATGTGTATATGTATGTTGCCAATGCCAGGGAAATCGTATGGGTATGCAGCCAAAGCCATGACAGCCCCATACAACAACAGAGTTAGGATCTCGGTCTAGAGGTGACAAAATTAAAAGATAATATTAAAAATAATAACAAAAAATAATTAATTTATATTAACAACAAAATAAATGATCACTTGTAAATAACTATGAATGTCATACAAAAACTATAATAAATGTAAACTATTGTTAGACGTCTAAGTTAACTCTAAAATAAATTGAAAAAATAGATCAATTTGAAAATATTAGGAGTATAAAAATTTACTTGTAAAGTTGTCTACATGTCTTGTTGTGTTGATTGCTTTTAAAAATATAAGTTAAATTCAACTTTTTATCTATTTTTCAAAGTATTTAAAATTGAAAAAAAATCAGTTTGAAACTAAAATGACCAGAAATTGAAAAAAAAAAGTGTAAAATATAAGGCTATCAATTGAAGTGCAATAAAAAAATTTATAAAAAAAAACACAAAAATACAGTGATTATTATTATTATTATTATTATTATTATACTAAATTTAAGTGCTAGCTTACACCCAAGAAAAGTCAAAAGTGGTGTGTGTCACTGTCCGACCGCCATCCAACAAGGACCAGACAAGTCGGACCCAAATCCGGTCGTCGGCGGGTCTGAAAATTTTCCAGTTGAGTCAAGCGTTGGACTAGGCGCAAAAAAACTAGCGGTGGCATGCATGTGAAGACACTAAGATTTAAAATTTTGACTTTGGAGGGCATGCATTTGAAAGAACCACTTTGACTTTGAAGATATGGGAATAATGTATTTTGTTCCCACTTTGAATAAGTTACTAGTATAATGTTGTTCTTGGCTAGCCTGGTCTTTTGATTTGCTACACTCCTTTACTTCTTGATAATTGCTGCTGCCAGGGTGGCATACATGAAAAAAGAAAACATTGGATTAGTGTTTTCTTTATGGAGTGACTACATAATTTGGTTATTAAATGCTAGTTCGGTTGAAATTTAGAATTGTCTTGAATCTCAACCACTGGAATAAGTGTTTAGGGTTTAGGGTTTGAATTCGAAAATCTCTGACATAAATATAAATTCTATATATAGTGATTCCATCATCATCAACTATTATGAATGGTTTTTCCATTCTGCACCAAGTCCCAGAAGGCCATGTTGGGGTTTACTGGAGAGGAGGTGCCCTTCTAAAGACAATTAATGATCCAGGTTTCAGTACGATCCTTTCTTTATGATTTTCATTCAGTAGTTGCTTTCCTAGCACTTATGAAATGTCTGCTTGTACTTAATTTTCAGGTTTTCATCTGAAGCTGCCTTTTATAACCCGTTATGAGCCTGTTCAAGTAACCCTTTAGACCAATCAGGTAAAATTCGATGAATTTGAAATTGAAAATTGAAGAATTTCATCTTGTCAATCTAATGCTCAAATCCTTCCTGTGAATGTAATTGCAGGTGAGTGATATTCCTTGTGGTACAAAAGGAGGTGTAATGATCAACTTTGAGAAGATAAAGTTACAAGATGTTGCTCTTTATTCACATTATGGTTTCGCTAGGGTTTGAAATGCTCAGCTTATATATGCCTTTTCAGGTTGTTAACCGGCTTCACAAGGACTATGTGCATGACACTTTGCTGAAATATGGGGTGCAGTATGACAAGATATGGATATATGACAAAATTCATCCTGAGATCAATCAGTTCTGCAACTCTCATTCTCTTCAGCAAGTCTACATTGATGTTTTCGATCAAGTATGGATACTAAAGAAAACATACCCTTTGGAAAATATTTTGGGAGCTTCTAATTTTGCTTGCTATTAAAGTAGTGTACTTTTCTTCTTTTGCTTTAGCAGTTTAATATGATAGATTGTTTAGCATAGTGAAATCTTAAACTTAAAGTTGAACAATTTGATCCCTCCCCAAAATAAAGTCCCTGCAAGTTGTGCCATGTTCACTTCCAAGGATTTGTTAGAATAATGTGGCCCAACATGATATTTTATGATGTCTCTATTATCAATAAATAATTATTCAAAATTTATTGTGAAATTATGCAATATTTTTATGATATAAAATATTGGTATATTAAAATATGTCTACTTGATTTGGTAGATTAAGATTATGAATGCATTCATTATAGTCCTTGACTTGACCATATCCATCCTGATGTAGTCTATTCTTATAGATATATTTTTGGACCATGATGGAAATGATGTGCAAGTTAAAATTGCTCAGACGATGAAAGATAATAAGGGCTAGTCTTTTGATGGTTAATACATAATAATCTTAGCAGTCCTTTCATGATGAGATTCATGCATGTTGAGCAATTGACTGTAATAAATCTATCATATCATTGTCAGTATCTTGGCCTCCTATTAGAAGTTTGATTCTAGATATGAACGATAGATGAATCCATGCGTTAGTATGAACTTACAAAAGTAATGACCCGTTAATGAACTTCTTTATTAATGAATCTTATTAAAGAAGTTGTTTATTAACGAATGCAACATATCTATTACAAGAATTTTTATTACGATAGGAAGGATTTTATGCTTGGTCATGTCCATTTTGAATGTTATAAATATTATCTAGGCCATACTTGCAAGGAATGTGAGAAGAGAAAAGAAAGCTCTTGTTAATCCTGACCAACTGAGGAGAGCAATGATGCAGGAGCATCTTCTAAGCTGTTTTAAGATGTTTTTATTTGAGCTCAAGCTAGCAGCCTTAGCTGTTGAGAACAGTTAGTTACAGCTCTCTTTGTGTCCAAACAAGAGCCTTAAGGCAGTTAGCTTATATGGCAATCATTCATATTTGAATTAGTTAGTCTTGTTAATGAATTAGTTACATGTATTAGATGTAAGTAGTGTTAGTTTGACACTTGGCAAGATACTAATGGTTGTTAGTTGTAGGACAGATTATATAAGTACTCTTGTACTCATTTTGTAACTAATTTTTTTGAAAATTAGTGATTTTAAGCCTGTGTGCTTTTCATTGGAATTTAGTGTTCTTGTAGAGGTGCGTAACCACCTAATAAATGTTCTAAGCAACTCTCATTGCTAAATAAACCCAAAACAGTTTAGCTTACACATTCCCTGAACCAAGCATTCTGATTGCTTGTGAGGTCCTTGAATAATATAATCTAGGAAGAAAATTTTCAGATCTTATTATTGATTTTTATTACATATGCACATGATATTATTGTTAATTGATAGATATATTATATGTGTCTCTTGAATTAATTTTTAAGTAAAATTCTAATGGGATTATCTCTCTTTGGGAATCTAACCCATTTAGCCATTTAGCCTCAACCTATGATTTGTTTATAAACAGGATAGTCATGTTGGGTTCATAGGTCGTGTCGGATTTTGTCATCTCTAAGTTGGTGTGAAGTTGCCAGCATTATAACTATACTTCATATAGTTGTGTAACATTATGGTACCATCACCATGAGCTAGTGTAGTGTTTATAAAATCCTTTTCTATTTATTTATTTCATGTTATACTAACAAAGCATTTGACTCTCACAGATTGAAGAAAAGATGAAAGATGCTCTCTAGGGTGATTGCAGATGTAATGCTCCAGGTATTGAAATCATCAGTGTTCACGTTACAAAGCCAACCATCCCAGAAAGCATAAGACGCAATTTTGATCACTTGGAAGAGGAACGCATTAAGGTTCAGTTTCTTTTTCCTGAATATGAGAGAAGGTCCTTTTACTTTTATTTTCCCCTGTTAGGTAAGCAAAGCAAATAGACAGACACACACACAATATGATTCTTGATATGCGGATTCTTTACAAATTAAATGTGTTTTTAATGCCCTTTAAGCCAATTAGCCTTGGTCCAATGAGCATTAACATCACAAGCTTTTTTTGCTTATACCCAATTGTTGTACATGCATGTGTTTGCACCCACAACCGGTCTGTGGCAAACATATTGGATAATTTATTATATAATAAGCCTCCGAAGTTAATAGAGTGCATCATTCTGTGTTTTATGTTGTTACTTTGTTAGGTCCAAATTGCAATTGAGAAACAGAGAGTGGTTGAGAAAGAGGCAGAGACGAATAAAAAAAAGGCTATCAGTGAAGCTGAGAATAGTGCAAATGTGGGAAAAATCCTTATGGAACAAAAGTTGATGGAAAAGGATAGTGCCAGGAAGCAGCAAGAAATTGAGAACCAGATATACATGGAACGGCAAAAAATTAAAGTCGATGCAAATCTCTACCGGTAAAAGTTCCATTCACTTTTCAGTTTAAAAGATATGATTTTTTTTTGGGAAGATATGAATAGTTTAAACTTCATAAGAAATGACTAATGTTATTGCTCTCTCTACGTTTCTAGTGAATTGAAGGAAGCTGAAGCAAACAAGTTGAAGCTTACACCGCAATATCTGGAGCTTAAATTCATCGAGGCCATGGGTGTAACTAAACAATTTCCATCTGAGGAAAATGTTGCGACTAAAAAAAATTTCATTTGAGGAAAATGTGTTCGTTTACTCTATTGTGTTTATGTATAGGTGTGCGCGCAGGCTACTTGTGTACTTCCTGTAACAGCTGAATATCTTCACTTGCCTTTAATTCTTACATGTATGACTAAGGATGTTTGCGGTGCGGTGTGGTATGGTGTGGTTTTGGGCCATATTTAGCACCGCACTTTACAGTGCAGTTTAGCTAAAACCATAACTACACTGCACCTTATTTTTATTGGAAAATATGGCTAAATAAACAAGTTTTGATTCAACAATACAAACCCTAAAAAATTAGCAATAACAAAAATAAATAGATAGAGTTAGAAAGATCTCACAAACTATAGAATCACGCAAATGCGTTGTCTTTAAAGGTTGATTTGTGCCACCCGGAGTAGAACTCAGTGTGAATGACTCTCTTGGCCGAACAACCCCCTAAGATTAGACTATAGTAATTTCTTCAAGTTGATCACACACTCAAGCAAGAAGAACTAGGAACAACCTTAATTTGCCTTCCTTAAAACTAAAAATTGATGCTGAAATTTTTAGTGGAGATGAGCAAAAAAAACAGAGCAAAAACAGAGGGAAGAGGTGGCTATTGTAGCTGAAAAACTTAAGAGCTAAAGAGAGGAATATAGGGTTTTATATACTAACTAATGTGAGGGCTGAAGGGCTGCATGTGTAACAATCACTGTGCAAGCCAACGGGCTACATGTAACAGTCACTATGCAAGCCAACGGGCTACACATTTAATGCCCCAACGGGCTGCTCAATTAATGCCCAACGGGCAAAACTAAGATGGGCTGAAAGCAAAATATAAGGAAATGGAATGAGGCCTAAGAGAGACAAGCTTAAGTCCAACCTAAGCCCAACTTCAACCCTTAGCCTATTGTCTTTCAAGCTATCACTTAAGAGTTGCAAAGGTTTATAAACATATATGCAAACTCATCTCTAACCAATGTGGGACACAAGCATAGTTTAAGAGTTTGAAACACACATACTCCAACAATCCCCCACATGTTACAAACACTAAACTAGGAAAGGCAATAAACTCAAGAAGGCATGCATCAATATGGTACCCTAAGGTTTTAACCATACTTAGGGTAAATAAGTAGGAACCACAAGACAATGGTAGAGTTAGACTCTTTTAACCAAGCTATTAGATAACCAAACTTACCATCCACATACCTTTCTTTACCAAGGTTGTTCCATAAGCGGGTTGGTGCCTTATACAGGCCATGCGCCATTGGGTTTCATGAGAGCTCTAGAAACCTACCCAAGTCTCATAGGAAGCGGCACAACTTCCACTCCCACTCCCACATAGGTGGCATCCATCAAGAGTGTATGCAGTACACTCCATCCTAACAAGTAGGGACTATGGATCCATTAAGAGCTAGAGCTCAATCTCCAACAATCTGCAACTTAGCACTGTCTCACACCATAGGGATGGACTCATTACTAATCTCCTCAATGAGATAGCGGAATACATAATAACTGACAGTGCCCATATGGACCACAGATGACCTCTACCCATTTAACCCCTTGCGTGGAATCACCCATCATAGAGGTTGGGTATTGGCCATAGTGTCACAATTTGGGTATCAGTCATATCCCCCTCGATATCTCACTCACCAACCTTCTTGCTAGTGGCTTAGTCAAATTCTTTTCTGACCTCACAAAGTCCAAGGACATTACACCATTATCAATGAGTTGCCTCACAATATTGTGTCTCCATCGGATATGTCGACTTTTCCCATTATAAATTTTGTTCTTAGCACGTGCTATGGCAACTTGGCAATCACAATGCATACAAATAGAGGTAATAGAGTTAGTATACAATGGTATATCAATTAACAAACTCCTAAGCCATTCAGCTTTGGATCCAGCCTTTTTTAAGGCTACTAACTCTGATTCCATGGTGGATCTCGCTATGCAAGTCTGCTTGGATGATTTCCAAGAGACAGCCCCTCCAACTAGTGTGAACACATATCCACTAGTGGGCTTTACCTCATCTGTATCAGAGATCCAATTAGCATCACAATATCCTTCTAATATAGCAGGATAACCACAATATGACAAACCATAATCAAAAGTACCCTTTAAATATCTCAACAATCTAGATATTGCATCCCAATGTTCAATACTAGGATTATGAGTATATCTACTCAATCTACCAACAGCATATGCAATATCAGGGTGAGTACAGTTTGTCAAAAACATCAAACTACCAATGATTTGTGCATATTTATCTTGTGAAACACTATCACCATGATTTTTAAACAAGTGCACATTTGAGTCAAAAGGAGTAGACATAGGTGACATATCAAAGTGTTCAAACTTTTTAAGAATTTTCTCTACATAGTGAGAATGTGATAGTGTAATGCAATCATTATCCCTAAGGATCTTGATGCCCAAGATTATATTTGCCTTACCCAAATATTTCATATTAAAATTAGAGGTAAGAAAGTGTTTAGCATCATGCACAATATCAAGGCTAGTTCCAAATATAAGTAAGTTATCAACATATAAACATATAATAACACCTTCATTATTAATAAACTTGCTATATATGCATTTATCAGCACCATTGATCACATATTCATGTGTAAGTATAACATTATCAAATTTTTTATGCCATTGTTTAGGTGCTTGTTTTAAACCATATAAAGATTTAACTAACTTACAAACTTTATGTTCTTGTCCAAGAACTACATAACCCTCAGGTTACTCCATATAAATCTCTTCTTCTAAATCACCATTTAGAAAAGCAGTTTTAACATCCATTTGATATACTATAAGTTTGTAAATAGAAGTAATGACAAATAAAATTTTAATAGATGCATTTCTAGTAACCGGAGAATAAGTATCAAAATAATCCACATTATGTTTTTGCTTATAGCCCTTGGCTACTAAACGAGTTTTAAACTTATCAATTGTACCATTCAGTTTTAATTTCCTTTTAAACACCCATTTGCAACCAATAGGTTTAACCTTAGGTGGAAGCTCAACTAATTCCCAAGTATAATTAGACATAATAGATTCTAATTCATTATTAATTGCTTCCAACCAAAAAGGTGCATCTATGGATTTAATTGCATCATAGTAACTTACAGTTTCATTTTCAACAACATAGGCAAGGAAATCGTTACCGTAATCCTTTTCCTTCCTAGCTCGCTTGCTCCTTCTTATTTCTTGCACATCATCAACAAAGTCATTAGAAATTTCAATAGAATCATGTAATTTTTTTTCCTTATTTTTCAAAGGAAACACATGCTCAAAGAATATGGCATTTTCGGATTCAATAATAGTGTATGATTCTGATGACAAGAAATCTATAGCATGAACTATTACAAGCATAGCCAATAAACACACAATCACACGTTCTAGAACCAAGCTTTCTCCTTTTAGGCTCGGGTAGCATGACCTTGGCCAAACACCCCCACACTTTGAGATATTCCAAGTTAGGCTTACACCCTTCCCAAAGTTCATAAGGAGTTTTACCAGTTTTCTTATGAGATACCTTATTTTGAATATGGCAAGCCGAAAGAATGGCCTCCCCCCACATGTTGGAAGATAGCCCGGAACTAACAAGCATAGCATTCATCATCTCTTTAAGAGTTCTATTTTTCCTTTCGGCTATTCCATTAGATTCCAGTGAATAAGGTGGAGTTATCTCATGTATTATACCATTTTGTTCACAAAATTCCTTAAAAGGATTAGACTCATATTTACCACCTCTATCGGTTCTAAGTCTTTTAATCCTTTTATTCTTTTGGTTCTCAACTTCACTTTTATACTTTATAAACATCTCTAAAACTTCATCTTTGGTTCTTAATAAATAAAGTTTAGTGAATCTAGAGTGGTCATCAACAAAGATCACATAAAATCTTTTACCACCTCTAGTCATAGTGTGTGTTAAATCACCCAAGTCACTATGTACCAATCCAAGAAGCTCGGTTTCTCTTGTTATGGATATACAAGGTTTCTTGGTGATTTTAGTTTCGGCACAAATTTCACATTTTTCCATATTAGCTTCACTTAGTGAGTTAATAATTCCACATTCTTTCAGTTTCTTAATATAGCCAAGATTAACACGTCCAAGTCTACCATGCCAAATATCAATGGAATCAACTAAATAAGCACAAGAAGATGAACCTTTTTCATTAATAACTTGATCAACATTAAGTACAAAGAGACCTTCATCATCATAGCCCTTACCAACAAAGACTTCATTCTTAGTTAAAGTAACTATGCCACCATCAAATAAAACTTTAATACCGGCCTTACAAAGCAAATGTACTGAAATGAGATTGTGTCAAAAGTGAGGTACATGAAAGACATTATTCAGTAAAAGAGTTTTACCAGAAGTTAGCTTCAAGAGTATCTTCCCGTTACCACTCACCAGCATAGACCTATTGTCTCCAACATAGACACATTCGGTGCCTTCCGCCATAGGAGTGTAGGAACTAAACTCTTCTTTGAATGTATCAATGTGTCTTGTGCAAGCCGAGTCAACTACCCATCCCTTCACTTTTGTCACCAAGTGTGCCTCACACACCACCCTCGCAATGATCTCTTCGGTTTACACCACTTTGCCTTATTTGATGTAGAGCCTTTGTTGTTATTCTTATTGTTGTTGAAGTTGCCCTTCGCCCTACATGTTACTGCATAATGACCTACCTTACCACAAATAAAACAATTACCCTTTTTCTTTTGGATTTGAGGATTTGGGCCATTTTTATTATGAAATTTTCCTTTTCCCTTGAAATCATATTTCTTATTATGTTGTGGAGGTCTAGAGGATCCTCCCTCTACAACATTAGCCTTGGAAATAAATTCCTTAGCTCTAGAAACTTTTTCTGACATCCTATTCGTTTCTTCAATTTGAATATCAACGATAGTTTGTTGAAGATTTAAATAGGTTCTATGGTGGCTATACCGGTGTTTATACTCTTTCCAAGAGTCCGACAACTTAAGCACTAGGCTATGAGCCACAAACTTTTCGGGTAAAACATCACCCTCTTTAGCTAGGTCAGATACTAATTTTTGAAAATCTTCAATTTGACTAGAAACACTTTTTTCCTCAACCATTTGAAAAGACATAAATTTAGCCGTAGCAAATTTTTTAGCACCCTCATTCTCAAACCCATAACGACCATTAAGTTCATCCCATAAATCTTTAGCACAAGTAAAATGACAATAATTATCAAACAACTTGTTAGATAAACCACATTTAATAGTATGAACACTGTAAGGTAGTAGGCTGTGCTAGTGGTGTTGGGCTGCCTCCTGCTGCACAAAGCTCAAGTTTTCTGGAGAAGAGAGTTGGGACCGGTCCAGCTTCAGCTCAAGTTGGTCTGGCTTGTACGCAAACTAGGCCAGGTCTGCCAGGAACATATTTCAGGCAAATTGTGGCAGACATACATAATAATAATAAAATAAGCAAAAAATATCTAACCACTTAGTGGGGAAATGACCGAATAGCCCTTGAACTCAATTACAACAGCAATATTAATCGTTTTCTTTGCGGAAGGGAAAGAACATAACAGAGAACATCAAATATTGATACGCATGGGTTAGTTAGAATATTAGGGAAATCAACTCAAAATCCAATCCGCGGGAGTAGGGCCACAAAGGAAAAAACATTCCTTCTCAACGCAGTCAATCTCTTAGGAAAATGTCTTGTCGTGGAGATTAACTGCCCTGAGGGAAATGATCCTGAGTGGTTTTTCTACATAGATGTTCTTGAGGTTTTCACAGAGAGCCAGATTTCATGAGGGAGAGAAGGGATCAATCTACTGGTACATGCTCACCGTTCTAATTCTCACTTTTTCTTTCTTTCTTGTGGTTTTCTTTCTTTCTTTTCCCACTCGTTTTTTTTGCTATTTCTTTTAAGTTTTCTATCTCTTAGTCAAAGTTCCCCTCGTTCCTCTCCCTTCTGTTCACAGTAAGACCCTCATTTTATAGTGCTTTCCATGACCAGATTTTACTGTTTTAGCCCTTAACTTCCTTTGTCTGGTCTGGGTGTACTGGCCGACCATCACTGTTCCGTCTGTGTGTCGTCCTTCCATCACCTGACAAGGAAGAGTATTTTGTTTGCTAGTCTGTCGTGGCACCCTTTCCTGCTACGGTCTGGGTTACTTCTCTCTCCCTATCCCTCATGGCATGCACCTAATGGTTCCAACTTAGCTTGCCTCTTTTAGGTAGTAAGCCATCCCAACAGGATACCTCCCCGAAAGAGCCTAAGCCGGAACCTTCAAAATAGATTTTTCCCCTCTCCCCATTTTTCCCCTCTCCCCACCATCAAACCATGCCCTCTGAATCTTTGACCCCCCGACCTCACCATGCTCTGTATTGGCTGGGTACAGACTGGTGGTGCCTGGACCTTGCGCATGCCTTCATTCCGTATGTGTCCAAAACCTGCCTGCTGCCCATTCGTCTGCCGTGGTCTAGAGGCTCGCCGTCCGTATTTTTTGACCTTTTATGTGGGCTGCTTTTTGTTTTCTCGCTCCTCTTAGGAGCTGGGCTTTATTTGATGATGGGCCTTACATTTCTTTGGCCCACTCCTTGGTTTCCCTCATTTCTTGTCATATTGTTCTGTTATTCCTACAGTAATGATTTAATCCTGCTGGGTCTCTTTTAGGCCAGCCGTTTATTCCTTCTCCCAGTGGCTTGGCATGGCCACTGGTTTGCTCTTATTTATGGGCTCCTATGTCCCTTTTGTCTTTCCCTTGGACATCCTTGGTCCGTTTGGGCTTCCTCGGCTCTTTTGCTAATTCTGCATTCCCATGGGCTTTTACCAACTTCATTGGGCTTCCCTGACCCAATAACCTTATTCTCATCCTTGGGGTTTATGGGCCTGCCATAAACCCCTTACTTTCTTAGTTTGCATTACTTTGGGCCTGCGGCGGCCTTTTCTCGCTTTTCTACCTCATACACTGCCCATGGGATGCTATTTCTCTCTTTCCGGGCTTCTTTAAGCCCACTTGCCTCTTCAAGGCCCATTTGTTCATTTCTTGGGCCTGTGGTCCATTATTCCTGTTGCTTGGGCCTAATGGTTTTGCTGTCTGCTTTGCCAATTCTTTGCTACCCTTATTATTGGGTTTTCTTTCTTTCCACCTGGATTCTCACAAATGGCCCTCAACAAACACATAATTTATTTGTTTTTTCCCACTTTGCTATATTTTTAGGATCTTCTTTGGGTTTAGGCTCATAAAAAACCCGGTCAAGTTCGGTAAATTCCAAGATGGGCAAAACCCTTTCTTTCCAACGTTTAAAATTATTTCCATCAAAAGTCTCAAGCTTTGTAATTTCCGAAATGACCTTAAGAGAATCAACAACTTGTTTTTTCATTTTTAAAACACAAAAATCAACCTTTAAAATTGTTGGAAAATATGGCTAAATAAACAAGTTTTGATTCAACAATACAAACCTTAAAAAATTAGCAATGACAAAAATAAATAGATAAAGTTAGAAAGATCTCACAAACTATAGAATCACACAAATGCGTTGTCTTTAAAGGTTGATTCATGCCACCCGGAGTAGAACTCGGTGTGAATGACTCTCTTAGCCGAATAACCCCCCAAGATTAGACTATAGTAATTTCTTCACGTTGATCACAAACTCAAGCAAGAAGAACTAGAAACAACCTAATTTGCCTTCCTTAAAACTAAAAATTGATGATGAAATTTTTAGTGGAGATGAGCAAAAAAACAGAGCAAAAACAGAGGGAAGAGGTGGCTGCTGTAGCTGAAAAACTTAAGAGCTAAAGAGGGGAATATAGGGTTTTATATACTAACTAATGTGAGGGCTGAAGGGCTACATGTGTAATAGTCACTGTGCAAGTCAACGGGCTGCATGTAACAGTCACTGTGCAAGCAACAGTCATTGTGCAAGCCAACGGGCGGCACATTTAATGCCCCAACGGGCTGCTCAATTAATGCCCAACAAGTAGAACTAAGATGGGCTGAAAGCAAAAGATAAGGAAATGGAATGAGGCCCAAGAGAGACAAGCTTAAGTCCAACTCAAGCCCAACTTCAACCCTTAGCCTATTGTCTTTCAAGCTATCACTTAAGAGGTGCGAAGGTTTATAAACATATATGCAAACTCATCTCTAACCAATGTGGGACACAAGCATAGTTTAAGAATTTGAAACATACATACTCCAACAATTTTTGCGGTCACATGTGTGGTGCAGTGCGGTGTGGTGCGGTTTAAAGTTTAGCTAAAACCATAACTGCACTGCATCTCATTTTTGCGGTCACATGTGCGGTAATATGTAAAAGATGCGAATTGAAATTAGTATATTTTTCAAATTTTTGGCTTTTCCTACCCAGTTCAAAACTAATTTTTCTCTTTTTTTGGGCCAAGTTTTAAATTATTGAGCTAGTTTTTCTTTATTTTGGGTTGACTTTTCTAGTCAACACTTGCCAGGACTATCAAACTTTTTTTTTTTTTTTGAAAACTAGGGTTAATTATTAAACTATTAATAATATATTTGATATTAAAAATAAATAAATATATTAATATATAGAAAGGGTGCGGTGCGGTGCGGTTTATGTGGTTTTCTTATTATAAAATCACAAACCGCACTGCACCATGCGATGTGATGCGGTGCGGTGCACTATTACTTACGGTGCGGTGCAGTTATGCCATTTTGCGGGCGATTTTGGTGCGATTTTTGTGGTTTATGCGGTTTGGTGAACACTCCTATATATGACATTATGTACAACATTATGTGTGATATTATGTTTGTATGAAATTATGTACAACATTATGTATTAAATTAATAAAAGTTATTTTATTATCTAGAATAATGGCAACATAAATGTTTTGATATTATCATGAAGTCTTTGAGATGCATTGTAGGTAATTTTATATGACTTAGTTATAGAATATATATATCACAACTTTCTTGTAAATTCAATATTTTGATTTCGTGGCTAGTTATTAAATTTGGCATTTTATATGCGAAGACTATAATATGTCAATTAAGATGGTTTGTCTTGATCATAGAAATGGAGACTTCTAATTGATATTTTAATGTATTAAGTGTATAAGATACATTGAATTGGACCGTGTGGAAATTATTTATAGCTATAATTGGAATATTAAATCTCATGATTTTCATTTACATAAATTCTCAATTTTGAGGGAATTGTGAATGTGAATACGAAATGTTGTTTTCTTTGATATATTAGGAGTGAAATTTATTTTGACAAAAACCTCATTACGTTGGGAAATTACACGTAGGTTGTGTTTGAATGACAACATTTGGATTTGAATTTAAAAACCATTGATTTCAAATGCCTTGATTTGAAATCTCTTGATTTTAAAATTCATTGTTTGAGTCTTTTTAAACAATGAAGGATTTGAAATTCTATTGTTTGGATACATAAATTTTGATTTAAGATTAATAAAATATATATTTTTTCTTAATCTTTCTACATTTTAATTTTAAATATATGAGGTAATACTGATAATCCAATTGACAAAATGATGACTAAATATCTTTAGTCATAGCCAACTAAAAAAATATCTTGCAAACTATTAACAACTAAAATGTTTTATATTAGCTAGAGAGGACATCTAAATGCAGGGTTTTTTTTTTTTTTTTTACAACATTCAAAATCTCAAACTAAAAAATTATTCTAAAGCTCTTAACAACTAAAAAGCTATATATATATAAATATATATATCAAGAGAGACAGATTAAAAACCCGAAATGTGTCTTTTACACAACTTCCAAAAGAACAATATAATGGGGACTAAGTAGAAGTTGAATCCAATCCTTCTTATCATCATCATTTGAAAGAATTTTCAAATACTTAAAAAGTCCCTTGCACCTCTATGCATTAACTTCTCAACTATTTTGAATATTTCAAGCCGCGTGAGTCCTTACACCTTTGAAACCACTATATGCATCTCTTCACCAGAAGGTTGTGGATGCTCTTGATTTTTCTTTGCTGTGAAGTACTTTTTAAGAGAGGAACCAATATTTGTAACAACTTCAACTAATATCCTACTCCTTTTTCTTTGGTGAGGCTCAACCACAAAACTTATTGATACCAAATGCTGACATCGTTGTTGTGCAATGGGAAAATCTCCTTCCTCATCCATAATTTCTACTGCATTGTTCATATGTTCTACTCTAATGCCAGTAGCTCTATCTCTCCCACACAAGATCTAAATGTGCTTCAAATTTTCAATAACTTTGTTTTTATAAGCACTCGCTTTTGCATTTTTCTAAAGAAGTAAAAACAAAAAATAAAAAAAAATACAAGCAATGAGTAACATAATAAAAACAAAACAATTGAAATCTACAAATTTATAATAGCAAATCCCAATAAATATTGTTCTCACAAAAAACCACAATTTAACATAAAATTCTAAGAATTTCAGAATTTGTTTTCTAGGATTTCACTTATTATAAAAGGCACTCAAATACTCACTAAAAACCCAACCATAAACCAGCAAATTAATCCCAAATGGTCTCTGAAATCAAGCCAAGAGCTCACTTAAACCATACAACCAAAAAAAAAAAAAAAAAAGAGAGCTCACAAACAAGAGTATGTACAAAAATGCATGACAGTTGCAAGGATGTTGACCAAGGGTACTTTACCCAACTCTCACAACCTTTTTTGGTAATAAGGTTGTGTAAGTTGGGGTTGAAATCTTTTTAGTTAACATCCTGCTAAGAACACTTTTTCTCATAATTATGTGTACTAGGACTTTTATTATTCTTTGTTGTCATGTGCATTAGTTTTCGTTTGAGCTAATCATTATTCTATCATATATATTTTGGAGTGTTCTTTGTTTTGTGCACAGACTGGTTCCCAGGCATATTCTGCAAAAAGAGTCAGAACCTAAATTATCAACTGATGACTTTGGAGGATTTCACATGATATGATTAATTAATTGAATATTTTAGATTAGTTGTTGGTTGTAGTTGTGGAGTTTGTAATTCTATTGTCTATAATTCAACTTGTTTAGTATACAGTCTATTTTTGTGTCTGTAGATTTGTTCTTATAAGTTGGATTTTTAAATGTTGTCTATGTGCCAAAAGTATAGCAAGAAATAATAAAATTATTAGGCATAATTATATACATTTCAACCTTTTCAAGGTGACAAAAAAGAGAACATCAATGTGCTATTACATCACTTCAATAAATGATTATGTATCTTGATGGGTGGCTCCTTAAGTTTATGTATTCTCTCCTTATATATTTGAAGTGGCAAAATGGTTTATGGAGTGGATGGAATTATAGATATAGGCAGCTACAAAACAATGGATTAAATGATCGAGTTAGCATGGAGATGCCAGTTGCCCCATTAAGATTAGAACTTGGTTGAACAATAAACAGGTGGCTTTTCTAGCATGACAATTTTATTAATTAATTACAAGCATCCCCCTTTATGGCCAAGTTGAATTGCAAGAGCGAGTTACGAGGAACAAAGAACCCATAAAAATTAGACTTCAAAGCCCATTTTGCTAATTCATGGCCGCTCTGTTGGAAAACAGCCTAACAAACAAGCTTGTAAGCTCCTTACCTTTTCAATTGTATCCTTTATTAATGCCATGTTCTCTTCGGTGACTTGGTCTTGTAGGCTGTAGCCCATCAGCAGGCAGATCCATCAAAATTTTGACAAGGGCAACATGGATGCTATCAATTCAAAATCCATATACACCTTCGAGACAAATACTGATTCTTCTAAACTAGGGAGTACACAATGTGAATGGCCCTGAACTGTTTTAGGAAAGCCAAAAATGACAACTAAGTGTGCGTTTGTGTGCTGCATTTTGCGTTTTAAGCGTGAGACCCGGCACTGTTCATGTATTAAGTAGATTATTTGCCATACGGTGCGTTTTAAGTTTTTAGTTTTAACTCTTTATTTGCTAAAATATTTTTAATTTTCAGTTTTCAGCAAAATAAACAGTATCCAAACAGACCTTAAATATATAGTAAAGTTCCCTTTCTCTAAGCCAATCCAAACCAATTAATCGAACCTGGATTATGCCTAAATAGAATTTTTCAATTGATTCACATGATTCTTCATCAAATGACCATGTAGTATCTATTCATTCAATCTCATATTTTGAGGCATAGGATCCAAGTATTTTTTTTCACACATCTATATTTCTTCCATCACCAACAATAAAACATGCTTCCCATCTCAATGTCAGAAAAAAAAATTTAATTCTTTTTTTTTTTTTTGTATAAAATCATTTTTAATTCTTTATTTTTATTGAGTTTTTCTGTGTCCTTTCGCTCCCACTCCCTAGTCACCTCCACCGTCCCATTAATTGTTTATTTAAAAAACAAAATGAAGTGAAATAATATTGTAATTTCCTCTCCAATTTTTTCTAATTCCAAGTGGCTCATAATGCACTACTACAGAACACCCATGCTAATTTTTTTTCCTTACTGTTTCCACTTGGCTTTCCAGATGCAGCCATAACATATGGCCTGCTGAAAGGTAATTCTACCTTATAGTAAATAAAAGAAAAAGAAAGAAAAGGGAGCCACAAGAGAAAATATCTAAAAACACATTGCAAGAGCAGGTTGTCAAATTTTGTAGGCCATTGATCACAAATATGGACTCGGGAGAATAGTTGTGGGCAAGGTTGTCAAAATCAAGATCCTATGTAGGATCATGGATTATAAAATTCTACCAATTTTTAGATTTTAAGCAAAAAACGGATTGATAGTAACTTTAAATTGTGAATTTATCCATAAAAAACAAAAATTTGTGTCATATAATATTAGATTTGTTTTTTTAGAGGCAGAGGGACAGCTTCGACCTGTTGAATGTTTCTAAATATTTAGGGTTTTTTGGTTTAAACTTCAAACCAAAAACATGCATTTTGGTAGAATCAGTAGAATCTCATACAATCCTACTATTTTTACAATCCTACTTTGATTCTAAACTTTTTGGTGAGGTAAGATCATAAAATTGTGCAATTCTATGATCCAGATCGCAATTTTGACAAACATGATTGTGGGGAAAATAATGGGCTAGTGATAGTTGAACTTGTACAATGATTAAGCAATGTTCCCAGTGTTGTCCTTTGATAGTCCAGCCTAAACTTGGGCTTAAGCTTAACTTGTTTGTTAAACAAACAAACATTAACAAACTTTTTTTCAAGTCAAGCCCAAGTTACTCAAAAACTTGTTTTTATTTATAGTCTTACCCGAATGGTACCTTCTCCCGCCCCTTTAACATTTCAATCCCATGTTGAAGGTTTAAACCCTCCTAAAAAATTAAAACAAAACAAGACAAAAAACTCAAGCACCAACAAGTTCACATGGATAGTCATGCTGGCTATTTCTAGAATCTCTAGATGACTTATACCGCATTAGTTAGGGTAGGTCTCACCGCACCTGTTATCAGTCAAAACAAAGATGATTTCTTTAGAGTCAGATGAAGGACAAAAAAACTATTACAACATTTCGATCCAAATATGGTGTTCTTTGCTTTCACTTCAAAAAGAGTTCTTGTGCTGATAATTAATTGTACAAACACACCATGCAACATCACATTGTAGGAAACAAACTTCGGACACGCATAAAGAAGTGGTCACTAGAAATTTATTTCCTCATATTAAAACTTTGACCACACAGGCTATAGTTACCACTGCAATTTGAGTTCAAGTTGATAAGCATCTGTTTATATTATGATGAATGTTGAAGATGCTTCACAGTCTCATAAACAGCTGAAAAATCAAGGTCCCCCAACCCCATGCTTTTGGCCTTCTTGAAAGCCTACAGAAGAAATAAACATCAAGTTTTTAGTTCTAATAATCAATTAGGTTCCAGTTATACCTAAAACCTGGATCCCCATATCAAACATCTGAAGTACTTAAATATGTCATACTTTTTACATAATCGCAAAATGCCAGAGCTTTTCTGTTCATAATACAAGAATCATCAACATTGATATAAACAGGAGAGATCTTAACAAGTTCTGCATTCCACAACTGATACATCAAGTATTGTGACTTCCACAAAATTATCAGGCCAACTCCAATATTTAAATCATTTTTTCTCTAACTAAAATAAGCAAAGAGAATAAGACCATGTAACCTAGAAAATGAAATGAGTTGGTTTGGGAGGAAACGCCATCCCAAACCAAAACCTGTTTTAGATGTTGATTCCAAAACTCTATCCTAAATTCATGTCAAATTTAAGAAATGAACCAAAACTCACCCTATTGATACTAACAAACCTGAAACCCAAGCATCTTAACCGAATAAATAAACCTAATTGTCACTCATCAATATATCAGAAAAAGGACTCAGGGAGAGAAAGGTCAGACACCTCAAAGTAAGGACTTCTTACTCCTATGATCAAACCCCTCACACCCTTCCTACATACCTGAAAACCCAAGAATCAACTTATCCAACCTGATAAAACAAACCTCATTCGCTAATCATCAACAAACACACATCCATACACACACACATATCAAATGAAGGTTGTCTTAGTTATAATCTGTTAACAACCAAAATCAATTTCACAACATAAATATAGATACTGACCAATTCTTAAATAAATGGAAGCAATATGAAACAGTAAGGAAAAAGGGAGAGAAATCTAAGGTCAAGAGACATATCAATTAGTAGCAAGAACCATGGTCATCAATAGTAAAAGCATAATAGTATAAGGGGATGAGAATCCTAATAAATATTAATTTCTTCTTCTTTTTTGGATAAATCCTGATAGTATATTACTTTTCATCCTACTGAATGTAGGAATTTTAACAAGGAAAGCCATGCTTAGGCTTCAATCTCTTTGCTTGATATCAATCCTTGGAGATACCATAGCATCAGTTTTTTGTATTGTCATACGAAGAACGCAGAAGGAACAATTTCAACTCCATTGAAGGCCTCTCAAAACCCTCAAATGCTCTACAATTATGCTCCCTCCAAACAATCCACATCAGGGACAAGGGAACTGCACACCAAACAGTGCCACACCTCGTCTAACAAAACTCCCCTTCCAGCAAGCTAAGACCTCAATGATGTGAGAAGGCCTAACCCACTGAACCCTGAATAAACAGAAAACCAGGGACCACAATTCCCTAGCAGCACACCTTATTAGTAGCTTCTGTGTAATAGGGTAAATGTGGTAAAGATGGAAATGGAACTAATTCACGAGAACCAGGGACATCATCTACCAAGAACATACAAAACACATAACCTCCGTCTATTCTCTTCTAATTCTCCCATCCCTTCTACATCATATTCCCTAAATGTTTTCATCTTTTTTATCTCTTGATTTCTAACTGCATACTATTACTAGCAATTCAAAAGAAATAAACTCCATAATTTTTATTTTGGTGTTTGAAGGAAATTCAGTTTTTAAAAGATAAAAATTTTAATATTTCTTAATTAAATTTCTTGATGGTGTAGAAAGGTCCCTCCTAGGTTGGCGTTATTTTCATAGTTTGCTGCTTTCAGTGAGATTTGATAATCTTTGAAAGCAGAGAATTATTGGGATAGACTGGTGTCGTATGTGAAAACGGAGTGGGAATTGGTGGATCATCTTCTTCATTGCCCTATAGCATATGAGCTATGGACAATGGTGTTTAGCTTGTTTGGAATCCATTGGTTATGCCGCAAAGGGTCATTTAGTTGTTAGCTTCATGGCAGGGTTCAGCTAGCATCACAAAATGGCTATTTCAAGATTTGTGCCGCATTGCATAATGTGGTGTATTTGGCGAGAATGGAATGCTATAAATTTTGACTATACTTGAGATTAAGTCTTTTTCTTTCTTTCCTCTTTGCTTGAGTGGAGTTAGCTTTACAAACATATTCATGTTCTACTCTTCCAAATTTGATTGACCATTGTAATTTGGGATCTAGATTGTATTGCACCCATAGTACATTCCCTGTGCACTTGGGTCTGTTTTGATTTCAATAAAAATTTTATTACTTATAAAATAATATATATATATATATATATAAATATATATATATATCTCTTAATTATATGCCAGAACTAACACTAATCTCTGCATATCCAATAGAACTGCAACCAGAAGAATCATGTATCCTGAAGTGCTCTGAGTCACACCAAACAAACCCAGATCTCTATATTTTGATTATCATTGTTTTGCATTGCGTCATTTTGTTCATCCAGATCAAAACCAAATCCACCACCATTTTCAATATATCCTCAGACCACTTTAGATCCTGCCACTAACCTGCAGCAGACTTAACAGACTAGAGTTCCTTTTTATGGATAACTTAGACTAAAGTTTGGAACTACACAATGTATTACCTAGCTCGGACATTTTTTATTTATTTTTGGGTGCAAAACTCAGAGAGTTATAAAGAAGAAAATCTATAGAAATGCAGAAGGTAAAGAATCATAAAAGAAAATTGTGAGTTAGAAGACACAAATAGAATATTAATTCTGAACCAAAATTAATTGCCAGGATTTTCATTCAGTGTAATTAAACAGGTTCTGAGTGTTCATAAAGTATTTGTACTCTATTACAAACTTTATTTCATCTTGTAATTAAAACTGGGTGAATGAACGTACGATGCACATGCTAAGTAAAATTCACATGTAAAATAAAGAAATATTTTCACAAAAGTCATTTAAAATGAACAATAAAATAGTGAAGTTATATGAGGGAAGCATATCATGTAGGACCTAGTTTTTTGTCAAAACTAAAAATTATGGTAGATAATTAAACCTCTTTTTAATTTTTTTTCAAACTTTTAGTAGTAGGATTTTAACTGAAATAGTAATTTAAACTTCTTGGAACTTTGGTAATAGGGTTTCACCTAAAGTAGAATTAGCTACACAATTTTAAATTTTACACTTTTGTTAGTCAGGATTAAAAGTTTTATGTAAAATAATGGGCAAAAAAAACTGTCCACATCGCATAAAGGGGAAAAAAACAAAAATTTAAATAAAAATGGAGAGGGCATCCACTCTGCACAAATAAATGACGTATGACACAACTTAGAGCATCATACCAACTGATATCTTACATTAACAAAACTGCTTCTGCATATGTTTGCACAAAGGAAAGAAAGACAATAGAAGAGTATAACCTCATTGGCTGCAGCTGCAACTGGCATTGAAACTGCAATTGCATCACCTTGGGCAAGAGCCAACCTCATATCCTTTTGCTGATGTTTCAATGGAAAAGCAGGGGAGTAATTGTTCTGGATCATAGTGGGTCCTTTCAACTTGAACATTGGGTTAGCAATTGCACCCAGATCCTGCCAGAAAATAACTTATGAAGAATCAATTCCAATACCATATGTCAACAAAAAAATTTCTTGTCATACCAATACATCGAGAAGAGTCTTAGAGTCCAGTCCACTTCTGTCGGCCAGTACAAGTCCCTCTGAAAATGCATTCATCATACTGAAAAGGAGAAAACATCATAAAAAGTAGTCAACTACCATATAAAGGCCCACACATACCACAAGAAACTCAAGGAGAAGCAAGCTCAAATGCAAAGTGGAATCTTGACATTAGGTTTAACTTCCACGTAGGGCCTAATTGAGATCCCCCCAGAAGCTACCCTAGTTAGTGTTACGTCTTACTTTTTAGGTTTCTTGGCATCAAGGACTAGCTTGGTTCCATGTTGTACTTAACATTTCTAATAATTCATATTTTATAAATAACAAGTCTAATAATTCATAATAAACAGTCTTTCAAAAATTTCCTTAAGACTATTAATAAGAATAAACTAATTATGATAATACAAAATACATTTATTTCCCAATCCATTCTTGATTGATAAATTACCAAATTATTTATAAGAATAAAAAAATACATTTATTTCTAAGATATTATATAATTGATGGATATAATTACATTTATTTTGAAACCCACACTGACAAGCAAAGAAATCATTCACCAAATGCTATTAAATAAAGACTTGCTTGCATTAGGAGAAGATATACTATAGAGAACAAAGAGATGTTGATAATTTACACATAAAAGTGACTACAAAAATTATATTAGTTGCAATCCATACTCTAATATTTAAGTTAGAAATACAGAACGATCACTTGATTGTTTACCTGTGCAAGTTAAAAGGGAAGTTGAGGCATGAACAAGAGTTCAACATCTCTATGGCAGAAGGATACTAAAAGTTGTTTTCAGAACTAGTATTATATAATTTGTGTTATTTTCTTTATTTGAAAGTTTAACAAGACTTGGGAATATCCATGTAGCCTTTGTCCCAGAAGTCTGGTATATTTGAGACCCTTTCTTTTAATATGAAAGACTTACGTAAATTTAATTAATAAATAATTATAATAATAAATATTTTCTATCCACCATGATTATTAGGGTCACCTATTGTTTATGCTTTCTTAGGTGTCATGGGTATCTGTAATTTCAGAATTTGTTGGACAATGGACATGAGCTGTACTTGTGGCCCATTTCATATTTCAGTCAAGGTTTTTTATTGGGTAGTTACATTTTAGTAGATTTAAAACCTAGTTTGTTCCATACCTTCTAATTAGGACTCCCATTCTGTATGTGGACATAAATTTTGAGGCTTCAAAATCATAATGTGGTGACATCTATTTAGATTTACATCACAAAAACCTTTCTTCCACGATCCAAAAGCTTTCGCCTTTTTTTCTTTCCTTTGATTAGTATTTGAGCCTCACTTTTATCAGCCTAAACACTTGAACTCCAACTATTATTCTCAGGTACCTTTATAGCCCACCATAGCAGCCACCCAGAATTTGGGTTTTCTTGCTTGCTTCAACTCCTACCAGTACCTGTTTCTTTGTACTTTAGAAATCTTGGATTTCCTCTAATTTTCCTAACCTTTTCATTCTTGAAACTTTAACTATAGCATCCCAAAAGCCCTACAGTTCTTGCGGCCAGAAAATCCTGCAACAAAATTTCTGTTTCCTACAACCCTTCCTATGTAGCACGGATACGGACATGATACGTAGTACGACATGATACATAGTACGGTGACATGGAATTTCTTGAAAAACCAGGATACGATACGTCGAGGATACGGCAATTAATTAATTAACATTTATTTTTAGGTATATATATTTTATATTTGGAATAAGTTATGTTTATTTTGGACTTAAAAAGTATGTAAAGACAAAAAATATTGTTTAAAGTATGAACAACATTCAACATCAAAATAGAACAGTTGAATTAAAAAAAGATTTTTTCTTCCTGAGTGCGTGCTTGACACATTTGTGTCCATGTCAGATACATGTCTGACACCAGTACTAGCAATTTTGTGGTGTCTGTGCTTCCCAGAATCCTTCAAGAGTCATTGTTTCCAGTCCAACTTGAACCTCAAACCCTGTAATTCTGTTTCCCAGCAGCCTTAGACCATTAAAGCTTCAATCTCATTGTCTAGCCTTTCCCCAATTAAACCTAACAGTTCTAACTTTGTTTCTGTCCAATCTAGACTTCAACATTAAGGAGGAAGTGCTTAACTATAGTATGTCGACTCACAGTAGGTGGATGGATTCCTCTCTAGTTTTTGTTTTTCTTTACAAGGGTTAAACTCTCCTTAGGACACAACATTTCAGAGTCCTTATACCATACAATAAATCTAAAAACGTGCATAAGTTTAAGCAATGCATGAAGTTCTTGCTGTAGTAAAAATAAGGTAACAGTGTCTACAATCTGATACGTTTCAAGGGTACCCTTTTACATTTCAAGAAGCTTGCTTCCCCCTTTTCTTTTTCTTTAGGCCCTAACATCTGAAGTTAATTATGTATAGGATATTATAAGCTGGTATGCTTTGCAGCCAAGTCATGTTTAAAAAAATTTAAAAAAAAAAATTTCCAAAAAACAAATAAAAAATACATACAATAAATCTAAGTGTGCAAAACTACTTTTCGCCAAACAAATTGAACTGTGACTGGGTGTCATATGCTAATTCTTGAACATCTTTGTCTAACCCCCTCCTGATTCAAAACCTCGTCAGTATTTGGACTCAAAACCTACACTTATTATTTGGACTATTGTCTGTGCAAGAAGTATCCATTTTCCTTATTCTATTCTAGGTCAGATGAGCAAAAAAAACAACCACTACCTGCCCATTATCATGTTGACAACAAGTTTCATCTTTGCTCCATTTCCAACCTGCCCTAGGAAGAAAGATTTCTTTCCCAAGACATCAAAAAATGGGATTGCTTCCTCATACAATGCCTGCATTTACAAACAGTGATATGATGAGATTAACAGTAAAATAGAAAAAATTCATGTGTACAGCAATAAAGGAAACGTGGTCTCTTATCATTTTGACAATGAATAAAGAAAAATATTTCATCCTTTTTGTTGTTTATTGGTGGGATGCGATGCATCGCTCTCAATTGTAATGCCCAAAAAACCTAGTGTAATGCTAGATTTAACTATTTTCTTTCGCCTTAAGTGACCCTTTCCTCTCTTTATTCTCTATTTACTATCTGATTTCTGTGCCCCAGCCCTCTGTTTAAATTATATCAGCCACACACTAATTTACCAACTCCCCCAAAATGCAAGCTAAAACCTAACCTTTTGCATATCTACATTAGATTGTATTAGATTTTACTAAATCAGCCCCAAAATTCTAATGTTCGAAACTGAGAAAAACCTGCACATTAAATTTGGTTAGGAAGTTCTTTGTCCTACATCACTGGCTTTAAGAGTGCAGTTCTTAATAGAAAGGGTAAAGGTGATAGTTCTGAATAAACCTAAATGGAGCAACACTAAACTAAAGTCATAATATGCTCATCCTGCCTTTTATACCCGCACATAAGAACATTCATGTGGAAAAATTGAAAATAAAAAATAAAAATAAAAATAAAAAGTCAATTGCGGTCACAGGACTAAGTAACTTTAAGCCAAATGTTTTTGTCAAAAGAGGCATTATTTTTAGATATGACAACCATTAAGGAAACTTATAATTTCTGGTATAATTTCTTATAAATTAAAATTGAATGTTTTTGTTTATAAGCTTTCAAAGTAGCGTATACAGGTAACATGAGGAAGCTAGTTTCATTATTTTAAACATTTAAGTTTCATTTCAATTTTAGTGGATTGTCTATCCTCTTGCATATACTTCCCCTAGAGTACAAAGTATTAGAAGATGACTCCAGTATGTAGACATTACACCTTTAAAAACAAGATAGATAGTTAGATAGATAGTATATGAATTTTTACCTTCTCCCCAGCAGCAAGGATTACCAACTGACCATCTTCGGCCGGCTTTTTGCTACCTGAAACAGGAGCTTCAAGGAAGTGACCACCCCTTGATGTAATTGCCTGTAAAATATTATTAGGCATTCAGGAATCTATACAGTAATTATTTATTTATGGATCAGATGTGAAAACACAATTTCAGGGAAGAATGATAAAAAGGAAAATGGAGGTCTCACCTCACTGATCTTTGAAGAAGTATCAACGTCAACAGTAGACATGTCAATGTAACCTTTTCCACTGACAACTTGCTCAAGAACCCCATCTGCGTCAAAAACCACCTTAAAAAGAAAAAAAAAGAAAGGCAGCAGTGATATTATTATGTTAATGGCCTTATTAACTGTAGGCAGCAGCAGCAGAGAAGAAAGAAGCATAAAATAAAAACCAACCGAAAGAGCAGCTGATGGATCAGATAACATTGCAATGGTGTACTTGCACTTCTTCACTACAGCTGCTGGGGTTTCTCCAACAGAAGCACCAATCTCCACCAGCTCATCACACTGCAAAAAAACTAAATTCATAAATTGCAATCTGAGTTATTAAACACAGAGAGTAGTAGTGGTAGTAGTTTTACCTTAGAAAGGGTTCTGTTCCAAACAGTGACCTTAAAGCCTTTTCGTAAGAGATTGGTGGCCATGGCCTTCCCCATTATACCCAGACCCAAGAACCCTACTTCCATAGCCATCTCTTCTTCTTCTTCTTCTTCTTCTTTTTTCTTTTTATTGTAAGTTTTTATGGTGTCCATATAAATATATATACATTCCCACTCTAGGAGAAAGTATATTCTCCGTATAGTGTCTCTTTATATTATTATTTTTTTATATATTGATAGATAATAAAATCACCATCACTATTTTTTTTTTTTTTTAATGAACACCACCACTAAATAACTTCCAATAACTTAATTTTCGCTCTCTATTTGTTTTGGTGATTATATATTCTAGAAAATGAGTTATATTCCAAAAAGTATTTTCTATAAAACTATATTATTTTTCTATATTTGATAAAAACCTTAAATGAGTTGAAAAATAATTTTCAAACTTTCCTTATTTAGTTTGATGTGAGATAAAATTGTTTTCCAAAAAAAAATTAGTAGAAAACAACCTCTAAAAATAAAACATACCTTTTCAGTCGGTCAAAAATAGTTTTTGGTTGACTCTTTTTTTTTTAATACTACCACACCCTGAAAAATATAAAAAGTTTTTTTTGCACAAAGTTTTTCATCGAAACAAACAGTCATAATAAAATAATAATGATGTTTTTGAAATCAAATTAAACTTTCATTTTATTTATTTATCTATAAATTATTGTTGTTATTTTTGTCTCTAATTAGAGAATTTTTTTTTTTTTAATACAAGATAAAAATTATATTCTAACTTAATCTAAGTGTATATGTGTGTGAAACTCCCTCCTGAAAATTTGAATCCCGACCCTTACCCCACACCCTATAAACACTTATACTTGTTCAGTGACCATCGCACCAAGAGTATACGATGGTAATTAGAAGGTTGTACAATTTGACGGTCTCAAATAACATCTTGAGAAAGATAATTAAAAATAAAGTGTTAGAATTTAAAAATAAGCTGATCAGAATATTATATTATTGAATTTTGAATAAATGCTTATTTGATTGAGTGAATGAAAGCTTATCTGATTGGTTGAGACTATGCTTGTGTCGTTAAGTGGATGTGTTCCACGTCATTCCTTTGATCTGAACTCTCAACCTTTTGGTTTTATTCTGCCGTTTATTCTCCAAAAAAAAAACCTTTTTAATTTATTATTGGCTTCCCATTACTTTGTGAAATCCTCTTTCTGTTTCTCTGCTACAATATCATATGCTACTATGAAGTTGTTTTTGCACCAATTTGTACTCTCCACGTTGTAGTCTTCACCTTTGGATATTGATCAGTTTGACTCTGATAAAACTTATAATATATGTATAAATAGTTATTATAACCAAATAAGTAATTATTATAAGGAAATGAATAAATTGCATTAGTATAACAACCCTCAAATATAAAATGATAAAATATCAATACAAAATTATCTTCTAACATACCAATTGTGCTATAACGTCATTTGTAGTTATATGTATCAAACTATTTGCATATGAATTTTGTATCTAATAGATTTGCAATATAAGTTATTTGTAGTATTGTTAACAATTATATTAATAAAAAAATGTTAGAAGTAGTTTTTACCTTTGAAAAATTGTTGAATACTTCTTTAAACACTATGTGTTTAGTGTATCTTTGTTCTTCCTTGTCATTATTCTTTATTAAAATCTTTACACAAAGCAACATACAATTGGCCACTTTTAGGAGACAAAAACCTCTGTTCTGATTTTTGCCAGTTTTATACATAAACTTATATAATACATAATTTATTTGAGAAACAAAAAGTAAATGAAAATATTGTAGATGTTCTCTAATCGTCTAACATTTCTATTTGAGCTTCTACCTTCTCTCTTTTTTATTTCTCTACAAAACCCAAAAAAAAAATACGAAAGTTATATTCTTGTTAAGGAAAATAAAGATTGTGTGAAGTTTTAAGAAGAACCGAATAATTTTCATTTGTGCAATTGTACTCACTTCTTCACAATTTTTTTTTTTTTTTTTTTTTTTTTTTTTTTTAGCACAGATTGTTTCTTTGGGTACTTCATTTCCATTCTTAGTCCCTCTTTTTGATGTTTCCTATAATCGATCTGTTGCAATATATCATTATGTATTGAAAAGCTCAAATAGTGTAAAACACTATAGCTTGTTTAGACTCCCAATTTTAAGTTACGGCTTAATTGCTTTTATTCTAACTTATTTAAGTGTGGAACAAGAATGAATGATACGCAATAACTGGAAATACTCTCTAAGCCATAACCACAAGTAAGCAATAACAAATATAAAGCTTAAAGAGTGAGATAGGAAAAATTCAAACACAAGATAACACTAAGACGTGTTATTGAAGAGGAAACCGAAGTACTCGGCGAAAAACCTCTCCACGGCCCTCCAAGCCGAAACCAATCCACTTGTGAATAAAGTTGGAATACACGAATATCAAAAAGACCCTCCAAGCCTAATCTATCCAATGTACTTAAACCCTCCAAGTTCCAGCTACCAACGGGCTTCATGGAGCCATGTCTTCACTAGTTATCCAAATCCCGCAATTAACTCCAAATTGCATTTGCCAATCAATGGCTTCTTCCAATGCGTCCTATACGCACCAAAACTTCTCTCAACACTTAGATTGGGTGAGTTAAGTGTTTGGGCTAAGAACCTTTCAAGGAAATAGTAAATGGAGAGGTAGAAATAGAGGAAAACTTAAGAGATATGATGTAGATGATTATGGGTTTACAATCTCTAAGTCTCAAGTGTATAGTTAGGATTTTCTCTCTCAAAAGTTCCTTGGAAAAACTCCTTACAATTTCGTGGGTAATGTGGGCTTATATAGTGTTGGTAAAGGAATAAGAAAAAGCGCACTTAAAAAGTTCAAGCAGTGAGTTTAGCAGGTCACTCGCGACTTTGCCTGGGTCACGAAGTGACTCGCGAAATCCAACCTAGCATGAGACTGTTCAGATTCTAGCATGTGCTTCTCATGTGGCCTTTCGCGGGGTGTCAGTCGCAAGCCTATCATGAATTCCCCTTCTTCATAGATCTTCACCAAACTCTCACACTCAACCTTTACATTAAATCCCACAAAAAATACAGTGAAATGATTGAACAAAATTACAATCAAATTTGACACAGTATTAAAGCCAACATAAAACATAGTTGTAAATCACAACTTTACAATCTCCCCATTTGGTTATTCCGTGACAAAACCCCTAAACAGACTTTAGAATTAAAACATGAGTTTAGGAACAGAGGCAAAACTCACTCACACCTAAATTTAAAACTTGTGAAGAACTTGCACCATATATACACCTGTATCTTGAAACACTTGCACATAACAAATAACTTCATTAAGTTCGAGGTAAGTAGAAATCAAGGCATGTACATAGAGCAAGTAAAATGCAATTAAGTAAAAACAAATGAGATAAGAACAGAAAGCATAACTTGATCAAACATGAACAGTCATTAAAGAATGACTACAATGAACATTGAACTAGTAAATGAACATCCGAACACGCAAGCAATTAAGTGCATTTCAAAAACTAATTGCATGTCCAACAAACACATGATGCATAAAAGAAACTAAAGCAAGAGGCAATAGGTAACTAAAAGTATCATAAACGGTTATAAAAACCAAGGAACATAAGTACTAAAGAAAATATATTTTTTAACTAAAGTACTAAAAGCTTATATAAAGCAATGTAAATAAAACACTACAAAATCAGTAAACAGCTACTCCCCCTTAAACTGTACTCCCCCTCAAGCCAACACTACTCCCCTTTTTTGACCGGAATGGTCAAAGATGCTAGTCCAAGTTTGCCAAATCTTGAATTTGAGTGGATAGAGCAATGATTTGCTCTTGGAGGTAAGCCAACTGACTCGTGGTGAATGAATAGTGCTCATCCAAAGTTCTCTGCATAGTTTCCTGAGATCTTTGGAAATGATCAAATTTGTCAAGAAGCAAATCGAGGTGATCGGGAGCATAAACTAGTGCCTGAGGTTGAACTTGTGGTTGCTCCTGAGGCTAAGCCTGTAAGGGTGAAGCTTCCATATCCTCTGGATCAAGGGTGAAGTTATCTATCTCTTCATCAGTGTTGCCACCTTCATGAGCAATGTTCTCGCCTTGTGCTTCTTCTTCCTCTTCATTTCCTAGAAGACAAGCTTTGCTCCTAGTCATGGTTAGAGCTGAGATAGGATTTTCCCTCTTCATGACTAGCAAGCCTGAGGGAGTCTTGACTTTCTCTCAGTGCAAGATAGACATGATCAATCCTGGGAATTGTAGGGTCATCCAAGTCTTCTTCTTCTTGACACACTTTGCAAGAAGATGATAGATATGAGCACAAATGTCAATATCCTTCTTCCTGTAAAAGTCATGAAGGAATAGAGCTCTTGGTTGAGAGAGAGTTGTCAAATTCCTCACTAGATAGAGGTTGTACAACATAATGTAGGCCAAAGCTCTCATAGCTGGAGAGAAGCTCATAGAATGCAAGGATTGTCTCTTTTGTGTTACCCCAAGATTCGAAGCTACTTTTGAGACCAGTGTTCTTCTGTTATCATAGGGAAGAGAGGATTTAAGGATCACTGATCGGATCTGTAGTAGGTTCTGGATTGACAGGGTTGAAATAGAGAATTCCTTTCCTCTTACCCAACAGTTGAGGTGATCTCCTTCCTCAAAGGCATTCAAGAAGAACTCCTGAACTAAAATATCATGCACCTCTACTGTTACTGTGAGAAGAGGAGCCTAAGTGCAGTCTCTAAACACATCAGGTATGAAGGTGTTTTCAAGAGACCCATGGTCCACTTCTCTTTCCACAATAATCACAGCCTCCCTATAGAAGTCCATGAATGCCTCAAATGCATCTCTATTTCTAAAACAGTTCTCTTCATATCATTGATGCTTGAGAGATTTCTTGGCAATGGTTTTCTTGCCAGGAGACATCTACAAGATGGAAACAAGCACAAACCATACACAAAATGGCAACAAACTTGATTAAATGCGAGTTAGTACAAAAACAAACAAAAAACTCTAAAAACAAGGTTAAAAGAGTATAAACAAGAACACAAAGACATGGTATAGATACTAGATGTCTAACTAGACTAAAAGCATAAGAAAATGCATGACATGTCAAGTGTGATATGGTGTGTGCATCAAGTGTGTGTGCAAAGCATGATCAACACATGAACAATCACTGAGTATCAAGTAACAGAAGCAAAGTAGTAGCCAGCACCGAGTACATAGACAAGGTGGTCCCAGGAATGAAAGCTCATTCCCTCATGCACATGCATGGAGCAAAGTGTGTAAAACACATAAAACAATGATAGAAACATGTTACAATTAAGTAAACATAACAAAATTTTTTGAAGAAATCATTTAAATCAGCTATCAATTATATATACGACATACGCTAAAAATTTCATAATTAAATATAGTGTAGAGTAAATATGGCTTTTACCAAAAAAAAAAAAAAGAATTCAAATTGACATATTAAGAATAATAATAATAAAAAGTAGAAAAATAAAAAAGAAGAGAAACCTTAGTGTAAATTTTTGTGCAATTGAATATTTGTTATGGTTTGTTCATATGTGTATATAAATAAATAAATATGTATATATATAAAGAGAGAGAGAGAGAGAGAGAGAGAGAGAGAGAGATTATTATTATTTGAATGATTATTGTGATTTGCTGATAATAATTAATAAAAAATTATAGAAACCTAAAACGTATTTTTTTCCCTAATAAAATTGAGGAGCCTAATTTATTGTCGTTTAAAGTAAATAAAACAATAGAGTGAGACGTTTGTATTACCTATAAGCAAACAAAGAGTCATTCTTATAGTGTTTGATGACTTTTATATTTAGTAAACCCATTTAGAAAAGAATTTGATTTATTATTATTATTGGAGTCACAATTTTTAGATAGTTTATTCTGTTTTGGCAAAGATGACATGGTAATGAAAATAAAGATTAATTGTAGTATAAGTATATTTTATATCTTGTCATTTTATGGTACTATGCATCCTAATATGAAGTATTCATTATGCAAATTATTGTTCTTTATATCAACTTCAAAAATCAAGGTGGTAATGAAAAAAAAAAAAAAAACCCACAATTGCTAGATCATTTGAATTTTTATTATTATTAAATATTGGTTTTTTTTTCTTTCTTTTCATTGGAACTGATCGGTGAAGAATTTGGGCTCTTATCATTGCCTAAATTTCATTTTACTATCGCCATTGCTACAATAAATCCAATGAAACACACCAATTTATGAATGAAGTTTACTAACATAATCGTATTCTTAAATATTCATTCTTCCTCTTTTTTTTCCCTACATGAACATGACCATCTTTGTTTTTTTTAATCAAATATAGAATTGCAAATATTTGGATTACCTTTAGCATTGAAATAGAGAGCAAACCACTTTCTTGGCAGCATTTCATTGTAAAAGAGACAAAAAATAAAAAATAAATAAAAACACTCACACACACACACACATAACACTGCAATATATAAAATACACTTGGCATTCCATATGGTTTAAAGGAACAAAACGATATCCCCATTTAAGAATATAGGCTTGCAGTTCTGAAAGGAGCTCTATACTTGCAGGAGTTAAATCCAAAACCATTCCATTTTTGGTTAAGAGAAACAAATGACTTCTAATGGTTTATATATCTTCTATTCAATTTATCTCTCTAATTTTATAGGGGCAGTGGCAACTGAATATTATGAACTGGTTGGATTCAATGAGAAGAGTAAGAGGCAATAAAGGAGGAGATGGAGAGTTTGAGGCATTAAAGAGCTTACATGGGAAGTTTAAAATGGTGGAGATAGAAAGCCATAGGTGTTATGGAAGTTGAAGTGAAAACTATAAAAGCATTATGGAAGTTGAAGTGTGAAAGCTCGATTATGTGTTAAAACACAAGAGTTGTTTAGACCCCCAAATTAAAAGTTATGGCTTGGTTGATTTTACTCTAACTTAAACTAAGTGCGGTATAGAGTAAATGCGAGTGAACATACAATAAAACTACTCTAAGCCATATTCATCAAAACACAGCAGTAAAATGAAAGCTAAAAGAGTAGGAAAGAAGAATACAAATACAAGATAACACGCCGATGTGTTATCGAAGAGGAAACCAAAGTACTCGGCGTAAAACCTCTCCGTTGCCCTCCAAGCGATAAATCGATCCACTAGACAATAAATTGGAATACATGAATAGCAAGAGACCCTCCAAGCCTAATCTACCCAATGCACCTAAGCCCTCCAAGCTCCTACTCCAACAAAGTTTCTTGGAATCGTGTCTTGTCTAGCTTTCTAGATCCCGCAATACGCCTGATTGCATCCGCCAAAGCTTGGCTTCTTCCAATACTTCCCAGCAACACCAAAACCTCACTTGACACTCAGAATGGTTGTGGTAAGTGTTTGGACTATCAACCTCTCAAGGATTTGGAAATGGAGAGGTAGGAGTTGAGGAAAATCACAATGGATTGTGTAGAGAATTGTGGGTATAACAATCTCTCACTTTCAAGGATAGTGGCTAGGGTTTTCTCTCTGAAAAGCACTCCTCTCAGTATGTGGGTAATGTGGGTATATATAGTATGTGTAGATACTTGGTGTATCAAATATGACAAAAGCACTCGCGAAAATCAACTGTCACATCTGTCATGACTCTTCGCATTCTTGTCATGTACAGGGCACATGCTTCACTTCGCGGGAAGGCTTCTCGCGAGCTACCCACGAAAACTTTTTGCTCTTCACTTTGCCTTGAGTCTTCACACTCTCTCTCACACACAACCCTTACAAAGAAATCCACATAAAATACAGGGTACATAAGATTGAACAAAATTACAATCAAATTTGACACGAAATAAAAGCCAACACAAAATAGTTGTAAATCACAACTTTACAAAGTGAAAATTGCAAAAACATTAAAAGACTAATAGAAAAAGAATGGAAATAAAATACAATTTTTTATTAATGAAAATAAATTAATGACATGGCTACTGATGTGGCTCAACTAAAGTGTAGTAACAATAAATACTACGCTTCTTGCGAGCTACCCACGAAAACTTCTCGCTCTTCACTTTGCCTTGAGTTTTCACACTCTCTTTCACATACAACCCTTATAAAGAAATCCCACATAAAATACAGGGTACATAATATTGAACAAAATTACAATCAAATTTGATACGGAATAAAAGCCAACACAAAATAGTTGTAAATCACAACTTTACAAAGTGAAAATTGCAAAAACGTTAAAAGACTAATAGAAAAAGAATGGAAATAAAATACAATTTTTTATTAATGAAAATAAATTAATGACATGGCTACTAATATGGCTCAACTAAAGCGTAGTAACAATAAATACTACACCTCAGCTTTTAAATAGATATAGATTTGCTGGTGATATTTCCGCTTTATGGTGTTTTTAAAACAAGACTGCTTTTGAAGCAATTTGTATCTATGTTAATGGTATATATATTGAGAATTTTAATACTAATGGCATGGAAGATATATATAATATGATGACTCTGTTGAGGGCTGCAAAAGTAGGAAATGAAAATTCTGCAATTCTACTTTTGACTACAAAGTTTTGCAAGGCAGGAAGGTTATGATAGGGAAACTTTAGTTGTAGAGCAGAAAGGAGAATGAAGCAATCCAAGAGAGACTCTTTGAGATACAGTTTAGAGTCTACAACAATATTCTTTCATGTCATATATTTTTACTTTTTGTTACTGTTACTTTTAAATGTCTCCAAAATGTGGTCAATGCTTATACTGGTCCTCACTTGGTCAAGAAGTTGCCCACAGATATCTTGCAAAGCTTCATAAACATCCCTGCTCTTTTTGCAGGCCAGTGTGCTTACTATCACAGATGGTTGAGATTGGACTAAGAAACCATTGCATTGGGAGTGGCAGTCTCTGGTGAGCCCACTCTACTATTAAAGAAGAACAATCTTGACTATTCTTATTTGATGTGTCTACGTCCTCATATATGGCATCCAGACCAACACTACCCTTTTTAAATGGTTTATTTCCAAAACTGTTGTGGCCCACATATTTTAACTTTTTCTTTTTAGACAACCATCTATTCCTGAAGTGAAAAGTCAACGTTTCACTGAAAACCAGGTAGTCCTCTTCTTTATATTCCCACATAAATGGTTTAAATCTCTTATCAAGGTGGAGAAAACTTCAAGTACAGAGATCAATGAACTTTAGAACAGGGATATGGAATAAAACATTTATTGCCTTTTCCACAATAACCCTATCCCTTGGGCCAGCAGTCAAACATACAAGCAAGGTAGAATTGATCCTTTGCATACTAAAGGTCATTTCTTCAACAGCTATTGTATCTATAGAAGACAAACTGAAAAGTTTTAAGCAAGTATATGAGAAACCCTGCATGTATTTGTGTCAACAAAACAACTGCAGACCAAAATCATCCACTAAAGGCATCCCAACTGACACCCATCCCTTGAGCAAGGCCTCCCCTACCAAATATCTCAATGGACTAAACAAGATACCACTCTGAGGCAACTAACTTCATAAAACTATTCAACAAACTTCTCAATTCAACCATAAAACCCTTAAGTATCCCATCCTCAAGTGTTTTCCCTTCTCTTGAGATGCTATATAAAATGTCTCAAAAATCTGCACTGCACACTATTTTGAATAACTTATTGCATTGTTTTTAAATAACCTTCTGTAAACCAATTTTCTATTTCATATGTCAAGTTCTATAAAAGGAACAATGTGGGTTTGTTTGTGTCGGTTGAAAAATTCCGATTTTTTAGAGATAGTGAGTGATTTTGTTTCGTTCATCAACTGATTAGCACCAAACTATTTCTCAGAAACTTTGCCATAGCAATATATCAGTAAAAAATTTGTAGTTTATTCCTCTCTTTATTTGTTTGCATTGATTGAAAATTTCTGGAATTTTTAGCATAAAATTTCTGGAACACACTGGAATTTCAATCTCTACCTCTCTTCTTCTAATTTTTAGATTCTCCTTCTCGGCCTCAATATCAAACTATTCTTTTTCGATAATTGGGTGAGATTACCTGTAAATCTGAATTAGGTTTATAATTTTTCCTTTTTTTTTTTTCCTTTTAAAAAACAATTCGATAAATTCAGAGATGTTGATAAGGTGTGTTGTGATGGTTGTAATGTTTGGGTGTATGCCAAGTGTGAGAATATTTCCAGTAGGCTTTTCAAGGTGTGCTTAATATACTTGATTTATGAATTGTGATGTCAATTTCTATTCCTGTCATACATGTGTTTACTCACTTACTTGTGTATGGTTTAAAGGATTTGGAGAACGTAGATTACTATTGCCCATATTGTAAAGCAAAGTCTAATTATGAGTTATCAACTTCAGAAAAATGCCAGCCAAATGTGAAGTATGTTTGCCCTATTTATGTGTGTGTGTGTGTAATTCTTTTCCCTCCAGTTGATTTTTGGGACAATTTTATATTTGACTCTATAGACTAAGGAGTTTATCATCGGGTTTTAAGCCTAATTTTGTGACAATTTTTGAAGCAGGTCTTTAGAAAATAGTGGACAAAATGCTCTACCTGAGAAGGTAGCTGTGGTGTGCGGAAGGAACATATATTCCAAACCTTCATATGTAAGCCTTGAACTCATTTCTGAATATTACATGTATGTTGACATATTTTTCTTTAATATTCTTGTAGGACCTTTATGCATCCCTTTCTCACTACCACATTCATTTTCTTCTTCTGCACTCCTTACAGCAATTTTCTGTTTGTTTTGTTGAAGGATTCATTAAGATGCTTGTTTATTATTTTATTTTTCCCCCATCTTAGAGTTATGTGCAAGTGCAGTTCATGTGGGTCAAAGAAGTATACACCTAGAAGATCAAATTCTACCTAAATTGTTATTAGGAATTTTTAGTTTCTGGGTTTTGTTACTTTTTTATTTTTCAATTAGGTGGCACTCTCCATATCTATGTAAAGAGGTTAGTTTTTTCTCTTAAGCCTTTGTGTTTTTATCAATCTTTACACCAACCTAGACAATTACATTAAGACAACATACAGAAACCAATGATGTTTCATAGTTATCAAAAGGACAAGATCAAGTTTGGATTATAGGTGTTGACTCAGGCAAAGAAGCAAAGTATCAGAACAAAACAATGGAAGAAATGTAGTTGTGATTGTAAAAACGACAGTGTTTACTCTCAGATTTTGTATAAATACCTAATATACTTTCATTTTCTTTCAATGAAATATAGAATTCTCTCATCAAATTCTCATAATAGTTACTCTATTGTCGCAAATGACATAGTGCCTCAATCAAAGAGCTAGCAAGATGCTCTAAAATATTGGCACCTAAAAAGCTCAAAATTCCCTTTTTGACAATTTCGAGTCCAACCTTATGAACAAACTCTAGCAGCCATGGCACGACTCCACCATGCAGGTTAACCCTATCCTCTGGGATCATCCTTTCAAGCACTTACAAAATCATGTTCATGACAGCTGAATACACCCATAAGCAGCAATACCTAAAGAAGCAATTGGAAGGTCAATTTTTCCTTTTGATCTTACAGTAGCCAAAATTGTTCTATAAAGATATGTTCTTCCCATTCCACCATGACCATAGACGAAAAGCATTACCCCACTCTCAGAAGAAACAACATCAATTAGAGAATTATAGATTGTTCTTTGTTCATTGTTGAGGCCAGATATCATGATCTCATGTTCTCTTTATAAACTTCCTATATCATATGACATTTCTTCTTCAATAAGGGCATGTTTGGTAGACTATAATAGTCACTGTAATGTAATAGTTATTCCTATATTCAATAATTTGGTTATGTTTTTATTAAAGGGAATGATCATTCCTTATGAATAGCTATTCTTTAAAATGAGGAATAACTATTCCTCTCTAAAAGGATTGTAATAGCTATTCCTTAGTAGATGTAATAATTTCTAACATTAATATATTTCCAAATAAATAAACTTTCCATATCCACCTAACAATTATGGAAATAAAAGATCATAAAAAAATAACTCATCTCTCTAAAATTTAAAATATATTATTTTCTAGGAAATATAATTGTATGAATGAGATATTTCCTAAAATAAATCATAAGTTTTATTCTAATATTATAACTCACAACCAAACTAATGAATAAGTTTAGTTATTTAATTACAACATATTTTATTCCCGGTAATAAAGATTACCATTCTTGTTGTAATCCACATTCAGTGTACCAAACATATCCTAAGTCTATTTCCTTTATGAATAAGAAGATTTACATTTGGCTGAGGCATCTGAGGATAGTCTTTCAAAGATATCCTATATTGTATCATCACCAGCATCCATGTCGTAGTTTTGAAAGTCCCTTTCTTTTATGAAGGCAATTAACAATGTTATAAGCCTCTACCTATAATTAACATATAAATTGCTTCAAATGGACAACAATTTGCTTTGGTTTCTATTATGTCTGGTTGCTTAACTTCAATTATAATGAATTTTCTACATTCCTTTGAATATTAGTGTCGTAGTTAACCATTTGTGTGACTTATTCCGTAAAATGCAAACCGAAAAGGTTCATTTACCTTAACTAAATTTCTCTTAGTCCAACAAAAAATGCATTTAATTTGATAAAATAAAATTTAGCATTTCTAAGAACTTTCCTGTGTATCGCACGGATTAGTGACTAATCTATATATATAATAATAAGTTAAGCTGAGAGAAACTCAAATTAGAATTCCAAATTAGAGTTCCAATTTTGTGCTATGTGTCTTAAATTATTTATTCTTAAAGAGTTTTGTGGGGCCCAATAATTTAAGGACCAAGCCCAATTGCTCTTGGAAAATCCGAAGGCCCAGTCCGAGGAGAGCTGTGGCCCAAGCTCTACAGTACCGAGTACAAAACAACTTTGGAAGGCAGCCGAGGACTGTTTAGTCCTTGGCAGATCCAGAACCCCATCAGAATTAAGGGGTAAAACTGGTATAGGGACGAATTCGTAAGGAGATCCAAAATATCTTGGAGAAGTTACCCTTACTACCCTTCCAGATAAGATCCAACACATGACAGAGCCGTACTCTGCAGCCTTATCAACCATACCCAACAATTCTGGGATTAGACTGATGGGACAAATATCAGTCTTGTAAAGATTGACCCTACACGTGGACGAAGGACAATGAACACGGACGAGTATAAGAGAAGAAAGTAAATAAATCTAAGGGAGATCCAATCTGACCTCCAAAAGAAAGAAAGATCACATGGGGGAGAACATCTCAACAACACCGGATTTCACTGAAGAAAGTCCGTCGTTGGATAACCGGGGGAAGGCCTCAATGGTCCTCGGATCAACTCCGAGGAGTCCCATCCCATAGGGTGCGACGTCTTAGGGCTTAAATGTTCAGGCCCAACTCCTTTTTCTACCTGAATTCCTATAAAGCCAGGATCGGACATCGCCCCGTGACCAGTGGCTAGCTTTTCAAGCCCACTCTCTACAAATCATATTGTGAGGGATCTTTCGTACGCGAGCCCAACATCCTTATTGGGCCGCCAGAGAATTGTGTCCTTACAAGTTTTATTTCTTAATTTTAGAATCAAATGTGAGACCACATCATAAATATTTATCCAAATGAGTTACTAAGTACAAAAACCAAAGAGTCTAGAATAAATGAATCGAAAAAAAAAAAAAAAGTGCTTCACAATAAAATTAAAAAAATGGACAATTTACATTTTATACTTAATAAAATCCTTAGAAATTTTTTTAAAGAATTAAAAAAATATAAAAATGACTATCAATAGTATTTAAATTATATATATAGGAATTATATTATGCATCTTATTATATATCTTTAAATGTATTAATGCATATGCATAGGGTTACAAGCTAGTCAATATATATATATATATATATAACTGAAACCTCTGAAACTCTCACAATTTTCCACATCAGCACAATATTAAAAAAAAAAAAAAAACATAAACATAAACCTGACCCCGATATACGCTCTGCCTTCTCTTTCTCCAAAATGCAGACCCTAAGCTCCTTTTACCAGCTCCTCCAACCCAACACTCCTCCTCTACCAACTCCCCCAATGTTTAGACCCAAGGCAGATCTCCTTCCTCAAACCCACGACGAAGACACCATACCCATCATACCCACAGATTCCTCAATCAAAACCCACCATACCCACCATACCCACAAACCAACAAAGATCTCCAAGAATCAAAACCTACCATACCCACACAAAAAAACTATTTCTAACCCAAAAATTTCAGTAAAAAAAAAAAAAGCTAAAACCCGAAATTTTTTCCTCAATTCTGAAAATCTTCTCTACTCTCTCTTCTCTACCCTTCTCTTCCTTTAAACGCGATTCTCTACATCAGATTCCTCCAATTTGTTTTAAAAAGAAAGTCCAACTCCTTTACTCCACAAACTCTATCGTCTCCTTCTTCCTTAACTCTACCTTGATGCCGTAGTGGCAATAGTGAGACACTCCGTATTTTCAAATCAATGTTCTTAATTTCGTTCCTTGTTTATTTTTCCTCACATCAATGATCAAACATAAAACTTAAGATTTGCTACTAAATGATTTGTGAGGAAAAAAAAAATTAGAAGAAAGAATTCAGCCATGGGTTGGGATGGACGAAGAAGCATTCCTCTTGGTTCTTGAAGGCTTGCATCTGTACTTTGTAAGTCTATAGAGTTTTCAAACTGGTATAGTGAGATGACTAAATGAGACTTGGAAATATAAAAAGGCAAAAGCATTGGAATGTGGTATCACGTGGGTAGTTGTTGGACTTAGGAGTGGAGAAGTTTCATGGTTTATAAAATTATAAATATACTAATATATTTGTTTATTTACAAGAAAACCCAAAATGTGAATTATTTTTTCCTCAATAACCATTCCGATCACTTTATTATGATTTTCTTTTTTGAAATATTGTAATAAATAAAATTCATTAAACTATATCATTTGGCTAAATAATAGTCATATATAAGTAATATATATGACTTTTGGATATATGACTATTATGCTGTGTATCCAAGAGTTAAGCCATTTTGAATATACCACTGTAAGTTGCTTTAAGACATCTTCCTCTCTTCCCGTATGTGTGTTAAAATACTTGGTATTTTCAAAAAAAAAAAAACTTACATCGCAACATTTATTGGATTATTGAATACTAATTTTTATTTTTAATTTTTTGTTTGATTGATATTTTCCAAGAAAACGTTAATGCTAAAACAAAAAGAAAGTTAGTAATTTAATGTTTCATATCAAATTTTTAAGATTGGAATCTTAATATGTGACCAAAGAGGTTACAAAAGGTATATTTGTAAAACTAATAGTCAAAACTAATAACTAAAAGTCGAAACATATAACTAATAACTAATAACTAATAATAACTAATAATCGAAACATTTTAACTTTTTGTTGACTATTCTTTATTGCGTTGTGTGACTACACAAATTTATGCCATGTCTACTTAAAAAAAAAAAAAAAAAAAGTTGTGCCTTTTCATTTTGCCATTAAATTTCAGTATCTACCGACCTTTTCATATAAGATGTAAATATTAAAATAAGGGGTCATTCCACAGCACCCATCGTTCTCTCACTCGTTCTTTCAATTCAGAGGCGATGTCAACGAAGACGATGCGCGAGACTGCTTCCATGATGTTCAAGATTGGCAAGGCGTGAACTCTAACTTGTTTTTCATTTGAAATTTCAAACTTTGTTGTCTTCTTTCTTTCTTTTCATTTGCGGTTTTTTGTTTTGTGTATTTGAATGAATTTGGAACCCTAAACTCCCTAATATATGGTTTTGGTGTTTGGATATCAATGATTTTAGATCCTTTGGATTCATTACTGAAGCACAATATTTCAGCATTATGTAGCTTTAGTTTTTTATTTTCTGGATATAGGCAAGTTGAAATCGCAAATTTCCTTGAGTTATGATTGGGTTTTGCTTTATTTTCTATTTGGATATCAATGAATTCAAATCCTAAATTCTAACCACTGGATTGTGATATTAATAGTTCTATACATACATAAACCTCCGTAAATCCCTGTACGTATGTGAAGAAGGTAAGGATCAAAATAAAACTCGTTTGTTTTGTTCCCTTTTTTTTTTTTTTTTTTTTTGTTGTTGGATTTTTGTTAGGTTCTAAAGTTTAGGACTTTATGTATTTTAGAACTCTAATGTGTAATGTTGGCAAACCATGATCAAAACAATGTGTTTAGAAGTGTTTAAAGCTAGCTCAAAGTTGTATGTCAATGTAAAGTTGGAATCGAGTGGAAAGCAGAAAGCAGTATGGCTTTCGGCCTGGCTCGATCGATCGAAGCTTAGGCTCGACCGATCGAACGTCGGGCAGATTGCTTTTCTGCAAATTCGTCCAACTCAGCCCTATGTGTTTAAAACGTTTTTAGGGTTTCTTATTTGTCCTAAATATAAAAGGCAAACCCTAGCCACGTTTTAGTGTTGCTCATATTGCGGTTTGTGTAAATCTCTTGTGAGATCTAGAGGAGCTTTCCTTTACACAAACTTAGGGTTTTCAAGGAAGAGATATTCTCTAAACCTTGATGATCAAAACAGTTGCTGCCATTAAAGCTAAAAGAATACACAAGCGGGGGTGCTTGTAGCTGGTGGAATCCAAAGAAAAAAGGAGTCCGTGGATTCGGAGGTTGCACGTGGTCGTGTCAGTAAGTTCTACTGGTTGGTAGCATTAGGAAGTCAAGCGGGGGTGCTTGTAAGTCCTTTTGTATGAACTTCGATTCTTTCTGATAGTGGATTCAAGTTTACCTTGAGGATAGCTAGGTTAAATCCTCCCCAGGTTTTTACCGGTTTGGTTTCCTGGGTGATCATATCGTGTGTTATTTATTTTCCGTTGCTTTGCATGATTTGATCTTTATTATTGTGATAACCTAAATTTGTTAATCTGACTAAGTAACAACTTGGCTAATTAACTAGGGTTAATCAATTGTTTAAAGGGTCTAAAAACTGTCAAGTGGTATCAGAGCAGGTAGCTTTTTTGTTGTTGATCTTTTGATCTTTGAGCTGATCCTTGACCCCTGTTGTCATGGAACACGAACACTCTCTAGTTATTCCTCCTTACTTTGATGGGAATAATTATGCTTACTGGAAAGTAAGGATGAAAACCTTTCTGAAATCCATTGACGAGAGGGTGTGGAATTCCGTTGAATACGGATGGGAGAAGCCCACTACTCCTGTTAGTGAGTGGCAAACTTCTCAGAAAGAAGCAGCTTCGTTTAATAGCAAGACTATGAATGCGATTTTTAATGCTGTTTCTATGGAGGAATTTAAGAGAATCTCGAATGTTAAGATCGCTCATACTGCTTGGAATATCCTCCAGACCGTGCATGAAGGCACAAAGGCTATCAAAATAAATAAACTGCAGCAATTGACTTCAAAATTTGAAAGCATTAGGATGTCTGATGATGAATCGTTTGATGAATTCTATGCTAAACTGAATGATATTGTTAATTCTGCTTTTAACTTGGGTGAAATCTATGATCAACCTAAAATTGTTAGGAAGATTCTTAGATCTTTGATTGAAGACTTTAGACCCAAAGTGACTGCCATTACTGAAAGCAATGATGTGGACTCCATCCCTGTTGATGAGCTTGTAGGATCTCTTCAATCCTATGAGTTGGATCTACCTAAAACTTCCAAATTCAAATCAATGGCTCTTAAGTCAGTTGATGATGTTGATGGTGGTGGATTTGATGATGAGCTCTCTGCTACAGAGATTGTCTATCTTGCCAAGAATTTTAGAAATTTTCTCAGGAATAACAATAGAAAGGCAAGAGACACAAACACTGCTGAACCTAGAAATTTTAGGAAGTATGATCCCACTAAGGTTAACAACAATGATAAACCTAGAGAAAGAGTAGGTCAAACTTCCAATAATTCTATGGGCTCTCAATGTTTTGGATGTCAAGGGTATGGACACTTAAAATCTGAGTGTCTAACCTATTTGAAGTCTATGGGTAAAGCTATGGCTGTAACCCTTAGTGATGGTGAAGTTTCTGATCATGATTCTGATTGTGATGAGGATGGAAACTTCATTGCTTTCACTGCTACTGCTGTAGTTAATGAGAGCATATCTGTTGAAGAGAACCCTTCTGATGGGGAACTCTCTGAAGATGCAGACCTTCAAGAGGCCTATAACAAACTTTGCAAAGTTGCTACAAAGGATGCTATGAATGTTGAACTTGGCCTAAAGAAAATTGAATCTCTTGAGCTTGAAAAGAAAAATTTGCTTGTTAAATTATTTGATGCTAATGACCTTTTGAACAATGTGAAAACTGAAAACATGCTTTTGCTTGATAAAGTTAAATCCTTAGAACTTGATTTATTTGTTGCTAGATCTGCTAGTTCTAAACTTGATCAAATGCTAAGTGTTCAAAAGTCATCTTCTGACAAAATTGGTTTAGGTTATGTTGATAGCATCTGTGTGTCTGCTCCTCATTCCACTAAGTTTGTTCTTTCATCTTCTTCCTCTGAACCTTCTGCGAGTGAGATAGTGAGTGATACTGTCAAACCCCTAGTGAGTGATACTAAACCCCTGAGTGAGGTTGCTAAACCCTTAGAAGGTTCACCATCTAGGAAGATTAGGGTTGATCTAAAAGAATCTAAGCCTAAGAAGCCTACCCTATCTAAGGACAAGACACATGATAAACCTGCATGGATATGTCATTTTTGTGGAAAGACTGGACACATACGTCCAAATTGCTACAAGCTGCAAGCTGCAAAGAGAGCAAACAAACCAAAAGTACCTGTGCCTCAAGCACTTGATCCTATGGTACTTATTGGTGATTTGGTAAAGGTTTTAAACCTTTATTCTAATCTGGAGTTGGAAATCATTCTCAAGTGAATAAGAACTCCAATGCTCGTGGTGCATCTAAAAAGTTTTGGATGCAAAAGACTCGACCTAACTGAGTCTTTCTGACATGGTCCTTGTGCTTCATTGCTATACCCTTTGTGACCATTGTTATTTGTTTTTTTTTTTTGTCTCTAGGATTTGCATTGCATAACATTCATGCATTTCATTCTAGGTGTTTTTATTTATAATAATCATAAAAAAAAAATAAAAAAAAGGGAAAAGGAAGCACATTTTGATTTTGCACTATTCTTCTTGGTTTTTGAGAACAAGGTTGGTCAATTTATTTTCACATAACATGTTGTTTGTACCTTGTTTAGCTTTGATGAGCTTATTTATTGCACTCTACTAGTTGAAGATTTGTAGTGCATGTTGTGTGGGAAAGATGTGTATGGTTTTTTGATTACTATGTCTTAATCTTGAAGTCACATGTTTTTAAAATGTTGGACTTGAACTTTTAGAGAAAGGCATAAATAACCATCTCACCACTGTTCACTAGCCAATCATGAACACCTTAGTGCATATCATAAGATTTTGTGCTCGAGAAAGTGTAGCACATGCACAAAAAGAACATAAGGTGAAGCCTCGGTAAAAGTGCTTAATTCTTGAAATCTAATTGGTGTGTACTATTAGGCTTGATGCCAAACTCACATAAACTTAAAATTGGAATGTATATTATGAGGCATAAATACAAGAAAATTACATGATTGCAAGCTTATGATCTAGGAGATGTGGGAGTTATATGATGTAACTCTTTAGGTGATAGTCTCTTTTAAAATTCTGTGTGATGAATTTTGTAGACTTTGTGATTGATTGCTATTCACATATCACCTCACATGTATCTCATGTCTTTGCTAGTCGCACACACTACACGAGTTACTCGTTGCTAAACATTGTACATGTTATTGTGTGTGTTTATGGTCTGACCAACCAAGTTTTTGCAATCACTTTGAATTATGTGCAAACTAAATTTGTTGCTTAAAAATTTGTGAAGAATGCAAAATTTTGTTTTTGGGGATATTGGGTTTAAAATTCTTGATTGGAAAAACATATCATCTCATACTCATGCATTTTTGGTCTTAAATTTTAATGCTTTGAGTCAAATCTTTTTGTTTTTCAAAAATTGTGTTTTTCCAGAAAATTTGGTGAGCCTCTGCCTGACTCGATCGGTCCATCCTGTTTTTCGACCGATCGAAATTTTTAAAATTTTTAATTTTTTTAAGAGAGGGAGCCTCTGTCTGTTTCGACCGGTCGATGCTGATTTTCGACCGATCGAAACTCGTGTTTCTGGTTTTTAAAAAAGGCAGAATAGGACTTTTTCAAAGTCACTATTCAATTTTTTTTCAAAGTTCCTCTCTCTCTCCGCGTTGGCACTTGGCTCCACCATCAATTTTTGTCGTTTTCCTTCAAGATTCTTGCTGGGTTTTTGTCTTTAGAAGCCGGTAAGACCTTTTTGCCCATCTTTTTCAAGTTTATTTCTTGATTTCATGCATTTTTCATGCATTCTCATGTCTATTTTCGGCACTTTCAAAATTATTGGGGTTTTTGATGATTCAAGCCAATTCTTGTGTAATTGATCAATGGGTTTTTATGCCATGATGTTATATTAATGTTCCCTATGATTTAATTTGATCAATTTGGTGGTTTTTGAAAAATTGAAAATTCTAGGGTTTTGAATTTGATCCGAATTGGGGATTTTGTCAAATTAGGTTTAAATTGATGAAATTGGCTTCTCCAATTGATGTAATTGGTCATTATTATTGTTATTCTATCATGTGCAATGATCAATTCGTCAATTTTTTTAAAAATTGATCAAGTGGTTTCTTTAATTTGGGGTTTTTGTGTTAAAAACCTTTATGTGCAAGCCATTTTTATAATTTGAATCTTTTTGACTCAATTCACTGCATTAGCACATGCATCATGACATTTTAACTTGTTCATGCATCATATAGGTTTTGATTTGTTTTGTTTTTGTGCTAACTTGCAGTCTGCCCTTGGTTTCTGTTTTGTGGTTTTTGTTCTTTCGCTCTGTGTTTTGATCCTTCTCTTAGCACCATGCCTAGGAAAACTAGAGCTAATAGGACCACTTCCACTTCCTCTGAGTCTCCACCTAGAGTAGAGCTGTTTAAGAATGATAAGTGTAGAGAAGCCTATGACACCTTGATCTGTAGGCGTAAGATCTGGTCTGAGCGAGCTGTTGTGTTAGATGCGCTTGATCCGGCCATTAGGGCTAACTTTGAGTCTAGGGGTTGGTTGCCTCTCGTACAGATAGATCATCCACCTCCGACCGCCCTGATTAGAGAGTTCTATGCGAATCTCTCTTGCCACATCTATGATTCCAACACCCTTGTTAGGAGTTGGATACGAGGTGTAGAGTTCACCATTACCCCTCGGGTGGTGGCTGATGCTCTAGGGGTGCCGGTAGTTCGGGATGCTGTCTATCCCTATGAGGAGTCACCCTCTTTAGATGTAGTCATGTCTTACATCACTGGGTCATCTATCCAGTGGGGTTCTGATCCTCGGATCACGTCCGCTGAGCTTACCGAGACTGCTTATCTCCTTTTTAGGATTGCGTGTCATTCTGTGTGGCCTATCTCTCACTTCCACACCATTCCTTTAGAGCGATGTGTGTTTTTGTATGCCTTAGCTTCTGGAGCGTCTATCAGTTTTCCTCACTTGTTCCTTCGTTCTTTGAACGAGGTTCATAGGAGTTCTGCCGTAGGGCATGCGCTGATTCATCCTATTTTCATTCATAGGATTCTGCTCTATTTGGGTTTAGATGGTTTTCCTTCAGGTGAGCCTGTTCATGTGATAGCTCCTATAGGTGCCACCTTTCTTCGTCAGAGGGCTGCTCAGTTGAAGGGTCCTCCTTCTCGTCCTAGAGGTGCGTCGTCTAGTAGTGTTCCCCCTCCTCCCTCTTCTACAGGTACAGATGCTGCTGAGCCTTCAGGTACTGCTGATGCTGCTGTTCCTCCACCAACTGCTACGGATGATTCAGACATTCGTCGCACGTTGGATCATCTCTTGACCGTTCAAGCGGCTCAAGGACAGATTTTGGTGGACGTGCTTGATGAGATCCGTGCCTTGCGTGCGGAGTTGGCGCAGTTTGGACCACCTCCCTTTTGATGATGGATTTCTTGTGTGCCCTTTGGCATTCCGTCACAAAAAGGGGGAGTACTTGTAGAGTTTGCTTTCAGGGGGAGATTTTTGTTTTTGGTTGGAGCTTGTGGAGTTTTTAGATTGTATCTAGGTGCTTCACTTTGTACTTAACATTTTTAGCTCTTTCCTTGTTTTTGATAGATATTCATGTTAGGGGGAGTTTTATGTTTTTTTGTTAGTACTTTATTTGTTTCTTGTTTCAAACTGCTTATTGATTTATATTCATGAGTTATTCATTGATATATGTCTTTATTTGTGTGTTGTTTGAATTCAAGAAGTTATTTTGTTTACTTGTATTATTTCCACACATGCGGTTATGCATTTTGTTTAGTGTTTCAGGAAATATACAGGTTGATTCAATTGAGCTGCTGTCTACACTTGCAACTGATGGATAGTAGTTAGGATTGAATTTTTGTTTATGAGCATTATTTTGTAAAGGGCTTTTTCATGTTGTAAACTTTGAGTTTCTAAGTTGTGTTTTGTCACGGATTGCCAAAGGGGGAGTTTGTTAGGTTCTAAAGTTTAGGACTTTATGTATTTTAGAACTCTAATGTGTAATGTTGGCAAACCATGATCAAAACAATGTGTTTAGAAGTGTTTAAAGCTAGCTCAAAGTTGTATGTCAATGTAAAGTTGGAATCGAGTGGAAAGCAGAAAGCAGTATGGCTTTCGGCCTGGCTCGATCGATCGAAGCTTAGGCTCGACCGATCGAACGTCGGGCAGATTGCTTTTCTGCAGATTCGTCCAACTCAGCCCTATGTGTTTAAAACGTTTTTAGGGTTTCTTATTTGTCCTAAGTATAAAAGGCAAACCCTAGCCACGTTTTAGTGTTGCTCATATTGCGGTTTTTGTAAATCTCTTGTGACATCTAAAGGAGCTTTCCTTTACACAAACTTAGGGTTTTCAAGGAAGAGATATTCTCTAAACCTTGATGATCAAAACAGTTGCTGCCATTAAAGCTAAAAGAATACACAAGCGGGGGTGCTTGTAGCTGGTGGAATCCAAAGAAAGAAGGAGTCCGTGGATTCGGAGCTTGCACGTGGTCGTGTCAGTAAGTTCTACTGGTTGGTAGCATTAGGAAGTCGAGCAGGGGTGCTTGTAAGTCCTTTTGTATGAACTTCGATTCTTTCTGATAGTGGATTCAAGTTTACCTTGAGGATAGCTAGGTTAAATCCTCCCCAGGTTTTTACCGGTTTGGTTTCCTGGTCGATCATATCGTGTGTTATTTATTTTCCGCTGCTTTGCATGATTTGATCTTTATTATTGTGATAACCTAAATTTGTTAATCTGACTAAGTAACAACTTGGCTAATTAACTAGGGTTAATCAATTGTTTAAAGAGTCTAAAAACTGTCAATTTTTGTAGCAACCCATTACATCACTGATTTTGTAATGTATTTTAGTCTCTTAATCTACAGAGTCTAGATGATAACTCCTCTTCTTAAATTAGAATCTAAGTTTCCGATCCTAATAGTTTTTTAGCATAGATTTCTTGGAAATAAATTTTTTTTTTTTTTTAACACATCAATTTTGTTCCCCTTTTCTTTTTTGTATTAGTAAATTTTCGTGGCTTACCTTATATGATCTTGTTCGTTTATTTTGTGGTCCTTGGTTCCCATGAATATAACATATAATATATATATATATATATATATATATATGTTAGTCTGCAATGACATTCACTCATTGGACAATAATTGATATTCTCATAGGATCTTGGTTTGTTTTTGAATTGGGAACTAGTATCTTGTCTTCAAATAAGAGACATGAGGTTCAAATCCCGCCTACACAAAAAAAGAATTGGTGTCTTAGCCCGATGATAGAGAACAATTATCATAGAGTAGATGATATAAGTTTGAATTATATCCTATGTTCAAAAAGGTAGTAGCTTTCCTCAATTAATGCTGCGCTAATTTTTTTCTTTAAATTGCATGTGCACATTATTGTATCTTCCTCGGCTGTTAAGATTTTTGGTAGCCCAAGAAGATTAATTTTCTTAGAAGGGGCTGATACTTTTAGAACTGTAATGAAAAGGGGGTTATAGAAACAATAACAGTTTCTTAATAAGGAAATACAATAGTTCATCAAATTAGGTTGTCTTGTGAAAATGCAGTTATGTATGCATAGTTTAAAGTAACAGAGTTTAACCTAAAACAAGAATTGGGGAAAATAGAGAGAGAGAGAGAGAGAGAGAGAGAGAGAGAGATTTTCTTGATAACTACCTTGATAAAAATTATGATTTTGATTATGATAACTACCTCTATAGAATCTTCCTCCACTGCCTCAATTATTGGTTGATCTACCTCTTCCTCTATTTGCTTGGTACTGACCATTAAAGGTTGGAGGAGACGAATTTGGCCTAGGTCCTTGACCAATCATAGCCATATGAATAGGGTCTTTGATTAGCTCAGAGGCATGCTTTAGTGATTTTTCTTCAGAGATGAGAAGAACATGAACTTGTTCATATCCTATAGGATCATCCCTGGTTCTTAGAGCAGAACTAGAGGAATAGTACCCTTGTGGCAATCCATCGAATACAATGTGTAGAAGCTCTTCATCTTCAACATGAAACTCCTACTGCCTCCAATTTGGTTTTGCAATCTTTGATTTTGGCCAAGTACACATCAATAGAATCATTGTTCTTCCTAATGCTATTTAGTTCTCTCTTCAAACCAAGATTATTGTTAGATCTAGACATAGAAGTATAGCGCCTTTCCAAAGTATCCCATACACCTTTAGCTGTAGTTTGCCCAACAACAAGAGCAAGAGCTAAGTGAGACAACGTAGCACTGATCATTGACATTAAAGCTCGATCTTTTTATGCAACATTGAAGAAAATCTGGATTTTCTTGTGTGATAGGCAATCCCTTATCATCTCTGAGAAATTTTTCTGGACATGGATAAGAACCATCAACAATATCAAGAAACGAGTAAGCACTTAAAGGTAATCTAAAACTTCCGCTTAGATTACCTATAAAAAAAAAATTAAACTTCCACTTAGATAGAGGTAATTTGGCCTCCTTTTGGATTTGCTAGCTAAAAACTAAGGGTTGTATTGTTGTTGGAAAATCATCACTAGGAGGCCTGATGCCTCTTCTGTTTATGTATTAAGTACATATAATGAGAGCTTATTATTACTTGATTGTTAAACTTGTGGAAACATAAATTGGCAATAATGAGAGCTTATCATGTTGAGAGGATTTGTTGTAAATCAAGTTCCTTCTTTTGACATTGGCAATATGTGGTCCTGAACAATAATAATGCTACATTATACACTTAATAAGAGCAATTTCTTGCTCTGATAATAATATATGCTTGTTTATAGGCATGATATGTAGAGAAGATGGCAAATGTGTGGGAGACACTTGCAGAAGAAACCAACACATATGTAAAAGCTGGCAGCTGAAGTATTTGGCTGTAGTTTTTTTTTTTCAGACATTCCTTTCTACTTTTTCCCTGTATTTGGCTGGAATTTTCAAATATCTTATAAAGTTGAGTTGTTCATAAACTTCATATCCTTCTTTGGGCTAATATAGTTGTCCATATCCTCCATTGTGGATGTATTCATTATTCAATAATAAAAAAGTATTTGCAATTTATTCTTGTTGCTTTTCTTCTCTAACTTTTAAGCCATTTTAGATTCTCTATACAACTATTGAATCAAATTTTCCCTCTTAGATGTTATGGGTAATTGTCAAAAATCTGAGTAGGCCATGTGCAGGACAGAAATGACTTCATTAAGACTAATCTAGTAATCCTTTTATTAAAAAGGACTCTTTAGAGTTGATATAAAATTGCAAAAGAGTTTCATATAGAAGAATTTAGTGGTAAATTTAATGAGTAAATAGTGAAACCCTAAGTTTAAAACTTATTCTAACCCATTTACCCTTTAATTTCTTTATAGAAAAATAAATAATCTTAAGAATTTCTCAAACTCTAAGATGATAATGATTATATTTTGGAACTTACAATATTTAAAATATCTTAAATGCAAAGAGGGCGAGAGAGATACCAATACTCAAAGGGAGAGAAAGAGAGAAGCTCAACAATGAGAAAATTTAAATAAGCATTTTTAATATATATATATATATATATATATATATATTTATATGGGTTAGATTTAAGTTACACCTGGTGTAAATTTAAGCAATGTTACACCATTCAATATTTTTTAATTGGATACGAATATTGACAAATTCACCGTTAGATTATATTATCTTTGCATATTCTTCATGCTTGCAAAATTTCAAGGTAATCAAAGATTAATTGCCATGTCATCAATCAATTGTTAAAATTCAAGTTTTTGTAATTTAAAATAATACATAAAAGATGAATTTATGAATCAAATGGTAAATAACATCCGATTGATATGAAAATTGGCATGCATGTAAAGAACATATAATTCAATGGTTGGATTTTCAAAGTATTAATTCAATAACAAATTATTGGGTGGCGTAACATTGCTTAGAGTTACACTAGGTGTAACTTGAACTCAACCCTATATATATATATAGTTTAGGTCATGTGGCATCCTAGGTACGTGGCATGGTATATATATATATTTACACTCCTATGTGTGTGTGTGTATATTATTTTGATTCTTAACTGCGATAGTTTTAAAAAGAGGAAAATGTTAAGAGTTACAAATTTTTTTACAAATTGATATTGTGGTGAGTAGTTATTAGTAAGTAAAAATGTGATGTATGTGGTAGGCTAAATGCAAACTAAAAAGAATTTATTACATCAAAAGTTTTGAAAAATTGTTGTAGAAAAGTTTGTGGCTATAACATTACCTTTAACAGAATCAATAATATTGTTGAAAGAGGCAAAGTGTAATTTTATGGAACAAAATTTCTAAAATTGGTTTCTATGTATATAATAATTTAAAAAAAAAAATTTAGGTGGGGGGGGGGGGGGCATTGCCCCTAAATGTCCAAGTCTTCTTCCGACCCTAGTTGATACTGCATAATGTGACGACTGAACCTTTAAATGTGAGTAAAAAATAAGGGTACCGCCGAATGTGATAATAATACAGTCAGATATGATGTTGATACTACATGATATTAATATAGAACAGTCAAATGTGAGTAAAAAATAAATGTACCACCAAATATAATAAAAGTACGGTCAGGTGTGATGTTGGTACTACTTGATGTGAAAGTGGAACTATTAAATGTTAGAAAAAATAAAAGAACCATCGAATGTGACAAAGTACAGTCACATGTGATGTTTGTATTGCATAATGTAACGATGGACTGTTAAATGTGAAAAACAAAATAATGGTCTCATTGAATGTGACAAAAATACAGTTAGATGTGATATTTCAATCCTTTCTTAGGTTTTTAGGGTTATTTCATTCATTTTTTAGGTACTAAGGGTATTTCGGTCATTTTTAAGTTTCTAAGGGTATTTCAAATATTCTCTAGGTATAGGGGGCATTATGGTCATTTTTTTGTTCTAAGGGTATTTTGGTCATTTTTTAGATTTCTTCGTTATTTCAGTCATTTTTTATGTTTTAGGGTAATTTCCGTCATTTTTTAGGCTTTAGGGTCATTCATTTTTTTTAGGTTCTAAGGCAATTTTGATAATTTTTTTAGGTTCTAAGGGTATTTTGATAATTTTCTTAGTTCTAAGGATATTCCGATAGTTGTTAAGGGTTTCAGAGTATTTTAGTCATTTTTAAGTTTTGAAGTATTTTGGTCATTTTATAGGTTTCAAAGGTATTTTGAAATTTTTTAAGGTTTCAATGTCATTTCGGTCATTTTTAGGACTCTATGGGTATTTCGATCATTTTTTAGGTTTAAAGTGCATTATGGTTGTTTTTTAGGTACTAAGGGTATTATAGTCACTTTTTGGTAAATGATATGTTGGTGCTACCGAATGTGACAATGAAACAATCATATGTGAGAAAAAAAAAAAAAAAAAGAACTACCAAATATGATAAAAGAACAGTCACATGTGATATTGGAGTTGCACAATGTGAGAATGGAACCATCAAATGTGAGAAAAAAAATATAAAGGAACCATCGAATGTGACAAAAATAAAATCACATGGAATGTTTGTATTGCACAATATGAGGATGGAACCGTCAAATATTAGAAAAGAAAAAGGAAACCACCAAATGTGACAAAAGTACTGTCAAATGTGATGTTAGAACTACACAATGTGAGGATGTAGCTATCAAATGTGATAAAAAAAATAAGGGAACTACAAAATGTGATAAAAGAACTGTCACATGTGATGTTGGAATTGCACAATATGAGAATGAAACCGTCAAATGTGAGAAAAAAAAAATAAGGGAACTACCATATGTGACAAAAGTATTGCCAAATGTGATGTTGGAACTGCATAATGTGAGAATATAACCATCAAATGTGAGGAAAAAAAAATAAAGGAACCACCAAATGTGACAAAAGTTCTATCAAATGTGACGTTGGAACTGCACAATGTGAGAATGAAACTGTCAAATGTGAGAAAAAATAAGGGAACCACTAAACGTGACAAAAGAATTATCATATGTGATGTTGAAACTACACAATGTGAAGATGAAACCATCAAATATAAGGATTTGATAACCTGGTATAACAAATTGCCTACTAGTGGTACCGTACCCCCAAAAAAAGGGGCACAGTAGAATTATCCTAAAACAAAAAACTGTTATTGTAAAGAAAACATGGATGGTGCAATTAGATGGCAGATCCTAGAAAAAATCACTGCATAAATACGCAAGTTTTAGCAAAGAGCAAAATTATTTTTTATATGGAGCAAACAATTAAACTTCATCAGTCAAGAGAACTCAAACTTTGAATATAATACGTATTAGCCCACGAAATCCATGAAGCAAATATGGTTATTGATTTCCTGAAAATACTAATACTCACATAACATAATGGCGAAAGAATATTATGGGGAATCCCAATTGAATCCCAATCGAGTTAGAATGAAACTGTCAAATATGAGAAAAGAAAAAGGAAACCACCAAATATGACAAAAGTATAATCAAATATGATATTAGAACTACACAATATGAGGATGTAACTGTCAAATGTGATAAAAAAAAAATAAGGGAACCACAAAATGTGATAAAAGAACTGTCACATGTGATGTTGGAATTGCACAATGTGAGGATGAAACCGTCAAATGTGAGAAAAAAAAATAAGGGAACTACCATATGTGACAAAAGTACTGTCAAATGTGATGTTGGAACTGCATAATGTGAGAATAAAACCATCAAATGTGAGGAAAAAAAATAAAGGAACTACCAAATGTGACAAAAGTTCTATCAAATGTGATGTTGGAACTGCACAATGTGAGAATGAAACCGTCAAATGTGAGAAAAAATAAGGAAATCACTAAACGTGACAAAAGAATTATCATATGTGATGTTGAAATTACACAATATGAATATGGAACCATCAAATATAAGGATTTAATAACCTGGTATAACAAATTGCCTACTAGTGGTACTGTACCCCCAAAAAAAGGGGTATGGTAGAATTACCCTAAAACAAAAAACTGTTATTGTAAAGAAAACATGGATGGTGCAATCAGATGGGAGATCCTAGAAAAAATAACTGCATAAAGACGCAAGTTTTAGCAAAGAGCAAAATTATTTTTTATATGGAGCAAACAATTAAACTTCATCGGTCAGGAGAACTCAAACTTTGAATATGATACGTATTAGCCCACGAAATCCATGAAGCAAATATGGTTATTGATTTCCTGAAAAATATTAATACTCACATAACATAATGGTGAAAGAATATTATGGGGAATCCTAATCGAGTTAGAATGAAACCGTTAAATATGAGAAAAGAAAAAGGAAACCACCAAATATGACAAAAGTACAATCAAATGTGATGTTAGAACTACACAATGTGAGGATGTAACTGTCAAATGTGATAAAAAAAAATAAGGGAACCACAAAATGTGATAAAAGAACTGTCACACGTGATGTTAGAATTGCACAATGTGAGGATAAAACCGTCAAATGTGAGAAAAAAAATAAGGGAACTATCATATGTGACAAAAGTACTGTCAAATGTGATGTTGGAACTGCACAATGCGAGAATAGAACCATCAAATGGGGGGAAAAAAATAAATGAACCACCAAATGTGACAAAAGTTCTATCAAATATGACAAAAGTTCTATCAAATGTGATGTTAGAACTGTACAATGTGAGAATGAAACCGTCAAATGTGAGAAAAAATAAGGGAATCACTAAACATGACAAAAGAATTATTACATGTGATGTTGAAACTATACAATGTGAAGATGGAACCATCAAATGTAAGGATTTGATAACCTAGTATAACAAATTGCCTACTAGTGGTACCGTACCCAAAAAAGGGGTACGGTAGAATTACCCTAAAACAAAAAACTGTTATTGTAGAGAAAACATGGATAGTGCAATCAGATGGCAGATCCTAGAAAAAATCACTGCATAAAGACGCAAGTTTTAGCAAAGAGCAAAATTATTTTTTATATGGAGCAAACAATTAAACTTCATCGGTCAAGAGAACTCAAACTTTGAATATAATACGTATTAGCCCACGAAATCCATGAAGCAAATATGGTTATTGATTTCCTGAAAAATACTAATACTCACATAACATAATGGCGAAAGAATACTATGGAGAATCCCAATCGAGTTAGGGTGGGATTTTGGGGGTAGGTTCACTTCTTTGATTCTATGGGGAGGGTGTTTAGACCGAATAAGGGATTTTAAAAAAAAAATTAAATTAAATTAATTTTTGGACCTTTTTTAAATTAACGTGTTTTAGAAAAGCAATATCTACCATGGATTGGTCAAAGAGTTTAGAAACACAGTTCAGGAAGAAGGTATTTGACAAACAAATTGCATTGAACCGTGTGTGGGTTTTATGCTGTCCGAGTGTCCTTAATTGTTTCTGTTGTTATGGATTCAGATTGACACATTATCGAAAGTTAACCACAAGAATGTTGTCAACCTTCTTGGATATTGTGAGGAGGAGGAGCCTTTCACCAGATCATAGTTTTTGAATATGCTCCAAATGGGATAACTCTTTGAGCATTTACACGGTAAGTAATTGCCTAATACCCTGTCATTATTGGTATTTACAAATAGCAATTTTTGAGAAAACTCATAGGTTTTTTGTGTTTCTAAGAAAGATGAAAGAGAAGAAGTTATCAGATGAAGAAATCATTAAGTATTATTGTTGCTATCGTTGGTGTGGCTTGATTCTTGGACCTTTTCACTATTTAACCAAAAATAAAAAAAAATAAAAAACCGACTTACAAATAGCAATTTGGAGAATACCCTCAGGTTTATTGTGTTTCTAAGAAGATGAAAGAGAAGTTGAGAACAAAGTTACCAAATTAAGATGAACCACTATTTACCCAAATAATTATGGCCCATCAACATGCACATTTTCATTCAATATGTATATTTTTTTTTATCAATAGACACATTTTCATTCAATAAGAACATTTTCGGTTAATAGACATATTTTCATTCAATAGACACTTTTTCCGTTCAATAGGTACATTTTTGTTCAACAGACACCTTTTTGTTAATAAGCACATTTTCGCATCCAGTATATAAAACAATAATTTATTTTTTTATTTTTTATTTTATTTTTCTGAAACTCATCTAGTGGCTATTCTTGTACATCACTCGAGTTAGGGACTAGTTTTATCTAAAATCATGCTATCTAGCAAATTTTTCCTGAAGCCGTCTATTAGAGCAACCGCATCAATATGTTTAAAATTTCTCTTCTATTTTAGCATAAAATCCTACTTTTTCTATTTTACACGACCACTTTTACAAAACACCCACGTCAGATTATCTATTATATACCCCTTTTTATTTAAATATTAATTTTTTATTATTATATTTACCTTCATTTTTTCTCACACGTTATCTCTCATTTTTATCTCTCACATGTTCTCTCATCTCTCGGCTCTCTTCTCTTTAGAGTTTAGATCACCACAAAACTTCTCTGGCTGAACCTCCATAGCCAAAACTCAAATAGCCACCACAAAGGTGAACCTCCATGGTTGGGCCTCTGACCCGACCTAGCGGCCCTACAAGGTGCGCTAGGCCTCAAGAAGCACGCTAAGGGCTATAAATAGCCCCTGGCACCTCTGATTGGACCAGAATTGAAAATTTGGGTTTTTGGGAGTTGTTTTGGGCTTTTTTGGGCTTTTTTTTTTTTCTTTCTTTTCATACCCAAAAAAAAAAAAAAAACACATCAAAGTTTCTTGATTCTTGCATCTTCACCAACAACACAGGGTAGTGTTCTTGTACTCAATCTTCTTCTCCTTGGTTCTACATCTTGGATTTGGGGTTTAAGGGTGTGGATTTAGCTTTGTTAGCTATCATCCACACTCCTAACCTTCTAAATTTTTTTCCTAGCATGTTCTTGCTTTTTTTGCCATAATAATATGTTTTATTGCCTTCTTTGACATGCATCTTGCTTTATCTTGTTTCTAGCATGTTTTAGCTTAAATCTGTGTTCTTTTATGCTTGTTCACATGTTTTTTTGTCCTGATCTACGTGCTTTGTGCTTTGTGCTACATGTTTATGCCTAGATATATCATTTCTATGTGTTGTTTGGCTAGATCTACATGTTTCCACGCTTGTTTACATGCTTACATGCTTAGATCTACATGCTTAGGGTTTTATGTTGTGCTTTCCTTTGTTTCGTTCCTCTTTTCTCTTTATTTTGATGTTAGGGTTATGTGCTCACATGCTTGATATCATTTCTATGGTTATGCTTTGCTCGGATCTATGTGTTTGTGTGCTTTTCGCCATATTTTATGCTTAGATCCGCATCCGTACATGCTTACATGCTTGGATTCATGTTCTTCTATGTTTATGTGCTAGCTTTCACACGTTCACACATGTTGCCATGCTTATATGTCTAGATCTATGTTTTCACATGTTTGCATGCTTGGATCTATGCTTATGCAATCTTCCATGTGCTTGTGCGCTCCATGCCATGCTTGTATGCCTAGGCCTAGACTTGTTTGTCATGCCATGTGCAATTATAGCCCTTTTGTTCCTTTCATCATATTTTCTTATGTCCTTTTGGTTCAGACTCGATCTAGGCCCTATGGTCTTTGTCATCGTCCATACACCTTGGCCCATATCAAAGGGTTTGGATCACTCGTTTTTCATGTCTGTGCTTGCTTGCTTCTATGTTTTATGCTTGTGTTAGCCTCTCTTGTTCTAGGTTTTGCCACGTTTGGTGCCCTTAGCGGGTTCATGGTTGTGTGGTTACATTCGATGCCCATGAGGCCTTATTTGGATGTAGCCATTTGGGATGCATCACCGTGATGCCGGTTGCTTCGTGCACACCTATCCCCTTTTCCGCTCCATGCAATGATTGCTTACCATGCTTTTTTGTGCCACCTGTTGGCTTTATGTGCATCTTTACACACTTGTTTACATATTCATGCATGAGTCTTGCTTGTTAGTGTGTCATCCATGCTTCAACACAATGAGGCTATGGACAACCGATCCAAACCTACATTTGTCCCTCGCGGACACCACCTTTTGTTTGCTATCTTGCTTGTTTATCCTTTGCTTGTTGTTTGCTATCTTGCTTGTCTGCCCCTTTGCTATTATGTTTGTTCACATCCTGTATGCTATGCTTGTCATTGCTATCTTACTTGTTCGTTTTGCGCCCTTTTGTTATTATCTATGCATCTCTCCCTTTCCATTGCTCGTCTACTAATTTCTTGTCTTTGCCTTTACATATACACATATAGAGTGAGGACACATGGAGCTAGGGCGCGATCTCCTAGACGCAAGCAAAAAGGGCACGGATGCAAGCTTGCCAACATGAGTCGAGTGACTGTATTCAGTAGGTTTAGGGTTTAGCTTTTCCCTTTGGTTATGTACCCTTTTAAACCCCTTCCTTCCTCCTGCCTTTCTCCCTTAGATGGTTTGTATTAGGTATATCGTGCTTTGTACCATTCGTCCTCATCTCTAGAGTATGGCGACCCTTATTTATTTTCCTACACCTTTATTTTGGGCCATGCTCTAGGGATGTAGGCATTTACTTTCCTATTCTGTGTGCTAGTATTATGCATGATGCATGTATATATATCCTTGCTTGTCCCTTTCTAGTGTGATTGCCATAATCTGTGTCATTTAAGGCTAGCAATGCTTAATTTCGACCGCGAAAGTAAGGTGACTTCTCGCCGGATTTTCGCAATGGAAATTTGGCACTTTGCTCGAATGCCTTAGGAAAGCATTTATTAGGACCACACCCGTTCAAAAGCCAAACCTCAAAGCCCCCTCATGCATGTAAAGCCCTAAAAGCCAATGCCAAAATCATGTTTTTATTACCAATTTCCAAAAATTAAGGTTTTATCAAAACAAAGAATTGTCCTTGGATAGGCGTTATGGAGTTCCTAACACCTTCCCCACACATAACCAAACTTCCGAACCTAATAATCAAGATTTTTTTCCATCCACATTAGATTAGGAAAAACGCCATTTTTTCTTAGCCTAGGATCAGTAATAAAATCAACTAGAAACAAGTGACCAATCACATCTTAGAAAAACCCAATGATTGGTGGCGACTCCACTTACCTTTGGTAATCCCTTAAAATTTGGTCTAGATTCTTGCCATAACGCCAAAGGTAGACCTACATTCCTCCACCGAGAGCGAGAAAGCACCCAAAGCTCTGCGCGAACAACACGCATATATATCGAGAGGGGCCTTCAACGAGCCCTGCGCGCGTGGGAGCTGTTGCCATGGCGGGTGGTCGAATGAAGGCACAACGGCGGCAGTCTTTTCCGCTTAGCCGGTCAAGGCCGGGTGTCGACAATATAGGTTTGATGATATGATCTTGTAAATGGGTTTGATGAGTTTGAGATTTAGATTTAAGAAAACCATATGAGTTTGATGAGTTAAGATCTAGATCTAGGATTTGTTTGATGATTTGTCTAGAATTGATGATTTGTATAGAGGAGATAGAGATGGAAGAGAGTTAGGCGGAGAAGGGAGAGAGAGTTGACGGAGAAAAGAGAAAATATGATTTGAGAAGTGAGAGAAAAAATTATTAAAAAAATAAAATACAAAGCTATAGTAATCGTGCATATATGCACGGTTACTGTAACAAATGTGCAAATATGCACACTTTTAAAAGCACTGATGTGAAACATTTTTGAAGTAAAATGTGTAAAATTTGTGTCTTTTTGTATTATGCAAAGGTTTACATCAGCTGATGTGGATGCTCTTATATCTCAAGTCTTATCTCATCCACACAAAACGCACACTCATATATATGCACGGTTACTGTAGCAAATGTGCAAATATGCACACTTTTAGAAGCATTGATGTGAAACATTTTTGAAGTAAAATGTGTAAAATTTGTATCTTTTTGTATTACACAAAGGTTTACATCCGCTGACGTGGATAATCTTATATCTCAAGTCTCATCTCATCCACACAAAACGCACACTCATATCCCAATTCCCAAACAACCACTTAAAAAAAAACAAACCTCCAACTACCTCGAACGGCCAACACACACACCCGCGCAAGAAAAATAACACGAGTGCCCAACACCCAAAATGCTGACCAAAACAACAGCCACAGCCACAGCTTCTCTATCAGTAGTCTCTGCCCTTTCTTCTACAACCCCATCTCCATTTCTCTGCCATTTCACTTCCAACAGTTCCAGATTCTTTACCCCACCAAACCCTTTATCCAACTTCTTCAGCATTAGATGGAACACCAATAAACACAACACCTATAACAAGAACAAGTGCAACAACTTTGGTACGTCAAGAATGGAGAGTTTCACAATAAAGGCATCAGCGCAACCTCTTAAGAACGCGGAGGAGCTTATCAACTCTGTTGAAACATTCGTCTTTGACTGTGATGGTGAGGGGTCTTTTTTTTTTTTTTTTTTTACAAGAACAAAGTTTAAAAAAAAAAGGGAATTGCTTTAATGGCGTTGGATTGAATTGGTTTTTTTTTTTGTTTATTAAGTTGTGTTGTGATATGAGGACGGTTTGTTGTGTGTACGTACACGCGTGCTAATATGTTTGTTTGTTTGTTTGTTTAGGATAAGGAAATAGTTAAAACCTTAAAGTGCTTTTGGATTTCATATTCTCAAGGCATTATGCTAATTAATTTAGTTATTTTTAATTAAGGTTGAAGTGAATGAGAACCCCCTTTTTTTTTTTAAGAGAGTGGGGTTGGAAGTTTGATTTATGTTCAATTACACAATTATGATAAACAAATTGAAGGGGAAAAATTGGGTCAGGTTTGCCCTCTTGAAACAATTTAAGTTAATTTCTTAAGAACATTTCCTTTAATCTCTTGAGAAATTTCAAAATTTCCTTTCTTTTCATACGTTGATTGTTGGAGCCCTAGCAATTGCACAATAACAACATATATACTGTGTAATTTCAAGCTAATGGCTAACAAAAAACCAGCTAATAAGAACCAATGGATGGAAGCAATCAACTTGAAGTATAATTAAAAACACTTAAAGAAATGCCTATTACAGATCTTTTTGTTTAGATTGGAACTATTTTGCTTTCTGCACGAGGTAACTTGAAATTGAACTTCATATCACTAGTCTAAAAAAAAGCTTTTCAATATATATTTCTCTGCATACGTATATGAGCAATTTTCAAATTTCACAGATGGTATAAAAATTAAATGAGCCATCCAAACCAGCTTCAAGAACATCGCAATCAGACTTCCCTTTCCAATTTGCGGCTTCCCATCTAAGCTCTGAATCCCATCCCCAACTCTTTTATTGATAAAACAGAGTCGAAGAAGTCTTTACCAAATCCTTCTTTTAGGCCACATTCATAGAATAGGTAATTTACTATTTTCCATAAAACATATCCATTTTTGCCTCATTTTAGGGATCTCTCTGGTAGACCATTTGTTTAGAATGATTAGCCAGGTAATAAAAGAGTGCCTAGGAATTGATTTTGAGCATCAAATTAACTTTTACCAAATAACCTTGGGAAGACCACTTCTAAATAGTCTTCATATGGAATAAAAGTTACAGTCTTCATATTTAGAGGCTTCTCAAGTAACTGAGTCTTCTTGAGAAGTATAAAAAAACCAATGTCTAGGTATTGCTTTGAATGTTTACCAGATAATAAAATCCAATAGGATGCCAACTTTAGCTTATGTTGTTGATTACAGAATCTACAATTTCATTAACATTATTGGCTGCGTCATCTGCCTCCCAGAATCAAAGGAACGAGTCCATCTTTAAGTTTTCAATCCATATATAGTCACATTTTGGTGTTTTGTTCCACTAAAGACATGCTAGTGCCCCAAATTAGTTAAGCGTTGGGAAATTGAGACTTGAGGAGTCTTCTAGTGACATTTTGGACAAATATGTTGGATACCACTTGAATCCAAAAGCTTTAGTCTACCATGTATACAATCTCACTTTTTTCTACTATTTTTTGATCTGGACTTCACACTTGCACATGAACTCCAAGACCAAGCATTACTGTAATGTGTAACAGAAATGCATTCCCAATTTCAGAAAGTTGAATGACTAGGTCTACAATTTGTCATTGAAAAGTTTGAGGCAAGCATAAATGGGATAAATCTAGTGCTAATTTATTGGATAACATTTTAATAAATACTTTTTTCTGTTCGAAATTGATTTCTTTTTTAAATTAGCATATTTGAATTTTCTAATTAAAATAATTAGGTATGTGTTTGCAACTTCTGTTCTTTTTTTCTTTGCTTGGGGGATTGGCTCCAGTTACATTTCTAGTGATAATCTAATCAAAGATCTTTACTTTATTTATTATTGATTTGCAGGAGTTATATGGAAAGGAGATAAACTAATTGATGGAGTCCCAGAAACACTTGATATGCTTCGGTCCAAGGTCTGTATATGAATGTAGGTGTTACCTTGCATGCATTTGTATGTCTATGATAAATTATTATTATTATCATTATTATTTTGTCATTTATCTGTTGACTTCCTTGTGAAATGATTACAATTGGGATTATTGCCGCAAAGTATTGGGCGTCAGTGAGTTGTTATGGCTATGAGATATTTGTTGATTTTCTCTTTCTGCAGGGCAAGAGATTAGTGTTTGTTACAAACAACTCAACAAAGTCTAGGAAACAATATGGTAAAAAGTTTGAGACACTTGGTCTGAATGTCAATGAGGTTAGTTAATAACTCTTCTCTCCCCATGTTTGCTAAACTTTGTTAATCATAACTTCTAATGCAACTGAATCGTTTCAGGAGGAAATTTTTGCATCATCTTTTGCTGCTGCTGCATATTTGAAGTCCATTAATTTCCCAAAAGATAAAAAGGTATTTGTTTTAAATTTGTATTTTACCTGGTGACACAAACAGAAAATTTCCTATTATACCAGCAATGTAGGGATCAGCTCCATATGTCTGGGCAAGAGCCATTGTTTTCAAAGGAAATTTCCATTGTTGGCCATATATCCTTGTATATATGTCTTGATTGCAGTCAAGCTTTTTACACAATTTATTCAGTTACAGACTCTGGAAGGTCTTAACAGGAAGTTATTTTTCCTGTTGATGTTGGACTAGCAATTAGCTTTACATTTTCTAAAACCTAGAGCCTAACCCATATATGTTTAGTAGTGAACAATTTATCTACATTATGAATAATTTATCTACAGTTATAATGTATATCTAGCAAAAGACTCAACAAATGACATGGCACATACTATGGTAATCTGCTTATGGCCATCTTATGGCATAGGACGGATGCCAACACATCCAGTAGCTGTAAAGTCAGGGGCGGCGCCATATATAATTGAGGGTGGTCACAGGACCACCCTCAAACTCGAAAAATAAATAAATTTTATACCTAAAATAAAAAAAGAAATTCTTAATTAATATGGATTGTTGACCACCCTAAAAAAAACTTGAACATCCTAAATAAAAATTTGTCCATTAAAAATAAAATTTGACTTCTCCAAAATTTTGGTCCATCGAAGATTGAACCAAAAAATTGTGAGAAATGCTATGTTCACAATATGTCCTCAACACTTTCATAATAAATCTTAAGTGGCAGATTGTTACCAGTAGGAAAAAAAAAAAAAAAAAAACAATTTTAATAATATGTAAATTAAAACTAGTAACAATTGCCAACTAGGATTTGTTGTGAAAATATTGTGGACGTAGCATTTCTCAAAAATTGTCCAAACAAACAAATTAGCCTAAAAGCCCAAATCAAATGTTTAATTGTGATATTTTAAATTATGTTTACAAAAGAAATATTTTAAAATTGCTATTTTTTTTAATAAAAAAATGCATATTTTCCAATAGCTAGTCAATTAGTACTCGCTTTAGTCTTTAGATGAATTTATTGGATTTATGTGATACATCTTGTACATACACGTATGCACTAAAATAATACCTCAATATTTTATTGAACATGATTAATATGACGGTTTAATGCCTAAGTTGAATACGTTGAATGAACTTGTAACTTACGCATTATTTTTTTGTTATAACTATGGACAAAATTCTTATAAGGAAATCACTTTTTACAAAATTTATCTTCTAAGCAAATTCGTATTCACTTGAATAATCTTCTTTTAGATCCTAGGCTATAAGAAAAGTTCTCATCTTTTCATCCTAATAATCGAGAGAAAATAAAAAGAGCACATTTACAAAGATGTTCTTGTCAACCTCTTTGCCATGATTTCCCTAAAAAAGAAATTAGTGGAGCACTGCATTAATTTAATCTTGATTAGTTTAAAGAATACAAAATATAGTTTGGAACATATCATAAAAAAGGATGATGCATTTTGTTTATATTGTTACTTATTTATGTAAGATGTTGGTAATTGAAAGGGAGATCAGTAGTTTAATGGTTACTTGACTGTTTATATTGAAAAAAAATGTAGTTGATAGTATTAATAATGAAACTATCATACAACAATTTCAAAAAGTGAAAAACTTGTAGAATGAAATTTTAAAACTTTATGTATTTGTGATTTTTTTTTTGTCAATATATTCAAATTTTATTTTTATGAAGTTTTGTTTAATTTAAATTTCTTAATGACTACCCTGAACAAAATTTCTGGAGCCGCCACTGCGTAAAATTTATGGTTCTGAAGAGGATACTTTACTGTTCCATGAAATGAGACTTCTACCATTATCTTCCTTCCATTTGTAATTTATTTCTGGTCTTCTTATAAGGCCTTTATCTCAAACCTATACAATACTGATTAAAATGTTGCACTGTGTTTTCTATTCTGGTAAATGCTTACAAAAATTGCAGAGCATTTTCAGTTTTCTTTATTATCTAACAGTTATATCTCTCTGCTTACGGTTATCCTGCTACCCTGATATCCTTCAAAATTTTTACTTGTTCATAAATCACAAATGGTAAGGCATGTTTAGAAATCTTGTTGATGCCCTGAATGAGTATGCTAACTAAGGGATATAGAAAATACGGTGCTGATAGCTGGTCATGATTTAGGTCTATGTGATTGGTGAGGATGGCATCTTGAAGGAGCTTGAGCTTGCTGGATTTCAATACCTTGGTGGGCCAGTATGTGTGAATTAAAATTCACATAAGTTGCTTTCTTGATCCAAATATACTATAAATCTTTGAGTTTCTTTACATGTTCCAAATATATCTGCAACTTTTACATGATAGTGTGTAAATTTTGTTTGATTTATTTATTTATTTTTTATAATTCTGATATATCAGTTTTGATAAAAAATTTTAAGGATCACGTTAGATATGATTTCCTCTTACTATGCTGTTTGCAAAGCTTCATACCTAATCTGTACTTTTCTCTCATAGAAATTAATGGCTCAGCTGTTCTTACACAGTAGTTTTTGTGAAGTATTCACTCTTGATAGCAAATTTAAATTTAAATTCTGTGGAAGATTTCTCACAAAGCTGAAATGATGGTATGGATATTGGTGACACATAAGAGCATTACAATAAATGACGTGACAACAACAAATGTATTATTCATTTATTTTCATACAAATTGTTTGTTTGAGAATATCTTATTTAGCTTTTTGCTGAAAGTATGCTAAAGTATACTTGTACTTTGAAAAAATTTTAAAAAGTGAGAAAATGAGGGAAAAAGTGAGGTATTAAAAAGTTGTACAAAAAAACTAAAAGCTAAAATAAGCTGATCTTATAAGCTGATGCCAAACAGACACTAAGGGGCTGTTTGGCACGGTTGTTTAAACAACAGTTTTCAGTGTTTAAATAATAATAATACATTTGACACGTATCTCTATAACACTCAAGCACGTATTTTCACAACACTGAAAACTGAACAATAATACTTAAACACTGCTACCAATCGGACTCTAAATATCTAGACTTTTTCTGCGACATCTAGAAACCTAATTCAGTGTCACCTACTCTATAAAAATTATTTGATGCTATTGAAATATAGGTCTCTTGGTTGAATATTTGCTTAATTGCATGAACTAATTGTCTGCCAAAGCTGAGAGTTTCTATTTTATCTTAGGTGCACTGTCTTGACAGTCTATGCCAGTGATTATTCATTCCAACTAAATCATTTTTTCAACTAAAGAAGAACATCTTGGCATGTAAACCAGACATTGCCTGTGATGGAAATTTTAAAGAGCCAATGAGGTCTATATAGATGAGATTTTGTATGATAAAATGATATTTTAAACATAAGTTTCTATCCTATGTTGCATAAGAAGAAAGTGATGTTTAGATAAAGTATAAAATTTCTATATGTTTTGCTTTTGGATGTTGACGATAAATTAATTTTAACGATTTCTCAACAAAGTGCAATTTGATCAACACCATCTTTGAGGATGTTGATGTTTGGAATATAATAATTTTTTCATGAAGCATCTTTATTATTTATGTTAGGGATATTTGTGGTTAGTGCAGATAACAAGTGTGGTTATATGGCAAGGTTGTTGTATGATTGTAATGCAATTGTATTAGTAGTTTCATTGTTTTTTTTTTTTTTTTTTGATAAATAACGGAATTGTATTAATCAAAAGTCCAGGTACACCGGGGGTGTACTTGGAAAACAGTATATCAAACACAAAAATTACAAAGATCAAGCATTTCTAAAAAAGTAGAACAAGGGAAAAGATTAAAGGAAGAACTCCACTCTAGCAAGGTGTGAAGAAGAAGAGATTTAACTTCTGAAATAGACCGTTCCTTCCCTTCAAAACATCTTGAGTTTTGTTCTCGCCAAATACACCATAGGACACAATGTGGGACAGCCCTCCATAAATCAATGCTCTGATGCCCACCGAAGGAACCTTGCCAACTTGAAAATAAATTAGAGACACCAAGCGGCATAACCCATTGAAGACCAAATAGAGCCCACACCATAGACCATAATTCATAAGCAATAGGACAATGAAGAAGAAGATGATTCACCAATTCTCCACTCTTTTTACACATATAGCACCAATCTACAACTGCGACACCCTTATACCATAAATTTTCAGTCGTCAAAATCTTACCCAATGAGGCAGTCCAAGAGAAGAAAGCAACCTTAGTAGGGACCTTTGAACGCCACACAGGCTTCGAAGGGAAAGAAATGTCGAGAGTAGAGGAAAGGGAGAGATAGTACTCACTCACTTTAAAATTCTTATTCCCAGTTGGTTTCCAGCATAGTTTTTCTTGACCTTCACCATTAAGGGGCATTGAATTGATAAGATCTAGAAAAGTGTAAAAATGTTCTGTTTCCCAATCTTGGGGAGATCTAGAAAAAAGAAGATCCCAGTGAAGTTTCTGGTTGGGAAAGCGCATAACATCTACAATAGAAGACTCCTTATTACAACTAATATTATAGAGTTCCGGAAAATCCTCCCGGAGAGTACAACTCCCACACCACACATGATGCCAAAATTTAATTTTGTCACCAACACCAACCTCGAACTGAATGGATTTTGAAAAGGTTGGCCAGCCTTGTCTTATGGTTCTCCAAAGATTAACACCATAAGGATTAGAGACTTCTTTTGTACACCAACCTCCCCAATCATTCCCATATTTAGCCTCAATAACCCGCCTCCAAAGATGGGTTGTCTCTCTTCCATATCTCCACAACCATTTCCCCAACAAAGCTTGATTGAAGGTTCTCAAATTTTTAATGCCCAAACCGCCATACTGCAATGGAGAACAAACCTGGGCCCAATTTACTAGTCGGAATTTAGGAGACTCATCTATCCCACCCCATAGAAAATTTCTTTGAAGCCTCTCAATACGAATAGCAATATCCGCAGGAATAGGGAAGAGATAGGAAATAAGTTGGCAAACTTGAGAGAGTGCTTTTGATTAAGGTAATCTTACCACCTTTTGATAAGTATAATCGCTTCCAACTCGTTAATCTTCGCTCCATTCTTTCTAGGATAGAGTTCCAAATCGTCTTGTCCTTGAATTTAGCACCTAACGGCAGTCCCAAGTAAGTCATTGGCAAAGATGACTGTCTACAACCTAGCAATGCCACAAGCTCCCCCATATTAGTCACCTCTCCAACTGGAACTACTTCTGACTTAGCTAGGTTAATGTGCAACCTTGACACCGCCTCAAAAGAGGCTAAAATCTCCTGCAAATACTCAATCTGACTTGCTGTAGCATCACAAAAAATTAAAGTGTCATCCGCAAAGAGTAGATGTGTCACCATGCGGGGGGTATTAGACTTGGTACTAACAGTGAAACCCGAAATGTGTCCAGCCAGAACCGCACCATCCAACAAACGACTTAATGCCTCCATAACAATAGCAAATAAGAGCGGGGAGAGAGGATCTCCTTGGCGCAGCCCCCTAGAGCTCCCAAAGAAATCCTTAGGGGAGCCATTTATCAAAATCGAAAATCTCATTGTGGAAATACAAATCAGAATCCACTTTCTCCATTTCTCAGAGAATCCGCAATGCTGCAACATATACATAAAAAAATCCCAACTGACATGATCAAAAGCTTTCTCCACATCCAACTTACATAAAATCCTAGGAATCCTTGCCTTGAGCCTACTATCCAAACACTCATTAGCAATTAAGACAGAATCTAGGATTTGTCTATCCAGAACAAAAGCATTTTGAGACTCAGAGATAATTCCAGTAATCACCCTTCTCAGCCTATTAGCCAGCAACTTGGAAATGACTTTATAAATACTACCCACAAGACTAATAGGTCTAAAGTCTCTCACACTGACAGCATCAACTTTCTTTGGAATGAGAGCAATGAAAGTTGCATTAAGGCTTCTCTCAAAGATAGCTTGTGAATGGAAGTTGGCAAGAACCTCCATAATTTCAAGTTTTAAAAAGTCCAACAAGCCTTAAAGAAAGCCATTGAGAAACCATCTGGTCCTGGAGATTTATTGCCATTACAACCTTGGATGACACCATATACCTCCTCTTCCTCAAATGGTCTTTTTAACCAAGCAGCTTCCTCCTTAGAAATCATAGAGAATTCCACTTCATCAAGCACAGGTCTTTGGCCCTCATTTTCAGAGTACAATTGTTTGTAGAAATGAGAGATGCAAGCTGCTATTGAATTAGGATCCGATGTCAATTCACCTTCCACCAACAGATTGTCTATAGTATTAAATCTTCTGTGGGAGTTTGTTGTTCTATGAAAGAACTTAGTGTTTCTATCCCCCTCTTGAATCCAAAGGGCCCTAGATTTCTGCCTCCAACATATTTCAACCATGAGAGTTACCTTTTCAAGACCAATGCGAAGCCGTTCTTTTTCCAAAGTCTCATCATATGATAGAGGACGACTATCTTCCAGCAAGTCAAGTGCTTCAAGGTTCTTCCATAACTTGTTCATCTTATCCTCCACATTGCCAAATTCTTCTACATTCCATTTCTTTAAATCTAGCTTCAAAGCTTTCAATTTGCTTGCAAACCGAAAGCTAGGGGAACCTTGAAAATGATAGGACTCCCACCAAGTTCTCACTTTCTCCACAAAACCCTCTGCCTTTAACCACATATTCTCAAAGCAAAAAGGACGACTGCCTCTGTGAAAATTTCCCCCTTCTAACAGAACTGGAAAGTGGTTTGAAAGTAATCTATGCAGTCTTTTTTGACAAATATTAGGAAAATGCTCTTCCAAATCAGAAGAGAGAAGAAACCTGTCAAGCCTAGACCGCGAAGCCACTTCTCTAGAATTAGACCAAGTGAAAGTACCTCCCTCCAATGGTAAATCAATAAGATTGTGTTCAGAAATGAAATCTGAAAAATCAAGCATGGTTGATGAGAAAGAGTCTGCACCACGTCGCTCCGAAGGAAATCGCACGACATTAAAATCGCCTCCAATGCACCAAGGCACATTCCATCAACTATGAATGCCAGCCAGCTCTTCCCAAAGCAGTCGCTGGTCACAATCAGAGTTTGGTCCATATACACCAGTGAAAGCCTAAACAAAATGATCTACCACATTCTTAAATTTGCAAGAGACAGAAAACCTTCCCAGTGCTTCGTCAATTTTTTCCACCAGCCTTCTATCCCACATCACCAAAACACCCCCCGAAGCACCTATAGAGCCCAAATATAGCCAATCCAAATGTTGACAACCCCACAAGCTCCGAATCTCTCTCCTTGTTATCAATTCCATTTTTGTTTCTTGCAGACGAATAATGTATACACCCCAACCTCTGATCATGTTCCGAATTCGAAGTCTTTTTTCACAATCATTCAGCCCCCTAACATTCCAGGAGATAATTTTCAGATTCATTGAGGCACCACAGAATCCCGTTCCCCACTGGCAACTCCTACCAAATCAGAATTATTCTCAAAGTTCCAAGAATTTAGCAGACTTTTTAACTCCCGACGCCCTTTATAACTTGTCTTAGGTTCTCTCTTCTGAGAGCATTCTACTTGCATTTTAGCTTTCTTCCTAGCCTCCAAAGCTAAAAAAATTCCAGTAATTTCCGCTTCGAAGCCTTCCAAGGAAGTACCCACAGATTTCCTAAAGGCTTTAATTCGTTTCTCAACCCATGGTGATAATTGAGTGGAAGCATCTGCCACTTCTACAAGTGGAGCAACTGGGTTAGCCATCGCCAAAGGTTGCACAACCAATGGTTCTTTAACATTTTCCCAGTTTACAAGACCCCCATCTGATTCCCCTAACTCACAATCTAACCCTGAAACAACAGAAACATTATCCAGAGCACCATCATATTCATCCGCCCAACTAACAATATGCCCTTCTTCCTTGAAAGTGTTGTTACCCTGTCCGACAGCTCCCTCGAGATTGGAAAAATCCGACAAGCTCCCAGGAGAGTGGTAAAGTGAGAGAGGAATAGCTATATGCCTCCCTCCACGAAGCTCTAAGACCCATTTCTCTGAATTACCCCAGGTGTGCTCCAAATCTTCAATGAAATTCTTAATGTAGGGGTGAGGCTCAACATGACAATCCTCAGTTGTAACTAGCACCGAAGTTACTGGCAAATCGGAGAGTGTAGCACTGGCCACCGCAGTAGTGCTCGATTGAGAAATGTCGTTGGTCAACGGTGGGAGGTTGATGCCCAACACAGACCCAAATTGTAAAGAATCAGCCCGTGGTGGAGAAGAGCTGCTGTTGTTGGTGATGGGGCTGTTCTTCAGTGGTGGGGAGATATTGATATCGGTTGTCGATGGAGGAGTGGGATTGTTCTTCACTGGTGGAGAGATGACGCTGTCGAACAACGGAGTGGTGTCCTTGATGATGGTGGACGTCGGAGGCATATCGGTATCGTTACTAGTGGTGCTCCTCGGTGGGTTAGAAGTTCCGTTGGTGGTAAAGGTAGTTGAAGGATGCATGGAGGGGAGGTGAGCTTTATCGGCATCATATCGGTGCATTGATGAGAGTGGGTGGCTTTAGGCTTAGGAATAATGGGTTGCTGAGGTTGGGCTTTAGGCTTAGAAATAATGGGTTGCTGAGGTTGGGCTTTAGGCTCAAAAATAATAGGTTGCTGAGGTTGGGCTTTAGGCTTAGGTTTGGGCGTACATGTTACGGCCCTTGAAAGTATTGGGCCTCATTCCATGGCTAATTTGATTGGAGCCCACATCTTTAATAAAAGAAGAAACCACAGCCCACTACGCCTCTTTCCCACGCTCTACACATAAAGAGATATCTAGAGTCAGCAAATCTCTTTTGGCAATCACATTAATATTAGACAAAATATCAACCCCGAATTGTGCCGTATCTTCCCCAGAATAACTCCTACCTTGATCATAGTATGAATTACTGGGAATTTAGGTTTCAAATTTTGAAAGACAGAAATTTTCTCCTTACCTGTATTTTTTGCACCGCCGTGATTATGAGGTTTACCAACCACCACTGCCGCATCAGCCTTCGGTGCACTTTGTATTCTATGAAGTGATCCCTGACTACTCAGGGAAGTTGGTTTTAAAATTTTCCTCAGGTTTAAGCCAAAGCCACGCCAGCCACTACCCAACCTTCCCTCCGGTATCACTATATTACCCTTCCATCGACCATGAAGAAGTTCAGAAACCATTAAAAACGTGCCATGGGCGTTGGACCCCAATTGAAGGATGAAAACAATTTCATCCTCTCTAATCGTTCTTACATAATGACCAGGTGATCGCTTTGAAATTAGTTCCTCCAAATGGAACAAGAATCGGTTTGCACTCTCCTTCCCCATAAAAAAAGAGCACATTGAGGTAAGGTCTCTCTCAAAGATCTGTAATAAGTAATAAGAACCCCCTTCCTCAACGGAAAACTCAAACGTTTTGGATTCAATGAAGAAAAATGTGGAACCACCCATTGTAAAAAGAAAGAAAGCAGCAGCTACCAAATCAGAAAGAAAACATGAAATCTAAGCAGCAGCAACCATACTGTGAAGGAAGCACAAAATCTATGGCTAATTCAAGGTAGCCAGGCCTCATATGTGACTAATCTGAGGTAGCCAGGCCTCATGGTTTGTCCTATTCAGATACTCATACTAGATTGTTAGAAACAATGCATGCCATAGTTATTTGACCACAGCATAAAATGCCAAGTCATATTGTTGTATAGTGTATTCAGATTGTTGTATACAAGTTAGTGAGGACAAGTGGCAGGGTGGTTATGACAGGGTGGCAAATTAGTTAGTTAGAAGTTAGTTAGGAAATTGGGTTTAGCTGTTAGTACCAGTCACGGGTTAGAAGGCAAGGCATTAGGCAATTGTATAAAGGCAAGAGAGTTGTAAAGAAGGATCAATAAGAAGATTGTTACTCAATTTACATTCTCTTTTCTCTGTTTCCTTCTCTGTTATTCTCTCTTTTCCATTGGAGGACCAGCTGGCCTCGAATTCAGCTAGAGAACCTATATCTATCAATCTACTCCTTAACAATAATGCTTATATATGCTTATTTATTTATTTTAAATTTTCAGGATGATGGTGGTAAAAAGATAGAGCTGAAGCCTGGGTTTTTGATGGAACATGATAAGGATGTATACTTCTTTCTTGTGCTTTATGAATGCATTTCTGATTTGAGTTTCTCTAACAGTTTGTACAAGATAAAAAAATTACATTCAATCTTGTTTATGGTTTGTGCATTCTTTGGTTCTCAAAACAATTTCTTTTGCCATGATTCAAATTTCAGCCATAACAATGGAGTTTCCTCATTGCTTTCTAGGTTGGGGCTGTTGTGGTTGGGTTTGATCGCTATTTTAACTACTACAAAATCCAGTAAGATCTCAAGTTTTTAATTACAAGACACAGACACACATTTGTATTGGCAGAACAGCCATTACCTTTTCATTGAAGCACATTGTATAATTGCTGCTTTGGGTATAATCTCTGGCAGATCTTTTTTCTGTATCTATGAAAGGAATGTGGTCCATAATCATGAATTCATGTAGAATTTAGAATTTAGAATAACACTTTTACAGACAAAGTTATTGACAGGAGTTACTTTTTTTCCTCTGAGAACTATATGGAGATGTTTAAATTCCAGGCCTTTCTTTTTGTCTTTTTTTCTTTGTGCCTGGAGAGGGGAAAGCTAACACTGTAGAAGTCTGAAAAAGAAATTTTATTTTGTTACTATTATTTTTTAAAACATTACCTTGTTAAGTAATATATATTACGTATCCACTAGCACCTGCTATTGCAGTCAGCGTCTTATTAATTGCTGGTGACGGTATATGTTCATACCCTGATTTACTTGATAAATAAGAATATCCAAAATTTATGCTTCTAATACACTTTTAAAAAGAGATAATCTTATTGATAATGATAGGATAAATTAAAGATAGGTACATCTCAAGTACATTGTCAAATAAGGAGGTAATAGAGAGTATGATTTTGAAAATGATAGAATAATTGAAAAGAATACATAGCTGACCCGAAGTTTTGGAACCAAGACTTGGTTGTTGTTGTACATTCCAAGTACATGGGAAGTATACAAACGGACTCACTGAAGAACTATAACCATAATCTTAAGAAATTTAAAAACACCCAAATACAGGAAGCAGGACACAGCCTAAAGCAACCATTTAGTCTAATAATGATCTCAAAAAAAACAAATTAGAGGTCTGTCGTAAAGGTCATACCAAGTGCATTGGACTTTTGCTTCCGTAGGTTTAGGGAGGTGATTGGCATACAACCTTATCCCAAATTTGGAAATATTGAATCCCAAACTTGAACCTGTGGCACTATGCTTGGGTAAACGGAAGATGCTTTATCTTATTTATTTGTGCTCAATACCTTTGAAAATAGTTCCTTCCAAATCTATGTTATTAACTGGATTGATCAGAATCAATTCCATGCTTTGGTTGAAGATTGTAGTTACACATACAATAATTTATATCCTGAATTGTCAGTTCCTAGGGACTTTATGCCATCTATATATTATAACGTTAAGTAGCTTAGAATGTTATCAATGGAAGCCCTAATTGTACTCATTTGTCAAAGTTAACATACAACTTACTTCAATCACCTAGTTTATTGTTGTAGCACACATGTTTATCTACACTATTCAAAAAGGTGCACCTTTGCTTTTATTTAATAGTAATCATTAGTCTTTATTAACTCAAGTCACCACCATTAGTGTAAATACAATTGTCAAAGTTTTCTTTAAACCTCTGATATCATTCTAGTTTAATCTTGCTACATATATTCTATCTAGCCTTCCATGAAGTGAGTGATTAACAAATTATTTTCTTTGATGGAAGGTATGGAACACTCTGCATACGTGAAAACCCTGGTTGTCTTTTCATTGCTACAAATCGTGATGCTGTAACTCATCTAACAGATGCTCAAGAATGGGCAGGTTTACTCCTTTCCCGCTTTTATTTTAATTTCGATTTTCATAACCTTACCTGCCACTTGTATAATGTAGATTATTTTTTTCATTTTTAAAAGATGGGGAACTATAGCTTGGCAAAGATGTGATTTATAATTTAGCTCAGTGCTTACTTAGCATATTATGTTAAAAATTTACTTTCTAAATGAAGAGGAATGTTGACTGGTTCGGGGGAGTCACCCTCCAAGAAATGTAGAGAGGGAAAAGACAAGGAACACCGAGAAGAAGAGGAAACAAATTGTAGTCTTATTTCTGGTTGTTTTATAAAAGGTACATCACAAGTATTTAAGTTAGGCTCACCTTTACAACTGCCTATAGGAAGCCAGATTTAGTAACTAATTGCCCAATAGTCCAGCTGTACAATTAACCCCACTACTAACTAACTAATACTCTATCAGTGGACACAAACCACTTGCATCCTCATGCTCTGCTATTTGTATTTTTCTGCGCCTGATTTAATACTCAAATTCCCTAAACTTGAGCTTCATTGCAATTTTCTTTCCACTTTTCATTAACAGTCGTTTATGCTACCTGTTCCTCAATAACTGTAGTTCCTTTGTGGATGTAACTTCTATTCTGTTCTCTATATGGCCTGGTGGTGCTCCAGTTGATCTTTAATACATTGGAATCATTATCATCTCTATGTTATAATTAAGTATTAGAGTCTAATTCCTTCTGGCTATGGAAACGAAATATTAGATAATTTTTTAAAGTCCAAAATGCTGTTCTCTAACGTAAACTGGTGAACAACTATAAAGCATTGTCTGAAATGAGCAGTTGTCACAAACTTGAGAATTTAGTTGAGAATTGACTTTCTAGATCAAATACTCATATTTAATTTTTCACAGCTTAGACTATGACAAAGAGGGTAGCTTGTCATGAAGGCTCCATCACAAGTCTTTTGATGAGCTCTCCTTTCTTCAGCATGTAAAACCAATGCATCACCTAATCATGTAGAAAAACACGGTCATAATAGTAAGAAATCAGCTTAACAGAGTCAACACTCACCCTAATTTGATCACAAGCTGTGGTCAAATTAGGACAAGAAATGTCCAATTTTGACTGTGTATAAAACCCTCATATAATTTGATATCCATTAGCTAGACCTGGGAATTTGCATTTTTATGTGTGCTAGATTGAATTGAAATGGACAAAATATCATGAAAGCTTAGATAAGCTCAAGCTAGCTTTTCCAATTACTGAAAACCTCATAGGAATTAAAGTGCTGATCCAAAGAACAACTTAATCAATCTTAGGAATTGATTCCATTTTGGTTGGATGGAGAACCCATCTTGATTTAATTTATTTGTAGTTGTATATAATCTTTTTATTCACACTATAGTTGGTACTTGATTTTAGGTGGTGGTTCCATGGTTGGTGCTATTGGTGGATCTACTCAACGTGAGCCACTGGTTGTGGGAAAGCCCTCAACTTTTATGATGGACTACTTAGCAGACAAGTATAGCTTCTGATTTCCTTATTCTTCTAGCTCGTTTGGCTATCAATAATACAAATGCTCTTTGACATCAGCAAATATTATCTGTTGATATATTGTAACATATCTCAAAATGCTATGAAGTTCAGATATATGCATTAACATTAGTGCACTAATTTATTCAGAAAGTTTTTGTTACATTTGTAGAAAATTTGGTTAAAAGTAGGAAAATTGTGTGCAATAGAACCATATTAGACACGGTTCATGGGGAAGAAAGCTGGCTGCATCTAGCTGTTAGCTTCTGTATATTAAATAAACCTAGCATCTTTTGAGCTGTCTTGGTTGTCTTTCATAGAACTGTTTGAATACTAAATTGTAAGGTAACCTCTGTTACAGAATTATGAAGATGTAATCTTTTGGTAGTGGTGGAAAGAATTGAAATTGAGTTTGTTATGTTTACTTGGAATCTTTCCCTCCCTTCTCTCTCTTCCTTCCTAGTCTTTCCTCTATTGTCTCTTTTATTTTATTTTTCTGATTTCCTCTATCTTCTCTTACTTGGTGATATTTTCAGTAGCTCTTCCTCCCTTTCTTGTTGATATTTTCAGCCATTCTTTCCTTTCCCCTTGCTGAAATCTTACCAGTTCTCTATGCTCCCTCTTTCTTGCTGAATTTCACTGAAATCTCATCTTAGAATCCCTCCTAAGTTTTATTTTTGTTATCTAAATCCTGTCCACTTCTTTCTCACCACCCTCCTAGCAAGACAACCTTAATCCCAAAGTTTTAAAGGCTTTCCTGCATCTCTTCATAATAGTATATAATGTATAAACAGGATAATCTCTGATGGTGGTTAGAGGAAAAAATATCCTCTTTGGAAGTATAAGATTAAGGAAAAGCCCAAGAAGAAGTGTACATGGTAGTTAGTTAGGTTCTGAGTATTTTAATTTATTTTATAGTTGATTATTCTAGACTCAAGGTATTCTAGTAATTCTGTAATTTTTAGGTATGTGCCATAGTTTCGGACCTTGGGTTTAATATTATTAATGAGTAAGTCTTATTTAGTTTATGGGTCTTTGAGTGTGGGCACTCGTTTGATTCAATTAGGGTTTGATTTATTAGGAGATGTTAATATTTGTGGTGTATATAAGCGTGTTATTGTGCTTAAACAAGGATGAGTTGATCAATTAAATATTGATATATTTCTCTTTCTTTCTCTTTGATATTTTGCTCCTATTCACGCTACTGCTCACAGACTCTGGTGAAATCAGATTTCCCTTTTTTCTTACCTCTTTTCAACCTTAAATCAAATCTTTTCTCTTCAATACAAAACCCTTGTCATTCTAACCATAACCCATCTTTCTAAAGGTTCTAAACCATAAATCTACAAATCCTCCCAAAGTTTAACCAGTCACAAGCACATGTGGACAAATTCTCCAATTGGTCCTACATCATTGCCACAATCTTCTAATTAGGTTTGATGAATAAGCGTTTGCTATATAAGTTTGAAAGACAACTTTGAGTCTTTGACAGACCACTTGCTACAAATATTGCAACTTCACAACTCTTATTTTATTTTATTTTTAATACTGACTACTTGCCAGAAACATCTCAACTTCATCAATGTAGTAAATAGAAGTATAGAACATCCATCACTAATTCATCAAAAAAAAAAATTCCATCACTCCATTAATTTGCAATGTCCATCCCTATCAGTCCACTAATTTGTCAACTTTGAAAATGATTTTGGATGGTGTGGTGGACATTAGAAATTAATCTTGGATTAGGGTGTTGATTGGGAGCATTTATAGTTTAGGGGATTAAACAATCCTCAGAAGCGAGAGGCATGTAAAAATCTTCTCAAGGAGTGGAAGTGTGATATAGTTTGCTTTCAAGAAACTAAGCTATCTTCTTTAAACTCTCCTGTTGTTCGAAGCCTTTGGGGTAGTCCGTTCCTAGATTGGGTTGCTCTAGATGCAATCAATACTACCGGGGGGGGGGGGGGTGTTACTGGTTTGGGACAAGAGAGTTTTCGAAAAAGTTGATTGAGCTGTTGGTCTTTTTTCTATTAATGTTTTACTGAAGGGGGTGGTAGATGATTTTGTATGGGCTTGTTCAGGAGTGTATGGGCCTAATGATGATAGTCAACGGGGTGCTCTATGGGAGGAGCTTACAAGGATGCACTCTAGGTTGAATACGGCATGGTGTGTGTTTGGGGATTTCAATACCATTCGTTTTCCGAGTGATAGATTTGGTTGTGAGGCTTTTAGTCGGCTATGTTTGCTTTTTCAGACTTCATTGAGGCTAATTACCTTGTGGACTTACCTCTTGAAGGGGCTTCGTTTACTTGGTTTAGAGATTCGGGGATAGATTGTATGTCAAGAATTGATAGAGCCTTGGCATTGGTGGATTGGGTAGATCACTTTGTAAATGTGTCTCAAAGGGTACTCCCTACCCTTGTGTAGTTTCTGATCATTGCCTACTTCTGGTGGTGGCTGGTAGTGTTAATAAAGGTCGGAGTGCCTTTAAGTTTGAGAATATGTGGTTGAAAGAAAAGGGTTTTATAGAGAGGGTTCGGCAATGGTGGAATGGGTACTGTTTTTCGAGTTCTCCAAGCTTTATTCTAGCTCGTAAATTAAAAGCTCTTAAAGATGACTTGAAAAAGTGGAATAAGGAGGAATTTAGGGATCTGGCCTTTAGTAAGAAATGCCTTTTATCTGAATTGTTGGGTTTGGATGCTAGGGAGGACTTGTCAGGTCTTTCATAGGAGGAACAAACTTGTTGTATCCAGACTAAAGGTGAGATTGCACATCTTGCCTCTTTGGAGGAGATTTCTTGGAGATAAAAGTCCCGAATTTTATTTGTAAAGGAGGAGGACAATAATACTCGCTTTTTCCATCGGGTAGCAAACTCCCATAGAAGAACTAATCATATTCGGGGTATAGAGGTGAATGGCGTCCTCTATGAGGATGAGGAAGAGGTGTGGGCTAAGGTGGTTCATTTTTATCAGAGTTTGTACACTGAGTCAGATACTTAGCGCCCTTCTATGGATGGATTAGAGTTTGCTAGAATTGAGGAGGATGAGCGGCTTGAATTAGAGAGGGATTTTTCTAAGGAGGAAGTGGTAAAGGTTCTTCAAGAGATGGAGGGTGATAAAATCCCAAGTCCTAACGGTTTCATTATGGCATTTTTTCAAAAATGCTGGAGTGTAGTGGAAAAAGATGTCATGGTTTTTTTTGATAATTTCCATAGGAGCTCAGAGTTTGAACGGTCTCTGAATGCTTCTTTTCTATCTTTGATTCCCAAGAAAAATAATGCATTGAATATCAAAGATTTTAGGCCTATTAGCTTAGTGGGCAGTGTGTATAAGCTATTGTCTAAGGTTTTGGCAAATAGATTGAGGTGGGTGCTGGATAAACTTATTTCGGAGTCACAAAATTCTTTTGTTGTTGGCAAATAGATTTTGGATTCAGTGCTTATTGCTAATGAATGTTTAGACAGTAAGCTGAAGTGTCGTACTCCAGGGGTAGTGTGTAAGTTAGACATTGAGAAAGCATATGATCATGTGAATTGGAACACTTTATGTTATCTGTTGGAGAGGATGGGCTTTGGGGGTAGATGGAGGAGATGGCTAAAGACTTGTGTCACTATAGTTCGCTTTTCAGTTCTGGTTAATGGATCTCCTATTGGTTTCTTTGGTAACTCTAGAGGTCTAAGACAAGGTGATCCTTTGTCTCCCCTTCTCTTTCTTTTGATCATGGAGGTTGTTAGAATTTTGGTTAAGTGATTAAACTCGCCATTTCCTAATAGCTTAAGCTTTTGGGACAATCGGTAATTTAACATAGTATCAGAGTAGGAGATCCCGAGTTCGATTCCTGTCTTCATTCTACCTCCCATTTAAAATGTTAAATTCCTACTTGTTCGGCCCCCACTTACTAAAGGAAAGTTTAGGCCTACAAGTGAGGGGGAATGTTAGAATTATGGTTAAATTATTAAACTCGCCATTTTCAAATAGTTTAAACTTTTGGGACAATTGGTAATTTAACAAAGGTTTTAAGTCGTATCCTAAAGAAAACTGAGGAAGGTGGTTTCATTCAGGGTTTTCATGCGGGTCCTAGTAATTCTACTAGTATCCGTATTTCTCACCTATTATTTGCTGATGATACCATTCTTTTCTATGATGCCTCTAGAGAGCAAATTCTTTTTATTAGGCTGGTTTTGACTTGTTTTCAAGTTTTTATTAGTTTGAAGGTGAATGTGGGGAAAAGTGAAATTGTCCTTATTGGGGAGGTGAGTAACATTCAGACTTTGGCTAATATTCTTCAATGCAGGGTGGGCAGTTTGTCTATGATTTACTTGGATATGCCATTGAGAACTTTGTATAAAACAACCTCTATTTGGAATCCGATCCTTGAGAGGATGGAAAAGAAGCTTTCAGGTTGGGAGCGGCTTTATTTGTCAAAGGGTTGTAGACTCACTTTGCTGAAAAGTACCCTTTCAAGCCTTCCAACTTATTACCTTTCCCTTTTTACTATCCCTAAAACTGTGGTGATTAGATTGGAACGCATTCAAAGGAACTTCTTGTGGGGTTCGTCAGTTGAATGTTTCAAATATCCTTTGGTGGCTTGGAAAAAGGTTTGCTTACTGCGTGAGTTGGGTGGTTTGGGAATTTGAAATTTGGCATCTTTTAATCAGGCCCTACTAGGGAAATGACTTTGGAGGTATGGCCATGAAACCACTCATCTGTGGCGAAGGGTCATAGCCATGAAATATGGGGAGGGAAAAGAGGGTTGGTGGTGCACTAGAGCTTGTAGAAGGGCTCTTGGTTGTGGGTTATGGCGGAGTATTAGTGAAGGGTGGGATATTTTCGCTAAGCATTTCTCTTTTGTGGTGGGGGATGGTTCTCGTATTCTTTTTTGGCATGATAAGTGGACTGGGGATGTTCCTCTTAAAATTTTTTATCCTCAGTTATTTTTGTGTTCAGGCAATAAGGAGGCTTGTATTTCTGAAGTGTTAAGCCCTCTAGTGGGTGATAATGACAGAGTGTGGAGTTTAAGATTTTATAGGGAATTTAATGATTGGGAGTTAGTGGCTTCCTACTCCCTTTTTCATTTCATCCAAACTCGAATTCCTAGGGGTGGAGGGTGTGACAGGCTTTGTTGGGATCTTAATGGAAGTGGGAAGTTTGATATTCGGTCTTTTTATCATAAGATTCAAAATGTAGCTTCTTCCACTTTCTCTTGGAAGGGCATCTGGAAAGTTAAAGTTCCTAAAAGGGTGGCTTTTTTCATGTAGACAGCAGCTCATGGTCAGATTCTAACCTTGGATAACCTTATGCTTCGTGGTCGCCCTTTGGCGAATTGTTGTTGTATATGTTGTTGCAATGCGGAATTTGTGGATCACCGATTACTTTTTTGTCCGATAGCTCATTCTTTATGGATGTATATGGTTCGGCTGTTTGGGATCGATTGGGTGTTGCCAGGTTCAGTTGTGAACTTATTATTTGTTGGTATCATTGGCTTAGGAAGCATAGTTCTGATATTTGGAATTTGGTTCTAGATTGTTTATTGTGAACCATTTGGACTGAACGGAATCGGCGGTCTTTTGAAGATGAGGGCAAAACTGTGGTTCAGTTATTAGAGTTTTGCCAACGGACTCTCTTTGATTGGTCTCGTTGTTGGGGTTTCTCGGATTGTTCTACCCTTATGGATTTTCTTTCATAGATTAGGGCTGCTTCTTTTTGTTCCTTTTTTTCCTTCGTTCACTACCATGAACTCTTTGTATTTTTCTTGTTCTTCTTTTATTAATAATATTCTCTTCTTACTTATCAAAAAAATGTGTGGACAATTCGATTGAGTGCATAGTTTTTGATGGATAGCTAAAACTAACCCTATTTATTATTTGATTTGATTTCCTGGTATACATTCTAGGAGCTTACTTGTTAATTATTCATTATTTATTTTTTTTTTATAAGAATTATTCATTATTTCAATCACTTAGCATGTGCTGGCCAAACATCTGGAATAGTAAATAGGTAGTTAGTTAGTTAGTTACTCTAACCAACTAATCATAGCTGTAACTACAACAGTAATTGATTACCTGCCTAGGGAATCATTACAGGTGATTTAATAGCCTATCATGTAAGAATCCTAATGTTACAAACCTATGGATAGAACTTATCCTTGAAAACCGGCTTGCAAGGAGAGGGTGTCCAAGAGCTTATAAACACATGATTAAGCTTATACTTAATTCAGGTAGGACACTAGGATCATAACACACCACCACACTTTGCAGCCGACATCTATGATGGCTCACTCTAGCGACACTGACCTGATGGTAGCCCTTTTTCTTTGGTGGCTCCACTCACTTATCAGTTATTTTAATCTATCCTCTAGGTTGTCCCCTCCGGGATTCAACCACAAAACCGCAACTCATTTGATCTCATACTCAATGAGTTACGCCCGATTACTTGGGATAGTGGTTGGCTCTAACACCAAATTTTACAAACCTATAGGTAGAACTCACCCTTAAAAACTGTCTTGCAAGGAGAGGGTGCCGAAGAGTTTATAAACACATGATTAAGCTTATACTTAATCCATGTGGGACACTAGGATCATAACACCTAACATTTCCTTCCACATTTAAAGCAACTTGCCCACAAGGTGAGGGAAAAGGAGTTGCAGCTTGTAAAGTGATTCCCAAGTAGCATCTTCAGGTGGTGCTCCCAGCCATTGAAACAAAACCTCAGTAATAGTTCTAGACCTCAGAGTTTTTGATCTTGTCTGCAACAAGCAATAGTTTTTGGCACTAAATGTCCTTCATTATCTTGAGGATGCTGTGTAGGGAAAGGAATTATATGTTCTCAGCTTAAGCTTTAAGCAAGAAACATGAAATGCAGGATGGATCTTAGAGTCTGAAGGTAAGTCCAGCCTATAAGCCACTTGTCCAACTTGTTGCAACACCTTGAAGGGTCCGAAGTACCTTGTAGATAACTTCCACTTGCCCTTGTAAGCTAAAGATTACTGCTTATACAGTTGAAGTCTCAAATAAACCCAGTCACCAACTTGGAGAGATCTGGCAGTACAATGCTTATCTGCTTGGAGCCTCATCTTTTCCTGTGCAGCCACCAAATTACCCTTAAGAAGAGCTAGAACATCTTGCCTTTGTTGCAACAATGTGTCAATAGCATCCACCCTAGTAGTACCAGGAACATAAGCTTGTAACTTTGGAGGAGGAAAAGCATATAAGGCTTCCAAGGGACTTAGCTTGAGAGCTGTGTGGAAGTTGGTGCTGAACCAAAACTCAGCCAAAGGAAGCCACTCAGCCCACCTATGAGGTCTGTCACTAGCAAACGCTTTTAGGTATTGTTCCAAATTTTTATTCAAAATTTCAGTCTGGCCATCAATCTGAGGGTGATAAGCTGTGGACATGGCTAACTCCACTCCTTTTAACTTGAACAATTCAGACCAGAAAAGAGAAGTGGATCTAGCATCACTGTCACTAACAAGAGTCACTGGCATACCGTGAAGCTTGAATATGTAATGCATATATACTGAAGCAACCTTAGCAGCAGTATAAGGATGACAAGTGGAAAAAAATGAACATATTTTGTTAATCTCTCCAGCACAACCAGAATCACTTCATAACCCTGGAACCGAGGCAACCTGTCCACAAAATCAAGACTAACATCAGTCCAAGGAGTGATAGGAATAGACAAGTGTTGGAGATGAAGTTTCAGATTTGATTCTCAGGAAAACATCACATTCTTGTATGAATACCTTGAGATTAGCTTGCATACCCTGCCAATAGAAATCCCTCTTAGCCCTTTGGAATGACTTAAGAAACCCAGAATGGCCTGCAATGGGGCTGCTGTGAACAAGATGCAGAATTTGGGACTTAAGTGGACAATGAGATCCCAAATAAAAACATTCCTTTGTAGAAAAGCAACCCATTATGAATAAGGAAGCCCTTAGGAAGAGACTCTCTTGTAGAGTGAGACTTAAAAAGCTGTTGAGCAAAGGCATCTTGGTGATAACTATCTTTAAGGAAAGATAACCAAGTAGGATCTGGTAGAGACACTAAAAACAAGCTAGCAGTCTTGTCCTCTTGCTGGTCAGATTCTAGAACCAAGGGTCCTTGCCTGGAAAGAGCATCGGTCACTTTGTTCTCAGTGCCTTTATTGTATTCAACCATAAATGCATAGCCCATCAACTTAAACAACCATTTTTGTTGAGTTGGTGTAGCAATACTTTGCTTTAGTAAGAACTTCAAACTATGCTGGTCAGTTCTAACAATGAAGGGTCTACCCAACAATTAAGACCTCTATTTCCTCACAATAGTGGCCAAAGCTGGTATTCTTTCTCATAAGTAGATAAATGAAGGTTTTACCCTTCAAAGTATGGCTATGAAAGGCAATTTGATGTAGGACAAGCTAGGCTTCCCACCTAGATTAGTCCCACCGTAGACTTTAGGCTTCCCACCTAAGGTGTTTGGATTCACCACCAAACAAACATAGTGCAATTTTTGCAAATAATCTCAATAATAATAATCATAGTTTGTGAATACAAAAGAAATCATCCGGATCTTTATATGCAGCTTCTAGGAATCACAAAGGTAAGGATAAACTCTCCTAAACAATGTCAAATACTAATCTGATAATCCTAAACAATTTCAAATACTAATCTGATAATCCTAAACAAAGGATAATGATGAACAACTAATCCTAACCAAACTCAAATATCAATCCAAACTAAACAAATAATTACGTTACAATCTGAAATTATTCACGGAAAATCTAAAATGAAATATTGAAATAACTTTTGGTTATGCTCCTACACTATACTCACCTGGTTTAAGAAAACTCGACCTCGAGTTTTGTAGTGATGAAGAATTAGGACTTTGTAGCGTACTACTTCCTTCAAATTAGAAATCACCCTAGGAAGCACTGAGAGTAGAATGACCTTCAATTCCACGACACTATAGAACTCCTCTAGAAACACAAAATCAATGTGTTGAATAGGCACAATTTTATCTTGAACCATAGTATCAACCTTTTGGACTTCATCAACCTGTAGATGTTCATCAACCTCATGGATCATGAAGGGCTCAATAGCACTATCATCATAATCAACCTCCACATCAAGTGCACCCTCTAAATCTTCGCTCACTTGTTGAAATTTCTCTTCTTGTGTAGTCTATAATAGGTTCTTCTTGCTGCATGAATGTTGAAACATCATCTATTGGCACTTGTACCTCTATTTCAACATTAGTCTTTCGTGGAACCTGAGCATCCTTTTTCTAAGTAGAAGAGTCTAGCAAAACCTTTATTATTTTTCTTAAGCTATGGCGGTGAGTTCTTGATGGAAGGATGAGGTGTTTTCTTGCTGAATACTATCTCTGTGGTGTAGAAAATTCCCATGAGAGTATTGAGGTTGGTAATTCTCTTGATAGCATTGGGGAACATATTTCTCTCTAAGTATTTGTTTTATTTCATTCCAATCAGTTATGGCAGGCTTGCTCCTTCCTTTGCAATGATTCTCAATACTACGACAAAAGTTTCTAGCTCTACTTCTCAATTTCAACTAGGCAAACCTAACCTTATTAGCATCTGGTAGACATATTTGATCAAAGAATTGATCCATCTCATCTAGCCAATTGATGAGGGTCCATGGATCTGGATGTCCATCAAATATTGGTGCTTCTAAGACTACCATGATTCATAGGAATAGATTTTCAACAATTTGAAATGAACATTTAGTGGACATGATTCCCACGGCTAGAGCAATAAGTGTTGGACCTTGATTGGGCTGGTTTAGTGACCTAGTGCTGCCCTGGACATGGGTCACTTGGTTGAAGCAAACGAGGTGGACTATGGACTCCTCACGTATCTGCTGGAACATTCTCCTTTTGACTTTATTTATTTATTTTCAAATAACAATATTCAAGAACAACTACAACTTAAAACACTAAAGATGGAAAATTAAGCTAAAAGAAACTAAGGCTTTAGAGGAAACTAAACAAGTAACACAGAGGAAAAATATCATAGAGGGCGGCGCTGGATTCATCGGAGAAGAGGCGGCATGGACTCAAGGGCGACGGCTGTCATCAACGCTCAAAGGTGGAGATCGGTGCTTGTGAGTAGCAGCATGGAGAGATCGGTGATGGCTTCTTGTATTTCGGACCTGGTAGTGTGGGTTTTGCATATTTGAATCTGTGGTTTTGTATAGGTTGGATCAAAAATGGGTTTGGGGTGTGAGAGTTGCTGTGACGGGTTATTAATTTTGTTTTGAAGGGAATAGGGTTCTAAGTTTCAGAGCCTTGAATCGGGAAGAATGGTGGGATTATAGGTTTTGTGGGTTTTGTGGTGGAATTTGGGTTCTTTGTTTCTGAGCAGAGATGGCTTGATTGGTGGTAATTGCAAAGATCTTGTGAGACATGCTTGGAGTGTTGATGATCGTGGGTTGTACTGCTGGTCGGTGTGGGTTTGGGCTGGTCAGACGTGGTTTTCGATTGCTGAAAGGGGGTGATCCGGTTGAGCTCTGATACCAAGTTGATGTAGGAGAACCTAGGCTTCCCACCTAGATTAGTCCCACCTTAGACCTTAGGCTTCCCACCTAAGGTGTTTGGATTCACCACCAAACAAACACAATGCAATCTCTACAAATAGTCTCAACAATAATAATCATAGTTTGTGAATACAAAAGAAATCATCCGGAGCTTTATATGCAGCTTCTAGGAATCACAAAGATAAGGATAAACTCTCCTAAACAAATCCTAAATAATTTCAAATACTAATCTGATAATCCTAAACAATTTTAAATACTAATCCGATAATCCTAAACAAAGGCTAATGATGAACAACTAATCCTAACCAAACTCAAATATCAATCCAAACTAAACAAATAACTACGTTACAATCTGAAATTATCCACGGAAAATCTAAAATGAAATATTGAAATAACTTTTGGTTATGCTCCTGCATTACATTTGGTCGATTACCTTGGATCAAGACAGCCATTAACCCAAACCCAGAGGCATCACATTCTATTAAAAAGGGTTGAGTAAAGTCAGGAAGAGCTAGGACTGGAGGACTAGCTACTGCTGCCTTTAATTGATTGAAGGCCAATTTAGCTTTCTCACTCTAGTCAAAAGAATCCTTATTAAGCAAATCAGACAAGGGTTGAGTAATGGAACCATACCCTTGAATGAACTTTCTATAGTAGCCTGTAAGAGCTAGAAAGCCTCTCAGTGCCCTTACATTTTCTGGTGTAGGCCACAGTTACATAGCACTAGTTTTCTTGAGATCAGCCCTCACACCTTGGCCAGAAATAAGATGACTAAGATATTCAACATCAGAACACCCAAATAAACATTTAGATTTCTTAGCAATGTAGATGATTGGTAAGAAGGAGCTTCAGTTGATCAAATAGGTTCTTCCACTGGGAACTTCATTACATCTTGTTCTTATGTTAATATGGTGGAAAAGCTCTTCAAATTTGCTTAGAATAAGGATTGCCAAAAGATGGCTGCTAGAAATTAGCCAGATAATTAGTTCTTTCTTTCTTTCCGATCAATTATGGGTGGTTCTTGCAATTTCTTTATTGAATCCAAATTTTTTCAATTGGTGGTAAAGGAAGGGGAGCGTTATTTCTCTTTACAGATTTTTGAGCGGGGCAAATACTTCATGAAATCGGTTTTTATGGGTAAGAATGCGGCACAATGGCTGATGAAGAATATTGAACACATTGTCACTTTGAGGGAGGATGATATAGCTTATACACTCCAACGGAGCTCCAACGCTTTTTGCCAATTCTTATTATTGACTGAACTCAAAGTTGGTGGGTTTAGGAGCTCCATTATTATCCCAGAGGCAAAGCAAGGAATGGCTGGAGGGTGTTTGGGCTTGAGTTAAGAAAGGTGCTGGAACTTGACCAATATGTGGTTGGTGGTTCTGGTCATTCGAAATTTGTTACTCAGCCTCATAAGGACTAGAACTTTTGTTGAGACGGTAAAGGGCCATCCCGTGTAGGTCAGGGGTAGAAACCAACCACCCCATGATAAGGTTAGAGGAGGAGAGGGTGGTGAAGATGAACCCAGAACTTGCACAGAGTGCGTTGAGCAGAATTCTGGCGGGCAAACCAAGTCAGACAGCCCATGGAGGCGTTGCATTAATGCAGACTTTAATTTGGGAGAGACAAACCCGGTAGGAAATAAAAAAAGAGATTTCCTTTGAAATTCAAATGAATCTGTTTATGGAAAAGGACGTTATTTTTGAGGACTTCTCGGTGGACAATGAAGGGTTTGACCGTGGTTCGTGGGATTTTTTTACAAAATAACTATAAAATCTAAACAATATCATTAGTTAGCAAACGTTTCAAACTATTTTGGTTTATAACAATTCGAGTTTGGTGGAGTTGATTTGTGGGTTGTAAAATCGAGTTTAGTATACTCGATTTTCCTTTTTTGCAGCAGATGACGCAGGGAAACGGCGCACAGAAATCGAGTTAAATAAACTCGATTTCTATGCATACAAACGGACTCGATTTCTATGTGTAAAAACCGAGTCTAATACGACTCGATTTCTATGTGTAAAAAACGAGTCTATTAGACTCGGTTTATATGTACAAAAACCGAGTCTAATAGACTCAGTTTTTCTACACAGAAATCAAGTCCTGGACTTGGTTTCTATTTTCTTTTGCCACACGTAGAACTCAACAAAACTCTCTCATTCCCTCCCACACTCACAGTGCGTCCATTCCATCTCGGTCTCAGCTCCGCTCTCTGATCCGGCTCCGTCGCCGTTCCGTCGCACTCATTCCCTCTCTTCAGCTCCGTCCTTCTCCGTCGCCGTCGGCCCTCCATCTCGCTTCGTCTCAGTCTCAGCTCCGGTCTCTCACTCTCCGTCGCCGTCACCGTCGCCGTCATAGAAACCGAGTCCATTGGACTCGGTTAGGCTACTGCAGTACTGAACGTAGGCGAGTATATTTCATTTTTTCCCTGCACCTTCTGATTTCATTTTTTCTTCCCTGCACCTTCTGATTTCATTTTTTCTTGTTCTTGAGTCTTCTGATCAATTGCAATTCATTTTTTCTTGTTGGAACGACTGGTTTTGTCAATTTTTCCCTGCACCTTCTGATTCTTCAGTCAGGAACGAGTGGTTCTGCAGACAAAGAAACCGAGTTCAAAGGAGTCGGTTTCTAAGCCTGAAAAACAAGTTCATTGAACTCGGTTTTCAAGCCTGGAAATCGAGTTCAACGCTGTCGGTTTCCAAGCCTGGAAACCGAGTTCATTAAACTCGTTTTTCAGGCTTAGAAACCGACAGAGTTAAACTCGATTTCTGCCTACGTGGCCACTCCGCCAACCTCAGCTAAAAACCCAGAAATCGATCCTCCTTAACTCGAATTGCTAGAAACCAAAATAGTTTAAAACGTTTACTAACTAATGATATTGTTTGGGTTCTGTTGTTATTTTCTAAAAAATCCCTGGTTCGTGGAGGTGTCTGGGGAAGGAAAGAAGGCGTGTTGTGTTGTGTTGTATGGGATTGCACCATGGGTGGACCAAAAAATTTTAAATGGGTTATAATGAGGGTAAGCCAGCGGTGTGGTGGGCCTAGGCCTGAATCCATTACAAAGTAAGTGCAGCGTGGTTCTTTCAACCCAAGTTCTTCGGGCCCAATTATTTTGGTGTTTAGGTTTGGCTGACCCAAGACCTTTAGCCTATGACTCGGTGATGGTGTCGATTGTTGAGCTCTAAAATCTCTCACGAGACCTCTGTTCTTCAGAATGAGGTATTGGGTGGCTTGCGAAGCCAGCGATGGAGGTCAACTTTCGATGGCACTAGGTACGGCATCTCCAGTGAGTTCGAGGTCATCTATTGGCCATTTCTTGTCTGAGTTCTTTCTAAACTTATCGAGAGCTAGGCTAGTGGATTTGGGTGTCTAGGATGGGGATGAAAGTGGCTGGGACAGTGGTGCAATTGTTGCTCAGGGGATAGATCATTATTGTGACATTCCAACAGGTGCTCGTGAATCTGACCAGTCCATGCTAGCTATGATACCCACGAAGGCTGATTGTGGTTCTCCTGGGGCGAGTGCTTTGGCTGAGGGAGAGGTGGTTAATTTAGAGCTGGGTTTGGGTGATGTGGATAGTTTCCCCCCTCTGATGACTATCACTCCCCTTGGGCTGGCTTTGTCAGCTTAGCTGAATAGTGGAACTGAGGTTTTGGGGCTTGAGAATACGTTTGATATTTCAAATTGGGTGAAACACAAAATTCCTAACTTTAGTAAGTTGGTGGGGCTTCCTTTGAGACAACATGAGAAGATGTGTATTGTGTTATTTCAAAGGCTAGAGAGGGAAATGGAAGTCGCCAACCTATTGCATAGGAAAGCTGTTGTTCATCGAAAAATCTCTAAGGATAAGGGGAAGAGAGTCGAGGAATTTGATATCTTCGGTTAATTATGATGGTAAGTAGAGCTTTGGCTGCTGTACAGAGCTAGAGATAGGGAACTAACAGTCTTTATGAAGCTAAAGATGATTTCATGGAATGTTCGAGGTTTGAATAACTTACGGAAACATTTGGTAGTAAAAAACTTTTTACGTGAGTGGAATTGTGATGTAGTCTGCCTTCAAGAAACTAAACTTGTTGGCATGGATAGACAGATAGTTTGCAGCTTGTGGAGCTGTCCTTATGTGGCCTGTGTGGCTTTAGATGCAGATCAGATGGCTGGTGGGGTTCTAATGATGTGGGATAAGAGGGTTTTAGAAAGGTTGGAGGTTATGATGGGTTACTTTTTTGTGTCAGTTCGGTGGCAGGGTGTGGGGGATAGTTTTACTTGGGCTTGTTCAGGGGTTTATGGCCCAAATGATAATAATATGACGGGGCAGACGTGGGATGAGTTGATTGGCATTCAGCAGTATTGGGATGTTCCATGGTGCTATGTTCGGGATTTCAATATTGTTCATTTTCCAAGTGAATGCTTAGGTGATTAATAATTGTTAATTTCTTTTAATTTGTTAATAATTATTAAATTTGATTTTTTTTTTCTTCATTATAGTGATTTTAATATTTCAAGTAGCCAATGACCATCGAAATTATCCAAAAATTAGTTGTACGATCTCTTTGATTTTTTTTTTTGGTAAAAGTGCATGACATTATTTTTTATAACTTACATTTAATAGTTTTAGGCAACTAGTTATAAAACTATTTATATGTTTAATTTAAACAAGGAATATTATTACATTATTACTTAAAAAAGTTGCGTGACTAAAACTACGCAAGAATCTCAATCGCCAAAAGTGACAGGCAAAGTTTCCAATCCCCTCTATGAGAATTCTGGGTCTCCAGCTGACTTTTTGGAAGGTCAAGGGAAATGAGACAAGGGGACCCACTATCTCCTGTGCTGTTTTTTTAAATTATGATGGAGGTTTTTAGTAGGATGTTGAAAAGAGTTGAAGGGACCAGCTTACTTCGTGGTTTTAGGGTTGATGGTAGGCGGGGTGGAGGAGAATGTGTCTTGCATCTTTTGTTTGTGGATGATACAATTCTTTTCTGTGATGCTGATGTGGAGCAGATCTTATATGTTCGGATGCTATTACGTAGTTTCCAGGCTATAACGTGCCCGTTTGGTTTCAACTGAAACCTGCGTTCACGTTTCACGTTTTGCACTTTTTTTTTTTTACCTGCGCGTGAACAGTAACCTCACATGGGTTCACTGTGCAGGGGACAAAAATTACTGTTCATGCACTGTTCATTACTGTTCACAGCACTGTTCATGCACTAAAAAATATTAAAAATGGGTCCTACGGTACTATTCACACATTTAAAAATTATTTTGCTACAGTGTTTTCAATTTTCAGTTTTCAGTTTCAACAACAATAAGTTCAATCCAAACAGACCCAACAAGTTTGAAGGTTAATGCCATGAAGAGTGAAAAAATGGTTCCAATAGGGGAGGTTAATAATGTGAATGCCTTAACAGAGATTTTGGGTTGTAGGATTGGTACTTTGCCTATGACCTATCTTGGTATGCCATTGGGGGCTTCCCATAAATCCCCAACTATTTGGAATCCTATTTTGGAGAAAATTGAGCGGAAGTTGGCCAGGTGGAAGAAGCTGTATTTGTGAAAAGGTGGAAGACTGAATTTACTTAAGAGTAAGTTATCTAGTCTTCCTAAATATTTATCTCTTTTAACCATCCCTACGCATGTGGCTAACAAAATTGAGAATTGCAAAGGGATTTCCTATTGGGGGATTCCAAGACACATTTGGTGAGGTAGGATAAGGTGTGTGCGTCTATGGAAAATGGTGGTTTAGGAGTAAGAAAATTAACTAGGGAAATGGTTATGGCGATTTGGGGTTGAGGAGACAAGGCTTTGGAGAAGGGTTCTAGCTTTGAAGTTTGGGGAAGAAGGGGGGATGGACTTCCAAGTTGGGTAGGGGTGTGCATGGGTGTGATTTGTGGAGAAGTATTCGGATGGGCTGGGAGGTCTTTAGCAAAAATATTCAGTTTGAGATAGGGGTGGGGAATAAAGTGAAGTTTTGGACAGATCGGTGGTGTAGGGATTTACCATTCCATGTGACCTTTTCGGTTGTGTATTGGATTGCCACTAATAGAGAGGCTTCTATGGACTCTTCTCTTGAAAGGTTGGGATGGAGGAATGGAGAAGTTGGAATGTTTGTTTCATTCGAGAACCAAATGATTGGGAGGTGGGTGTTGTGGATGAATTCCTTTGTACTTAGGGATCTAATTTACTCCAAAATGAAAATGGAGACCGTATGAAATGGAGGTTGAAGAAGAATGGAGGTTTTGATATCCGCTCGTTTTATAACAAGTTTCGAGGTCTCTTGCCCATTGTCTTTCCTTGGAAAGGTATTTGGAAGGTTAAGGCTCCTTGGCGTGTTTCTTTCTTTGTTTGGATTGCAGTTTAGGATAAGATTTCTACAAGTGACAATTTGTGGGGTAGAGTCTTTGATTTTGTTGATTGGTGCATTATGTGTTGTTGTAGTGAGGAGACAGTGGATCATTTGCTACTTCATTGTGAATAGGTGTATCGGTCGTGGAGCTTGGTTTTTAGATCTTTTGGGATTTTATGGGTTTTGCCAAGATCGGTTGTAGATACTCTTTTTGGTTGATGGAATTGGTTGGGAAAGCACTCATCTAGAATTTGGAATTTAGCTTTGTTATGCTTAATGTGGTGTATTTGGAGGGGAGAGTAATTGGCGTACTTTTGAGGAGGTGGAAAGTTTCGGAGACCAGTTGCTTGCTTCTTTTAGTGGTTCTCTTTATGATTGGTCTAGGGTTTGGGGACTCACTTCTAGTGATTCTCTCCTGTTGTTCCTTTCTAATTAGTTTGTTCTTTGTTTTTTCTATCTTTTTTCTCTCTCTGTAATCTTTGGTTTGCCTTATGCTCTTTTTGCATAAGGTATTTTTTGAATATATATATCTCTTTCTTACTTATCAAAAAAAAAAAAAAAAAAAAAAAAGATTGGTAAGAAGCATTTCCAGAACAACCCTTAAATGTTTTAAGTGATCATTATAACATTTACTAAATGCCAGATTATCATTAAAAAAAAAAAAATACAGAACCAACTTTTTCAAGTCTTAAATAAACTTTCACCATTTAAGAAGGTAGAATCCGAAGGTTGTAGACCTTGGAGCAACACCCTTTTACCCATATAAAAGAACTTCATGGTCAATAACTGGAAGTCCCAGCAAATCTCCCCTGGTGTCCGCAGCTATTGAGTACCCAACACAACTTCACAACCCCCCAAATACAGTATATTAAAATCAACTATGAATTTGCGACCTTGCATAGAAATAGTAACCCCATGACACACCCCGTGTCTTAATCATAGAGCCATTAGCTACTTTGACTTCAAGATTTGGGAGGTATCAAACTGCAATTTCAGACTTGATAACTTAGCGGCATTAGAAAATTATGGGTACTCCCTGTATCAAGGAGAGTTACTATTTCTTGATTCTTGATTTTACTTTGAACCCTCATAGTATTTGATGAAGGGCTACCCACCATCGCATAGAGTGTAATTTCAGCATTACAACTATCTTCCATCACTTCATGATATGTGGACCCAACTACAGCTCCTTGATCATCTAATTCTACCAACTGCATACCTTGATTGCGTTCAATTGACAAAGATGAACCCTCCAATAAAAAAAACTTAGCACCTTTACATTTATGACGCACTTGCCACTTCTCATCACAATTGTAACAAAACCCTTGTTTACTCCTTTCCTCCATTTGAGCCCCAGTCAACCCACAAACATACCAACTTGTTCAGCATCCTGGAACCACACTAATGCCTCCCCATCCATGTGATAAGATATCATAAGTACCTTCTGATGCTCTGGTGTATTGTAGAAAGAAAAAATTCGTTAGCCCTATAAATCCAGCAACTTGGATCCTCTCCTTGGAATTTAGGAAATTCCAATTTCAAGGGTTTGCTTGGATCAACCAGTGTCAACTCAGTTGAAGCTGCATGTCCTTGTAACCCAGAAGAAGAATGTCTCTTATCTTCTGCCTGTGCCATTTTCTGCATAAAGGCATTGATTGATTGCAGCTGCTTCTGAATTTCTTGTACAGTCTGATCATGGTGATCTGTAACTCTGCTCAAAGCTGCAAATCTGTTCTTGGATTTGAAGAGAAGCACCAGTTTTTGTCATGGTGGAATGGTAGGAAGAACTGCTCTGATACCAAATGTTAAGACTTTAACAGTTCTAAAGAATGAAAATGGTGGAATTGAGATTGTTACTTCAAGGGAACCGGTCCTCTTAAGAATAGAGAAGAGAGAGAAGAGAGACTTAGACTAAGAGTGTTCTTATTTCTGCTTACTTCTAATCACAGTACCATTCCCTTATTAATAGGCACAAATAGGTAGTTAGTTAGTTGGTCTAACCAACTCACTGTAACTACAACAGTAACTGATTACCTGCCTAGCGAATTATTACAATACAATGCAAATGTACAATACAATCATATAGATGAGTCCTATCATGTAAGAGTCCTAATAGTATGTGATTTTGTTTTTGTCAACCATGGGGCTTAAGTATGCATATAACAGTTAACAACACAAGAAACAATATTCATAAAAGCTATGACTTGATGCTACATTTCGCGAGACCTAAACTCTTTTGTGGAAATTACGAAAATAACAGTTTCATCAAGTATGAGGTCTATAATATTTGTCTCGTCAATTTGATCAACCACAGATTTGGCATTCTCAAGTCACAAATATGCATGGTTGGGGACAGATTAGATACTGATGTTCTTTTTGGACAAAATGGTGGTTGCAAAACTCTTCTTGTTCTCTCAGGTAACTAATACTTTTGAATAATTTATCCTTTGGTTAGCTTCGTGTATTGTCATATATAATCTGATCAAGCCCAATTTCCCCCCCCCCCCCTCCCCTTTTTGTCTTGACAGGTGTGACTACATTGCCAATGCTTCAGAATCCAAACAATTCCATACAACCAGATTTCTACACCAACAAGATTTCAGATTTCCTTTCCCTCAAACCTGCAACTGTATGATGTTCATATAAGCACATTGTGACATTTTCCTTGGGCACATCTGTTCATTTTTAACCTTATTAATAATGAATTGTTGATATACAAAAGTCGTTCATTTTTTTTTTTTTTTTCTTTTCATGAAATGAACAAACTGGGGATTGAACTTAGAAACATACTTTTGTTGTAGTTCCAATAATGAAAAGTAAAAAATATTAATCATTCCTACATGTATTATTGTTCATGTTATAGTACAGTACTATTTTTAGTTAACCTTATTCTTCTCTCTCTCTCTCTCTCCCTTTTTTTAATTTCAATTTTTTATTTTGGTGGAATGAATTTGGTTCTTTAGACGATAGATTGATTATTGGACACTTGGTAAGTAAATATATAGAAGAGATTCAGCTTTCGGCTGTCCTTCCAAAGCCTTTTACTCATAGGCCCCAAGTGGTAAAATTTATATATTTTGAATGGTTGTGGACTGTCTTACTGAAACAAGTAAACTGTAATGTGGCAAGTACTGTAATGGCTAACAAGGAGGATCATATAGGCATTATGCTATTCTCTCCAGTCCATTCAGGCCCATCACTTTCCCATGTGTTCAACTAAAGCAAGTTTACTTGGTCATACTCCTGATGTGGCAAAGTAGGTTTCCTTATTTGGGCTTATATGTTTCCAATCATCTCCTCCTACCAATAGGCAATAGCCTGCATGTTTGTAGTACATGCTAGCAACATAGTTTAATATGCACATGCTAGCAACATTGTTGGTTGTTGGAATGACTACTAGACATCAAGAAAAACCAAAACTTTATGGTCCGTTTGGATTGAGGGGGAGGGAGGGGAAGTAGAGTAGAATAGTGTAAATTTAACCCAAAATTAGCTTATTTTCAGTCAACTCTACTTTACTTCCTTCTACTCCCCCTCCTTCTCCCCTCAATCCAAACAGGCCATTAGTCTAGGCAAAACAAACTAAGTTGTACCCGGCTTGTTTACTATATAAAAGGTGAATGCCTATTTGAAATATGAAGCACCGACATTCAGAAACCAATATGAACCTCTTTTTTTGGTTGAGAAACCAGACTAGTAGCCTAGGCTTTATTAGAAACAAAAACCAAAAAAAAAAAGGAATTAATGAACATCAAAGAGAGCCAAGGGGGCAATGTCATCCAGCAGGTCCTCTATCTAGGCTTGAAACTCTAACCCAGATTTGGCCTTTTTTACTAATGCATCAGCTACCCTATTACAAGAACATTTAACATGGCTGAACTCAAAGCAGGATAAATGAGAAACATGGGTAAGAATGTCGTCGATCATGTTGCCATACGGAGCTTCACTAGCAGACTTGTGATTAAGAGCTTGTATCACAATCATTGAGTCACCCTCAAAAATTACTTCATGGATACCGATTTCAAACGCAAACTTCACAACACGACGGCATGCCAAAGCTTCAACCTTGACAATTGAATTTGGAAAGGGGACACTCAGCCAAAACAATAATCACCTTGCCTTGATTGTTGCGAATTACCACCCCAAACCAGCCATGTGGTTATTGCTAAACATGGCACCATTAAAGTTTGCCTTGAATCCCAGGGAAGTCAAGGGGGGAGGGGGGGGGGCACCATAGGCTGGGGGGAGCAGTTGGAAAGTTCACAGGCTATGCATCTTGAGCACAAATGAAGTCCTGGAGAAACTTTGCAGCATTTGGACCAACTCTGTCTAGCGGTTGAGATGGGAGTCCAAGCCTTAGAGCATTCCGATGATTCCAAAGCCTCCACGCCATACAGATGAACAACTCGACCCTGTTATCATAAAAAACCTACAAAAATCAAGACAATAGGTTAAAAAATCAACTGGTGGGGAAGAGGCCGCTTGGCTGAACCAAACATGGTCACTCCACACCTTCTCCAACCTGGGATAGCCCCAAATAGCACGCAATGGGTCCTCAAAAGTAGTTCTGCAAATGTTGCATTGATCCAAATCAACAATATGGCACTGAAACAGATCATTCGTGGTTGGCAAGGCTTTGTTGCAAGTTCTCCAAGCAAAAAGCTTCACTTTGTTAGGGACTTGTAGCTTCCAAAGGCCTCTCCAAAATTTCTTTTGGGGGTTTGGATTGGAGCTACTAGCACTATTTGCCAAAGTAGCATTGGCCAATGATAAGCACGCACTACGAGTAGTAAACAGTTCTGTAGGCGTTTGAGACCATATTAGACAATCAGGGGGAAGTCTAGCACTAAGAGGGATGCTAAGAATAAACTTGGCTTCATGAGGCAAGAACAGTTGCTGAACTTGATCCTCTTTCCATGTAATTGACTCGGTATCAATGAGAGCACTGACTTTAGCATCAAGGGTAAGAGAAGGTGGTGGAGTGATGACAGTTTTGCAAATTTTATCTAGTAACCATTTGTCTTCCCTGATGCACACGGATTGCCTATTCCAAACCCGCCACACCATGCCTTTTTTAAGAACATCTTTCACACTTAAAATGCTCTTCCAAGCGTAAGAACCAAGTGTGGATTCTTTGGCAAATAGAGTAGCCAAGATTGAATCTTGCTTTAAAAACCTTATGACATAGTGAATCCGGATTATGCATCATGCGCCACACTTGTTTACCTCGCAAAGCATCATTAAACTTCTTAATCTCCTTGAACCCCATACCACCATTTTCTTTGGCCTCACATAACTGCTCCCACTTAACCCTGTAGATATCGTATTTTGCCCACCCTCGATTTGCGTGCTAGACCCCAAAAATATTAACTTTTCTCCATAGGGCCGCGGACATACGCGAACACACCTAGATTGATGTGGTGCAACCCATTTGGGCATCAGGGCACTCGAAGTGCCATTTTAGGTCAAATTGACCAAAATGTCCCTAGTCAACCTTGGATTGACCGAAAGTCAAAATTGGTCAAAATCATCTCAAAACAAAATTATTCATGTTTCTACATCAAACCCGAGTTACTTGGAGATTTTTGTCAACTTTGACCAAGTTTGACTCAAGGTTGACTCCCGAGGGCAACAAAAACCCTAATTTTGATCCAACTGTTAGAATTGGTTGAGACTAGCGTCATTGTAAAGATTATTGAATTCCCTTTTCAAAAACTATTCACGGGTCAAAATTGGAGTTAAAATGGTTGAGATATCTTGAAGATCGTGTGGAGCACATTAGTACTCTCCTCGAGGCCATAACTTTCAATCCGACCGTTGGAATTTCAATTTCTTTAGTGTTCAAGAAACTAGACACCCAGAACTTTCGAGGGACATCAAGATCAATTCAATCTGCATACCTAAGCCTATATTGTTGATGTCAGCATACCCAACACAGTGCACAAAAAGTGGCCATTGAACCTCAAAAAGCGTGCCAAGCTTATATTTAACCCCCAGAACCCTAGATTTCAAAAAAGAAAAAAAAAAAAAAAAGATTTTAGGCATTTCGGAGCACTTTTTTGGGCAGATTCTCTCTCTATTCCTCTCTAAATTCTCTCCCAAATACATCCAAAAACTTTTAATTCCTCTGTTTTCTCAACAATCAAGTGGATGCTTGGAGTGAGGGTGCGATTCCAAAGATACAAGCTAAGAGGGCAAGGATGCAAGCAAGAAGACACAATTCTGTGTAGGTGCATATTCGTCTAATTTACAATTTCCTATACCTTGGGTTGATTTACATTTACATGTAGTGTGAATATGCACCTACAGGGAAAAAGACGAAATTACAGATGGTAATGTCTAATTTATATTTTCTGTACATAGTTGGGCCATATTCTTGGAACGTTGGCAATGTCTGCTTTACTTTCCTGCTTTGTGTGATAGCATTGCGCATGATGTATGTATATCTATACATGCCTATATATTGGTGATAGTGCACTTTGTATGATGGACTCTTATGGCTACGTGAGTGACCCTCTCTAGTCATGAGTGCTCTTGACCTTGTAGTGTGAGTATGTGCTTAAGGCACTTACTGTAGGTGCATATTCACGCTATATTATGTGCGTGATCATTGTGGTGTGATTTTCTTGATCCATGTTACTTGAGTGACATTGGTTTCCCCGTGTATGCAACACGCATCAATATGCTTGATGCTTTGAGGGGCTCCAGCTTGTCTTAGCACAAGCATGTTGGCATGCGCCATATACATAGGAATGAAACCCTACCAATGCGTCATAGCGCACCAAACGCGAAACTTTGCCAGATTTTCACCATGAAAATGAGGCACCTTCGTTGCCATGTTTTCATAGCAAAAGCTTGGTGAGAGTAGTGTTTTGTGTGCTATGATGCACTCGTGGCGAAGCGCTGTCGGATTTCCACCATGAAAATAAGGCAAAATGTTGCTGGATTTTTGTCGTGGAAATTTTGCAACGATTCCAAACACACTAGGGAAGCATCGATCAAGACTACACCCTTTCTGAAACCAAATCTCAAAGCCCAATTCTGTTAAAGCCCCAAAAGCTAATGCCAATAACTTGTTGGACTGTCTACGGACAGGTATTGTAGGGTGCTTAACACCTTTCCCACACGTAACTCAAGAATCAAGATTTTTTATCCGGCCATATTAAATTAGGAAAAATGACATTTTTCTTAGCCTAGGATTGGTAATAAAATCAAATAGAGTTAGGTGACCAATCACACCTTAGAAAAAACCCAATGATTGGTGGCGAGTTCACTTACCTTTGGTACTCAATTAAAATTGACTCATTTTCCAATCACACACCAGAGGTATACCTTTCTTCATAGCACCTAAGCTTTGAGCCCACATATACATCTTGTGTACGCATCTTTAAGGGTGCGCACGAGCGTCGCCACGAGGGGTGGTCGAATCATTGTGAGGCATCGACAGACTGGTGACTCCACTGGGGATACTTAGAGAGCTTTTGATAAAATCTTAATCTTTGGATATTGGCTTTCAAAAACATTGAAATTGGCATTAGCCTCTAGGGCTTTCCTTTTGGAAAATGCTTTTACTATATCCTTAGTAATCTATTTTCAAAACTCAAAAATGTTTTTCAAAAATGTTTTCAAATGGTTTTCCAAAAATTGGCTTTGATGTATTTTCGTATGTGTGAAGCTTTCCTGATTTCCTGAGCATGCTTTGCAACTTTCCTTCGCATGTGCAAACCTAGGGTAGTAAGATTTAATTTCTGCTACACCTTTATCTATTCATCTGTTGTGCTTGGAAAATCTTTCCCCTTTCATTTCAAAATGCATGACATCACCCCTCATATTGGGTCGAACCTGGACTCAGCGTTGAAGGCAAATGCTGGATACACATACCTTAGATAGTTACTGGGCGCCAACTTGTAGGCACTTCTGGGTCCATGGGTGGACAGGAGTAGTTGAAAAGACCCCTCTTTATCCTCTCTATCCCACAACTTCTATGAAGGGAAGGATTAAATCATCGGGGTCCTCCCTAAGAATAGGACAAACTTACTAGTTAAGCTGTGTCTCATATAGTTGGCCTAGAGTAAGTCGAAATCCATGAGAACTAGGAAGAGTCAAGACGAGCGAACATTCAAGTCTAGGGTCGGATATCCTTTTTAGGATTGATTTCAAAAAGAGTTAAGGAGAAAGTGTTCAGTTTCCATTTGCAGGTTTGCCATTTTTGCTTGTGTCAAAGAGTTATGCTCTACTCCAGTTTCTATCCATCTTGCTCACATAGCATCTGTGATTAACCCCTACAAGGACATGCATGCATACACTAATGGCTTCGTCATGTAAATGTGTACAAATAAAATTTGTGGCAAGTAGTCGGAACTCCGTGCCAAGGAGGACATTGCCAAGAGTCCAAGATGTTCTCCAAGAAGGCAAAGCCATCAAGAATGAAGCCTCCACATCTTGTAAATTTGAACTTCCTTGTATTGTAAAAGGCCTAGTGTTGGAGCCATTGTATAGCCCGGTTTTGGGGGCATTGTAAAAAGCCAAAGTTTTGTAAATGCATTGTTTTCTTTGTAATGAAAAGAGAAGGGTCCATCTCGTAACTTCAAGCATGATATGAAAGTTCAGGTTACTTGCCAAAGCTTATGCATTAATTTTGCATCACTATAGAAACTCACCATGATAAAAACCCGCTCAAGGGTTTAAGCCAATTTCTGAAAATGATAGGAGCGTGTCCTTAAGCATTTTGATTGCAGGGGAACAATTCTCAAGTGAAGGTATGATCTTTGCCTACTTGCATAACATTGAGAAACCCTAAGAGGGATGGTCCCATGACCACTCGTGCATTAGTATCCACCTGAGCCTTAACGGTCCCTGGCCTTACAAGGGCATTCATGCATCTTCTGATATCTTTCACCTAATTGTATAGATAAAAGTTGGGTGAAAAGCAACCAGATCTTTCTATAGAGACAAGCAAGAGGCCAAGTTTTTCTTCAAAATTGCCAAAGAGATCGAGCCTTGCTTTCCTTGTATCAAATGCCGTTGTATCAAAATTGGATCCTTTGTCCAAGGATCATGGTGAATATTGTATCAGAAAAAGAACTTTGTATTTGCTTTGATCGTTGCAAAAACCTTTGCTATAGAAATTATGTCAAATTTTTCCTAAAAAGGGGCAAGGTGTTGTACCTTAAAATTTTCATTATGAAAAAGGGGTTCATCCCAAGATTTTTCAAAACCTATGCAAATGTTTAGTTGCTTGCCATAAAGAGGTTATGTTAAGTTTTGCATCACTTTAGAAACCCATTCAATGACAAAAAGTCCAAATCATGGAACTTCTCCCCCTTAATTGCAAAATGAAATAGGGGCATGCTTAAAGCATTTGGACATAAAACTGACATGTACTTTGGTTTTTTGTTTCCACCATGGAAATATCTCAATTGTGATCCTAACTCTTTGCTTTCCCATTCTTTCTTGAGGTGTGAGATAACATGTGGGAAGTTCTTTAAGCTTGTACAAAAGGATATGTGGCAAGAATGAAGAGCGAGTCGAATATTGAACAGAAACAATGGACCATTTCAGTTGAATGCCAACATTCTTTGGGGGATTGCAAAGTGGGAACCGGTTTTTGTCATCTAGTTGCAAACCATGTATGGGCTATTCAAGATTATTTGGTAGAACCTGCTGCCACATGGCATTTGAAACTAGAAAGGAATAAGCATGAATTGCTATTGAATGCCCGTACCATCATTGTCTTGACATTATGGTAGCTCATTGACATTCCAGTTGAGAGAAAATGGAGGAAGAGGATGGGGACTTTTAGAGGAAGTACTTAAAGATGAAAAGAGAAAGGGGATCTTGAGTGCATTCTCTGAAACTTGAAAATGAGATGATCAAGCCATTCCCAGAAATGTCTAAGGCTCTGGTCTATAGGAAGATCAGTAGGACCTAGGTCCATGGCTTTTGCTAGTCTTATAACTCTAGGGGAATGAGCCAAAGATGGTTTGAAGAGCAAGAAGCTTCTATAGATGTTCTCATTTGTGTCACACTTCAAGTGATAGGCTGAAAAGGCTAGTGCTACCAATAAGACCCTTGATTGGTCTTTTGCAATCCAAGCCAGTTGACTCATACCATCAAGATTGGTCTTGTCAAAGTATTTGGAGTTAATTCTTCTGAAATGGCTATCAGTGGCATAAACTCCTAAGGGTGCCTAACCCTCCCACTGCTTGTCAAGATGATTTCATGACTAGTCTGGATTCGACTATTCTTGGTACCGAAAAAAAGGACTTCTAGAATTAGCCCTTTGGGCATGCACACCAACAATCACAAAGTCTTAACCAAGAGGTCACATTGAACATAAGGTGGTAGAAGATAGATAAGTCAGGTTTGGCACGCCTCTATACTGGGGCAGTTTTTGTTGGGCTCCTATGCCTTGTGAGGAGACCTTTGTCAAATCTTGTTAATCTCAAGTTGAAGAGAAATGATCTTAGGAAAATATCTGGGTTATTCATTTCAAAGGGATTTCTTTTAAGTACTGTTACGTGAAAAAACCGTGGAACTTCCCTGACACTACTTCCAAGTGTGGAAATTAAGACCCGATGGTGGGTTTTCGAGATCATGCTGATATGTAGCCAATTTCTGCCTTGTAGTGTTTCTTAAAGGACCACTGACTTCACCCCCAAGTTTTAGTTAATGTTGTCAACCAGTGGCGTGAAATTTTCAAGAAAACCCTAAGAGTAGGGAGGATGCTAAAGATTGACCTAGTCTAAAGACTTTTTTGGGATCAAGTTCTCCTTTAGAGGAAGTGTACTGCTAGTGCTACGCTCAGAAAGACCAATCAATCATGGTTCATCTTAGCTAGGAATCTTCAAGAGGCCGATTAGATGGTTAAAGAACCGGAAAAATGCCATACTGGGGTAAAATTTTTCTTGATTCTCTCTTGTGTAAAAAAGGGAAGAAGCTGATGACCTCAAAAGTGTCATGAATTCCTATGCAAATCTCACATAGGGCTGCCTCCACAAGACCTATGAATGAAATTCCAAAATTTTTGAACTTGGTTTTCAGAACCAATTGAAATAGAAGGGAAAAATGATGACCCTCAAAGACTTCAAATGACAAGGATTTCAGATCCTCCAAAATTTTCAAGTTCAGTAAATTCTTAAGGGTTATTCATTTCTTCCCAAGGAATTTCGAACAAAATGGGATCTTTATGATTGCAATAGCTTATGCAAGCCTCTATCAATCATTAACATGCATCTTCAAAAAGACCTGCACCCAAAAGATTCAATTGCTTAACCATAGGTTTTAAATACCAATTGAGCATCATTGCCCTAAACACTTCTCGAGCCTATCGAACTCATCCTAGTAGAGGACGCATGAGTCATAACCCAAACATGACCCCTAATGCCCCAAAGGTTGGCCCTAATCTTAATCCTGATACTGAGGCAGTTTTATTTCTGATATTTTCAAACCATTGACGGTATTCCCTTTATCCAGTGCAATTCAAGATATCCACTAGGAGAAGGAGAAATCTCTCCTCGTGGGAGCTAGAATAGGTGCTAAGCATGCACGATTCATCAAGACCACATAGAACTCAACATCGAGGTAGTTTTTTTGTAGTTATGACCAAAAGTCTCAGCATTTCCTAGATTGGATCTTCCTAAAACATTAAATCCAGAATTCAGCAAATAAAGGAACCTAAAGAGCTCGCAATAGGGCAATCCTTCAGTTCTTTCGAGCCTTGGGTGGTGTCTCAATAATCCAGCACAACCAACAAATCCTTTCCTTTGGGTAGTCTTTAAATAGATTTATTTCGATGAAATCCTTTCACCTTTAGGTTGTCTTCGGACCTGTTTCTCTCGATGAAACACTTTCAGCTTTAACTAGCTCCCAAAAGGTCTTTTTCAAACACTTTCACTTTTGGGTAGTCTTTTGACCTGTTTCTCTTGATGAAACCTTTTCCATACTTCCACGGTGTAGGAACTTTTCCACGCTTCCATGGTGTAGGAATCTTTTATGGTACTTGATGTACCTCAACATGCTTAGTACAACCCTCCTCACTTCCACGGTGTTGGAACCTTTTCCACACTTCCACGATATAGGTACTGCTTCACGCTTCCATGACGTAGGAATCTTTTATGGTACTCGCTGCACCCCAACATGCTCAGTACAGCCCTACTCACTTCCTTAGTGTAGGAAACTTTTCCACACTTCCATAGTGTAGGAACTGCTCCATGTTTTCATGGCGTAGGAATATTTTATGGTACTCGATGCACCCCAACATGCTCAGTACAACCCTCCTCACTTCCATGATGTAGGAACCTTTTCCACACTTCCATGGTGTAGGAACCTTTCCACGCTTCCACGACATAGGAATCTTTTATGTTACTCAATGTACAACATGCACAGTACAACCCTCTTCACTTCCATGGTGTAGGACATTTTCCACACTTCCATGGTGTAGGAACCTCTTTCTCAAAATATCTCTCATAGGATTCAATTTGACGGCAATTGTTTAGTCCGGGTTTTTATTTCAAAATGTCAAGTGTCTCAAAATGTCAAATGTTTCAAAATATCTCTCTCAAGATTCAATTCGACGGCAATTGTTTAGTTCGGGTTTTTATTTCAAAATGTCAAGTGTCTCAAAATGTCAAGTGTTTCAAAATATTTCTCTTAGGATTCAATTCAATGGCGATCGTTTAGTCCTAATTTTTATCTCAAAATGTCAAGTGTCTCAAAGTGTCAAATGTTTCAAAATATCTCTCTCAAGATTCAGTTTGACCGCGATCGTTTAGTCCAGATTTTTATCTCAAAATGTCAAGTTTTTCAAAGTATGTCTCTCGTGATTCAATTCGACAGCACTCGTTTAGTCCCACGTTTTCAAAGCTACTCTCCTTCTTTAAGGTTTCCCCTTTAAATCAAAGTTACATCATCACCATGTTTTAAATCTCCCAAAATTTCCCGTTCTATCATGCATAGTTTCTCAAGTCTACCTAGCATTCCACATAGATTTGCATTATTTTTCGTGCATTTTCATAGCATCCAGCATCTGCATGTTCATCTATGTTACCCCCCCCCCAAAAAAAAAAAAAAAAAAAAAACACAAAAACAAAAACAAAAAACAAAAAACAAAAAAAGAGAGAAGAGTTTTTGCCTAGTGCGAAGGAGCCAAGCTAGAAGAAATTATTCTTAGATTAGCTGTAGTAGCTCAGCCTTATTAGGGTAAGACCAATTTTGACCCATGAATAGTACAGTTATCACACGCAATTTTTGGGCAACAAAATGCAGAATTATGTTCTTTATCCAACACCTCTGATTGCAATCGAGATATCAAATAAGGAAGGGGTAGCTGTAAATACCGTATTTTGTCTGCTCTCTATTTGCATGTCGGAATTCAAAAAATATTAACTTTTCTCCGTGGGGTTGTGGACACACCTAGATTGACATGGTGCAATCCATTTGGGCATCAGAGCACTCGAAGTGCCATTTTAGGTCAAATTGAAAGTCAAATTTGGTCAAAATCAACCCAAGACAACATTTTTTATGTTTCTACATCAAGCTCGAGCTACTGTGATATTTTTGTCAACTTTGACTATGTTTGACTCTCGAGGGCACCAAAAAACCTAATTTTGATCTGATCGTCAGAGTGGATTGAGACCAACGTCATTATGAAGATTATTGAATTCCCTTTCAAACAACTATTCATGGGTTGAAATTGGAGTTAAAACGGTTGAGATATCTTGAAACCCATGTGGAACACATTAGCACTCTTCCCGAGGCCATAACTTTTAATCAGATCGAGGGAATTTCAATTTCTTTATTGCTCTGAAGACTAGGCATCTAGAAATTTCCAGGGATACTAAGATCAACTCAATCGATGTCCGGAAAGGGCTTCAAATATGTGGTCGAAGTCAAGTGGAAAAAAAAGATGAAAATGCTGATGTCAGCATACCTGACCTGGTGCATAAAAAGTTGCCACTGAGCCTCGAAAAGTGTACCAAGCCTCTATTTAACCCCTAGACCACCAAATTAAAAAAAAAAAAAATTAGGCATTTTAAAGCACTTTTCTTGGCAGATTCTCTATCTTTCTTCCTTTCTAAATTCTTTCTCAAACACATCCAAAAACCTTTGATTCCTCTCTTTTCTCGACAATCAAGAGGGTGCTTGGAGCAAGGGTGAAGGCAAGGATGGAAGCAGGAAGACGTTAGCCCAAAAAGGGCAGTGTTCAGTAGATTTGGAGGCCTAGCCTCCTCGAGTGGTTTTCTCTCTTTCTCTTAGCCTTTTCTCTAGAATCATGTATTAAAAAGTTGCCACTGAGCCTCGAAAAGTGTACCAAGCCTCTATTTAACCCCTAGACCACCAAATTAAAAAAAAAAAAAAATTAGGCATTTTAAAGCACTTTTCTTGGCAGATTCTCTATCTTTCTTCCTCTCTAAATTCTTTCTCAAACACATCCAAAAACCTTTGATTCCTCTCTTTTCTCGACAATCAAGAGGGTGCTTGGAGCAAGGGTGAGGGCAAGGATGGAAGCAGGAAGACGTTAGCCCAAAAAGGGCAGTGTTCAGTAGATTTGGAGGCCTAGCCTCCTCGAGTGGTTTTCTCTCTTTCTCTTAGCCTTTTCTCTAGAATCATGTATTAAAAAGTTGCCACTAAGCCTCGAAAAGTGTACCAAGCCTCTATTTAACCCCTAGACCACCAAATTAAAAAAAAAAAAAAATTAGGCATTTTAAAGCACTTTTCTTGGTAGATTCTCTATCTTTCTTCCTCTCTAAATTCTTTCTCAAACACATCCAAAAACCTTTGATTCCTCTCTTTTCTCGACAATCAAAAGGGTGCTTGGAGCAAGGGTGAGGGCAAGGATGGAAGCAGGAAGACGTTAGCCCAAAAAGGGCAGTGTTCAGTAGATTTGGAGGCCTAGCCTCCTCGAGTGGTTTTCTCTCTTTCTCTTAGCCTTTTCTCTAGAATCATGTATTAAGGTCTCTTTTCGTTGTACCTTTTATCTTTCCTGCACTTTGCTTGGGCCGCATTCCCTAGGTATGGCAATGTTTGATTTGCATTTCCTGTACCTTGCTAGGCCATACCCTTGGAATGTTGGTAATGTTTGCTTTACTTTCCCACTCTATGTGATAGCATTGTGCAAGATGTATGTATATCTATATATGCCTGTATATGGGTAATTGTGCACTTTGTATGATGGACTCTTGTGGTTATGTGAGCGACCCTCTCTAGTCACGAGTGCTCTTGACCTTGTTGTGTGAGTATGCACTTAAGACACTTGTTGTAGGTGCATATTCACACTATATTTTGTGCATGATCATCGTTGTGTGATTGTCTTGATCCATGCCACCTGAGTGTCATTGGTTTCCTCGTGTATGTGACACGCATCAATATGCTTGATGCTTTGAGGGGCTCCGGCTTGTCTCAGCACAAGCATGTTGGCACGCGCCGTATACACAAGAATGAAGCCCTACTGGTGTGCCATAGCGCACCAAATGTGAAACTCTGTCGGATTTTTTCCGTGAAAATGGGGCACCTCCGTTGCCATATTCTAATAGCGAAAGCTTGATGAAAATAGTGTTTTGTGTGCTTGATGCCCTTGAGGCGAAACATTGCCAGATTTCCACCATGAAAATAAGGCGAAATGCTATCGGATTTTTGTCGTGGAAATTTGACAACGATTCCAAACAAACTAGGGAAGCATCGATTAAGACTACACCCTTTCTGAAACCAAACCTCAAAGCCCAATTCCATTAAAACCCTAAAAGTTAATGCCAATAGCTTGTTTTTAAATGCCAATGTCCGAAAATTAAGATTTTACCAAAACAAAGGACTGTCTACAAATAGGCATTGTGGAGTGCCTAACACCTTCCCCACACATAACCAGACTTTCAAACTTAAGAGTCAAGATTTTTTATCTGCCCATATTAGATTAGGAAAAAAGACATTTTTCTTATCCTAGGATTGGTAATAAATTCAAATAGAGTTAGGTGACCAATCACACCTTAGAAAAAACCCAATGATTGGTGGTAATTTCACTTACCTTTGGTAACTCAATTAAAATTGACTCATTTTCTAGTCACACACCAAAGGTATACCCTTCTTCACTACACCCCAGTTCTGAGCCTGCATACACACCCTGTGTACGCATATTCAAGGGTGCGTGAGCGTCGATGCAATAGGTGGTCGAACAGCCGCTAGGCATCGACAAACCCAGTGAATTTTTCTACCTTCATTGCTATAACCCCACCAAAACTTTCAGATCATGGTCTCCAATTCTTTAATCAAACCCTTTGGAAGCTTGAAACAACTCATAGAATAAGTTGGGATGGCTTGAATCACTACTTTAATCAGAACCTCTCTACCAGCTCAAGAGAGTAGCTTCTCCTCCACCCTTGAAGCTTTTTCCAAACCTGCTCCTTGATATAAGTGAATCTCATTAAAGCCGATCGAGCTTGAAGTGGAAAATAAACGAGAAAAATACTCTTCAACTAATTCTCCCATTCAGCCCTCATCCTTCACCCACATACCATTTTCATCCTCCAAACCTAAGATGAAATTTTATTTGTTCCTTTGGTTTAGCCTGACAATGAAAAAATTTCATGTTACTATCTCCATCCCTTAGCCAGTCATTTCGGGACCGTTGTTTCCACATTGTTTCTTCTTTTGTTTTAAGAGCTTAGATATCATCACAAAGTTGGAAGATGTAGTTTGGGTTAGATTGGTAAAAATCCATCTCTTCGGCCCTGTTCAACTCCTTCAGCCTCTTCACAAGTGTGCTATGGACATGCCTAAAAGTCACTTGTTTCCAAACTCTAAGGTTTTCTTGGCATCAATCTTTTTTGTGAAATTCCTAACCGGGGATAAACCTAAAGAGCTTGCCTAAGAATATTTAACAACATTCTTAGATTTTTCTTTCAACCACATAGCTTCAAACCGAAAAGGATGACCCTTCTAATAGAATCTCTTTTGCTTTGAGTCTGAAAGCAAGATGATTGGTCTATGATTAGAATGAGAAGCCTCCAAATGGTGTACAAGGGTAGTAGAAAATTTGAGCATCCAATCCACTGAAGCCACTTCTTGATCCAACCTAATCTAAACATTATGATTACTAGGTCGTCGGTTACACCAAGTAAAGGGTATCCAAGATCCTTAAGCCCACAGTAATCCAAAGCATTCTGAAAGCCTTGCATTTGTCTCTTCGGTCGGCCAAGCCACCCCTGCTTTTCCTCCACTCTCAAAATTTCATTAAAATCCCCCATGCATATCCATTGGAGAGAAAAACGATGGCTCAAATCTCGAAGTAGAGACCAGGAATCTTCCCGATTGGCAGTAACAAGGTTACCATAGAAACTTGTGAAGGGCCCCATCCACCTTAACTTAATTATCTGAAGCACATGACCCAACTAGTTTAATTGGTAAATCCCTCCCTAGGTTTGCAACACCACCCATCAACCTGAATTTATTTTCAAAACAATCTGAATTGATCAAATGATTCTAACAAGGACTTGTGGTTCAAATCCATATGAGATTAACATTTAATCTCTACATCCTAGAATTCCAATTCAATTAATAAATTAAAACATTTTCATAAAATGATATAGAATTGGAACTCCTTAAGCCTTTCTTAGCACTCAATATGATTCATACCAAACATCTCATTTAGGCTTAATAAAAAGTCTAAGTCTAGTACTAACTCTTGCATCTCATGTTGTAGCACAATTGAGATAAAAGCCAATATAACATTTTAGCATTTCAATGGAGACTATGATCACATCATAAGCTATCTTCCATAAATGCATCTTGTATTAGAAATTATGACAATGCTAAATCGAAACATATTTATGTACCTCAGCTCCTTAAGCACCATGTCCAAAATTATTTCTTAGTTAATATGATTCAATTAAAATGTTAGAGAACAAAATTTTATGACAACTTTATTTTGAGACTATGAACATAATTACAAGGACATTATAATTTTGCATCCATAATCATATAATATGGAACTTGAAAACCATATTATAATAGGTGCAACGACAAATGAATCCCGCAATTAATATTCCTTAGCATAGAGTGAATATCAACCACTATGATCAGGTGAGAATTATTCTCATTATTAATGCTATCATGGTAACTCTTACCAAACAAAAATAATTTGCTGCTCTTCCTTTAGCCTTTAAGTAATAATAGCAAGAACTCAACATAGATGATATTATCAAACTTAGTCTAGTGTACACCATTGCCTAGACCCATGTGTAGCCACAAAACTCTACCCTTATAAGGTTTAATTACTATAAACCGGGAAGTTCAATCTTGTAATACCATGAAATAAACACCCTCCGCATGGAATGCAAAGCTCAAGGCCAAGACTAGATGTTTATCCCACACTACTATGAACCGACAATGGAGGCCATGAGATCCAACCCTTGTATCTCTCTCTCACTAGAAATTTTAAAACAAGTGGATTGTCTTGAAATCATTGTGATCTTATCACAATTTTAACCCTACACATTAAATGTGATTAATTGTTTAAATTTGATGTGATCTTACTAAGTCACATCACAATAGCGTAACGAACATTCGCGTAATCACAAAAAAATTTAATCATGTAATCCGTGAAGTAAATACCCTCCGCATGGAATGCAAGACTCAAAGTCAAGACAAGGTATCTATTCACATTACAATAAACTTAACAAAAGGGTTATTTCAACACTCCCACTCATTATTTGGGTTTTTCTTAAATAATTATGATCCCATCACAACTAATTACCTTGCACTTATTGAAGACTCTAATCTCATTAGAATCACTAACTAAAATGGAAGTCCTAAACTATTTAGGATTCCTTAAACTCTAAGGGATCAAAAATTAGTTATAAAGAACTCTATCCTTAATTTACTAGATAAAATATTTTAATCTTATTAGAAACTATATACCTTTTAATTAGAATTTTAATCTCATAAAAATCTCTAATTAAAATAAATTAAGGACTTTTAATCATAAAACAAATTTAGGACTAAGAGTTCTATTTAACTAACATCTTTGATCTCATTAGGTCTTTTAGTTAGATAATGATTAATAAATGTCTTAACTTTTAAGGACTATAAAATTAATCACATAGCCTTGCTTTTTATCAATGTTTTAACACTTAGTCAAAAACAAGTGAAAATTCAAAATTTAGTGCCTTCGATCGGTCGAACCTATTACTTGATCAATCAAAAAATGAAGAAATTCATCACAAAGGTTCTACCTTGTTCGATTGATTCTCGATTCCTGTTCGATCGATCGAAATCAACATTCGATCGGTCGAAAGGAATTCTCGATTGATCAAGACAATAAAGAATTTCATCATGGAGTTTTTGCCTAACTCGATCGGTTCTTAATTTCTCTTCGATCAATTGAAAAGTACATTCGATTGATCGAAAGGAATTCCCAATTGATCGAAACTCGTATAACTAAATTTTTTCAGAATTTTCCATCAACTTTTTTTTATAGTTTTTGCAATTTTCCATCAAAAACACCTTTTGATTTTATGAATGAAGATTCATAGATCAAACATTAAGGTTTTCAAAATCAAGATCAAGAACCATAATAATGCTAGAAACCCTTGAAAACATAATCCTAATCTCATTAGGAATAAATTTCATAATCCTAGCATTAACATGATAGCATGTATATCCGTGTATCTTCATATAAATTGCAACATATGAAACACTCTTTAATATACGGACCAAGACATCCAAGGCATATTAGACATGCTAGAAACATTGTATCACTTCCTTATATCAATAATTTGAATGCATATGAACCCATATAAATAATATATATATATATATATATATATATATATATATCAACGCATTCAAAGAAAACAAAAGAATGATACATCAATGTTAGCAATATATATTGATATATCAATGTTATCAATGTAACACTAATGCTTTCCACCAAGAATTTGCACTCCAAGCCAAGCGGTGCAAAAAAGTTAATTGCTTATAAAATGTTAATTGCCTTTATAACAAAAAATTTGCATGTAAATCCATATATTATATATATATATATATATATATATATATATATAATATACGGTTTCTACATCCAAGGCAAAACGACCAAGCGGTGCAATGTCAAAGTGCATGCATATGACAGTTATTTCACTTAGATTCATATAACTAGGGCTGTCCATGGGTCGGGCGGGTTGGGTTTGTGCCCAACCTGCAACCGACCTGTAACAAATTGGGTCTGCAAGAATCCAACCCGCAACCAACCCATTAAGAGGGTCGGGTTTCGCGGGTCGGATGTCCGTTGGGTGGGATAGGTTTCGGGTGAAGTTGAAACCTGCCGGAAACCATCGAAAATTGGCGAGATCTTACCCGATCCGGCCAAGATCCGGTGAGATCTAGCCGGATTTGGCAGAGATTTCGTCAAATCCGATGATTTTTCCCCCAAATCGTGCTGAGAATCATTGGATCTGGTATATTTATGTTGGATCTAATTGTTTTGGTTGACGAAATCTATGAAATCAAGCTGAAATCTCGTTGGAAAGCTGGAGAATTCACCAGAATGTTCATGCTCTTCGGGCGGGTTGGGTTTCACAGGTTTTGAAGGAGGGGACTTGAAACTGATCCGTCGGCGTCAGGTTTTGGAGCTTAGGACCTGCGTCCGACCACCGGAGTAGTCGGATCGGGTGGAAGCGGGTCAGGTACGGGCGGTTTGGGCAGGTGACTGGGTGGGTTGGACAGCCCTACATATAACCATATCTAGGCAACTATTAAGACACGACACCTTTACATAATAGTCATAGGCCACTTTGAACAAACCAAGAGAATATGCATCCTTGGTGTGAACTTGATATCATCAAGAAACCATTTTTCTTTTATTCTAAAATCCAATCACATGCTATACGATCATGATATGAAAACTTGGCTCTGATACCAATTGTTGGTAAATTTGGTTTTGTATCTCATACAAAACACACAGCAGAAGCAACAAAAATGGATCTATTTCATTCATGATTGATAACATGTGTAAGGTTGAATTTATTCAACCATCTAATTGGCTTTATTCCGTGCCAAATTTGCTTGTATTTCAGCATTTAGTAACCCTGTATTTAGGTGGGTTTGTTGTAAGGGTAGTGAGTGAGATAGAGTGAAGTTTGCTTAAGAGTGTGCAAGAAAACAGAGACTCGCGGCTTGGCCTCACGGGTGACTCGCGGCTGCAAGCCGCCAGACGCAGCATACGTGCCAAGCATGCCAGAAGGTGAACAGTCATGCTAGCTGGAGCACTACAGGACAAAACAGGACAACTGGCCATACGGTTATCTCGCGACTGGATCTCGCGACTTAGTCAAGTCGTGAGGTCAAGCCGCGAGCCACCCCTGTTTTGTAAATCCTGACGTTTCACATTCCTCTCCCACTCCAGTATAACTACCCTTTTTACCCACAAATGTAAGAAAGCTTCCAGAGAGAATTTTGAGAGAGAAACCCTAAAGAAAAACAAGATTGATTCACCCACAATCTATACATTAGAGTCTCTTCAAATTCCTCAACTCTCTTCCTCTCCATTGTCAAATCCTTGAGAGGCATTTTACCAAACCTTGTTCTCACCATAATCATCACTGTGAGGGAGCTGTTTGGATTTCTGGGAAGCAGTTAGGAAGGAACCAATCTTCATTGGTTGATGCTACGGTCTAGTAGCGGAATCCGGGAAGCTAGAAAAGAAAAAGGTTCGGCGCAACCTCGTTGGAGCAAGAAGCTTGGAGGGCTTAGGTGCACTGGGTAGATTAGGCTTGGAGGGTCTATTGCTGTCCATGTATCCCAACTATATTTTCTAGTGGATTGTTTACCGCTTGGAGGGCGGCGGAGAGGTTTTACGCCGAGGGCTTCGGTTTCCTCTTCGATAACACATCGCGTGTTGTCTTTGTGTTTGCATCTTCCTTCCCTTTTATCTTTGCCTTTTATTATCTGCTGTGGGTTGAGATTTTAATTTGGCTTAGTTAGTTTTTCCAATTCCGTATTATAGCTTATGTCAAGTTTCCGCACACTAGTTGTTTGACATAATGCTTGAATTGGTTAAGTTGTAATTTGGGGGTCTAAACGTTCAAGGGTGTTTATACACATATTTGAACTTTCAATTGGTATCAGAGCGGGTACACTTGTTGTGGTTTTATTACCTAAGTATGATCCTAGACCCCTGTGTTGTGGTAGCTGTTATGGAAAATACCATGCTGAATTGTAGCTTACGTGTTTGTGAAAATGACTCTATGCATA